>NW_020945237.1:1717602-2168808 GCF_900497805.2 Vombatus ursinus | reverse complement strand
CAACCAAAGTTTTCCTTTATAGAGGGCGGATCTGAACTTTGCAACTCACTCAGCTTTCCATCTTTAGCTCTGCTGGGTGATAGAAGAGCCTGGTGCTACCTGGTGTCCTTCGCCAAGCCCTACCCAATTCCCCAACACCCCTCACTCCTGCCCTAAGCTACAATGCCAGTCGATTTTTGTCTTGTCCTTCACAATCTGTGATATAATCATTGCCTATGAGTATGATAGGCACTGACCCACAGTCTTCCCCATGGAGCACAACCTTCTGGTCCTCTTAAAGATGTAAACTTATGTAAAGAATCGGAGGTGTAAATGGGGAATGGTACAACATGCTAGTGAGCTGCTGCTCCCCTCTCTCCAGCTGCTCTCCCCATTGCTGAGTTTCTGTAGCACTTATAGTCCAAGCTGTTACATTTCATTTGCTACTGTATTCCAACTGGTATTCTCTTTCTCCAAAGTATGTATCATCTCTCCAATTTAAGTTCTCAATCAATATTTGTCGAATGAATGAATCAATCTATCCCCAAACTCATATTAAAGCCCTATGCCATCCCAACTATGACAGGTAATGGAGAGACAAAGACAGTATATAAAAAGTACAAAAAAAAAAAAAACAGTTCCTATCCTCAGAGAGCTTATGTTCTATTATGTTCTATCTATACATGCATGTATAAATAAATACAAGTATATACAAAGTAGATGTAAGGATGGGAGGCACTAGCTATATGAGTAGCAAAAAGATCAGGAAAGAAAGGTCTCATGTGAGGGAAGGGGAGGAAAGAGAAGGGAACGGAAGGAAATAAGCATTTATGTAGTGCCGACTATGTGCCAGGCACTGTGCTGAGTGCTTTACTTCATTTGATCTTCACAACATCCTTGCAAAGTAGGTGATGTTATTGCCCTCATTTTACAGCTGAGGAAACTGAGGCAGACAGGGTTAAGTGACTAGCCCAAAATCACTCAGTTACTACGCGTCTGAGGCTAGGTTTGAGTTCATGTCTACCAGATCTAGGCAGGGAGACAGGACCCAGAATGTCCTGCATGATGAAGAGGAAGTAGGCCATTTGGACTGGTATGAAGAGAGTGTGAAAGGAAGTAACGATGTAATAAGCCTGGAAAGAGAGAATGGAGCCAGATTTCGAAAGGCTTTAAATGTTAAAAGGAGAGTTTGTATTTTTTTTCCTATAAGCAAAAGAGAGAGCCTTTTTGAGCAGTGAATGAATGAATAGTAAATGCTCAATAAATATACCTGCTCTGACTCCAGGATTCTAAAGACAGCACATGCTTTTGCTCTCAGCTTAGTCTCTTGCCCTAGAAAGTGTTTACTATAAACCATGACATGTAAGTGGGTTTTTTCAAGATTTTTTTAAAAATCCTCCAAATTGATGTGAACTTAAACTGTGAATGTTCCAGCAGCTGAGCCCACCTGAGTTGGCTCTATGCCGTGACAGTGACAGCAGCAGGTTTCCCTTCACTGCTCTCATAGAGGACAAGTCCACATTCAGCAAATATTTATTAAGCAATCACCATGGGCAAAGCGCTGGGCCAGGCTGCTGCTTAAGCCAGTCCCTAATGGACAGAGATAAAGCTAGCCCTGCTACTGCTGTTACTGCTGCTCATTAGTCCTATGCCAGTTCCTTAGTTAAGTCAAATCCTGCATTTTTTTTATGTAGAAAATGTAAGGTTGACCTATGCATTAACCCCAGCTGGGCTTTTCAATGTGCAGTGAACTTAGTGATAAAAACAGGGCAGCCCTAAAGGAACGGCTTTCTTTACTCTGAAGCTAAATGAACATGTTTGGAATGAAAATTCATTCACTAAGAATTTATTAATTAAATCAGTCAATAAACCACAAATCCTTATTTTGTGATTATGAGCTCCTAGAAAGCAGAAACTGTACCTTCTTTTTATCCCCAAGGCTTAGCACAGTGCCTTGCACATAATAGGTGCTTAATAAATATTTATTGATTATTGGTTGCCTATTTTGTATGTGCTAGGCACTTTGTTAGGCGCTGGAGATATAAAGATAAAAATGAAATAGACCCTGCCCTCAAGGAGCTTACATTATTTTTTTAAATTAATTTATTTTGATTTATCAACAATCACTTCCATAAGCTTTTGAGTTTTAAATTTTTACCCCTCCCTTCCCACCTCCCTCCCCAAGACTGCACACAATCTGATATAGGCTCTACATATACATTCCTATTAAACATATTTTCACATTAGTGATGTTGTAAGTAAGAATTAGAACCAACAGGAGGAACCACCAGAAAGAGGAAACAAAACACAACAGAAGAAAAAAAAATAGCAAATAGTATGCTTTGATCTACATTCAAACTCCATAGTTCTTTTTTGGATGTGGATAGCATTTTTCAACATGAAGCCTTTGGAGTTGTCTTAGATCCTTATATTTCTGAGAAGGGTTAAGTCTATCAATATTAGTCATCACACAACATGGCTGTTACTGTGTACAGTGGTCTCCTGGTTCTGCTCACTTCATTCAGCATCAGACCATACAAGTCTTTCCAGGTTTTTCTGAAGTCAGCCTGTTCATCATTTCTTATAGCACAATAGTATTCCATTACATTTATATACCACAACTTGTTCAGCCATTCCCCAATTGATGGGCATCCTCTCAATTTCCAATTCTTTGCCACCACAAAAAGAGCTGCTATAAATATTTTTGTACATGTGGGTCCTTTTCCCATTTGTATGATCTCTTTGGAATACAGCCCTAGAAGTACTATTGCTGGGTCAAGGAGCTTACATTCTTAAACACCTACTTTGTACACCGTACTATGCTTGGTGCTGTTGAAAAGGCAGGTAAATACCTCACCCTTGATTTCAAGGAGCTTGCTATATTGTTGGAGAAAGAAAATGTGCACATGTAGAAAGATAAACGGCAAGACAAGACAACAATATAAGAGATATCAAAAGGCAGTATGTGATTGAGAAAATTAATGATATAAATATTATTTGGATTCAAAAAAAGGAAAGATCAATGTTTACTTGTTACTAGTGTGTGTATGAGTGTATGTAATGCAGGCTTCCACTGGGCATGCTTAATTCTCCTTACAAGGAAAAATCATTGAACAGTCCTTGGAACATACCCAGTTTGCCTAACATAGTTTACTGTGTCCCCTACCACATGAGAAGGGTAGCCTCCTTTCATTGGCTATCTGTGTCTTTAAAACTAGTGAGATTGAGCTAGTCAGTCCTTTTTACGCCAGTCTCTTTTTGCTGTGCTCTTTTTCAACAAAATCTGATCTGAAATCATGAACTGAATTCCCTAGAGGGGAAGGATTTCCTTCCTCTGGCCCCTCTTTTTCACTCGGGCTCTAAGAAATAGGTCTAGGGGAGTTTGTTTCTGTTCTATATTGTTTGTTCTCCTTAGTTTCAGGGGCCAGAGAGGATCTTCACAGAATTCAAATCATGGAGACCTTGTAGCCAGGATTGTAGGCAGGGTGGTACAGCCAGCCTGACAAGGAAGCACTGAGAAGTCAGGGTGCCTGGGATATGAGCCCAACGGGAATTTTGAATTTGGAAATTGGACTGTGCTCTACAGAAAGCAAGCAAAGCTATGAACCTAATCCTCTTTCCCTCTCCAGAGCCTGAGGTGGCAAGGCCCACAAGTTGGGAGAATAAAAAGAAAGAAAAATATTAACATTCTCATCTAGTTTATATGTGATTTTTAATATTTTCTTAAATTATACAATGTATTTATATGTTGTATTTTTAAAAAAGCAATTATAATGTAAAGCCCGTCTATCATTTTGAATTTTACTCTCTCAAATTTAGAGTAAGAAAGAAATCATCAAAACATCCCACTTAGGAGAAGTCAGATCTTGCTAAATTTTCCTATAAATTATATTATTGTATATCATATTCAAAGATGATAATGATTGCTTTTCATAAAACCAAGATAAAAACCTTTTCATACTACACTTGGAAAGCTGGAAAGGTTTACTGGTGGTTGCCACAGTTATTTACAGAGCCCACACTATCATCTAAATCCATTAGAAGCCTTCTCTCCTTGGTGACCAGACACACTCTTAAGCGCCTCATGTCAAAACCACTTGGTTACCTTGTTGTCCTCTATTCTCCACTCCCAATGGAGTTGTGCATAGTTTCAAGCTACTAAACTGGCAAAATCCCAAAACTTAATGATCAAGAACCAATTAGTCAATGAATAATCACTTATTAAGAGCCTACTATGTGCCAGGCAGGTAGGTGGCATAGTAAATAACTTCTCTCCTGCAGTCAGAAAGTATAAGGCATGGGGACAGCAAGTGAAAATAGTCAAGAAATGAAGCATCTTGTTCAAGAAACAGCAAGGAGGCAGAGTGCATGAAGGGTGGGGTGGGGATGTAAAGCATAAGAAGCCTAGAAAAACTAAGAAGGGACCAGATTACAGTGAACTTTATAAGCCAAACAGAGGATTTTATATTTGATCCTAGAGGCAACGGGAAGCCACTAGAGTTGAGTGAATTAGATCTTTCCTACCAACCACCTTCACTGAAATCCTATCACTGTGCCTTACTGCTGCATAGAGTTGACACTGAGATCTCAAAGGCTATATTAGCAGAGTATCAGCTATGACAAGTCCTACCAAAATGGAAAGAACTGGAGTATGGGCCCAGGAACAAATCATGTGTTTATCTTCCAAGGACTAACCTAACTAATTTTCCTCTCTCATACATGTCCCTCACCTACACATATTCCCTCTCCTACCAATAATTGGTAAGCAAAGTTTTCTTTCCATTGTCTATGTTTACATGATAGTCTCTATATCTTCACTCCAGATACAATCATTGGAGCAAACTTTAAGGGGCTTTAAGTGAGACATAGATGTGAAGATGTATTTGCCAATTAAGGAATTTGCCAGTTTATGAATCACTGAAAAAGTGTGCACCAGTGTGTGAGAACCAGTGGGGTGAGGGAGGGAAGATTATCCTTGTCAGTTACCTAGCCCTACTGTTCAATTTAAATACTTTTTTTTAGAGGATGTATCTTCTAGTTTGTTCCAGTAAAAAAAAAAAAAAATCAGTGGGGTCTCACAAGTCATGGCTTTGAATAACTTCAACAGACTCAAATGTGCTTTGAACCTGCTTTCAAAAGTCCTGAACTAAGGTGGTCATGCCTCACATTTTAGGATCATAAGATTCAAAGATGGAAAGTATTTTAGACATCATTGAGTCCAATTACCACATTTTCCAGATGAGGAAACCAAGGGCCTAGAGAAATGAAGTGATTTACCCAAAGTCACACAACCAGGAAAAAACAGATCCAGGATTGAAACTCAGGTCCTCTGACTCCAAATCCAGCACTCTTTCCATGCCACCCCACTGACTTTAACATTGTATTAAACAAGGATAACGATCCCTTGTTCAGAAACTGGAAAATCAGAACTAATGGTGTTCTCAGAATGGACAGCAGCTTAATATACCAGGCACCTAGTATATAGTGAGCTGAAGTATGAGCAGTGTAAGTGAGGAGGACAGAAGAAACATTTCAAGCATTTTCTGAACCACAGCCTCAAGCCATTTGGCATAGCTGTGAATGGTTGGCAAACCAAATGTAACCCACAGACCAACCTGGCACATAGCTATGGGGAATAGAATTGTTCTCTTTGAGAAAAGATTTAGTTAAAAAATTAAAGTCAAAATTTGGAAATAGTGAGAGACTCCTCGAATTATGGCCAGTTCCATCTGAGGAAAGGAAGGATTCAGACATGGAGAATGGCTGAGTGTTTGGTTCAGGTTACCCAAAGCTAAACTGCTAAGCAGAGTTTCTTTTCTATTTGCTGTGTCCACAAGACAGTCTTGAGATCTTGGCATCAGATATTACTATTAGAGTAACTTCCAAGGGCATTTAAATGGGACATGAATGGGAAGACACAATTGCCAGTAGTGATGGAGGATGCCCTGAATGGAGGATCAACGGAAAGAGGCTCTCTCTAGATGTTGAGGTCTTTCATATGTTATTCATTGTGCATGACACACATGTCTACAGTAAGACAAATTGTGGTGAGCCTTAACTCAGAGAAGGAAGAATTCAGAGACATGGAAAATTGGCTAAGTATTTGAATCAGGTCACACCAAGCTGAATTCCCTTTCTATTTGGGTTGGAAGATCTCATAGAACTCTTCAAAAAATGTTTTCCCTTCTTCAACCTCTGTAACAGATGTTAGTACATAAACTGCCAACATCCTCATGGTAGACTTCATTTACAGCAAACCCAGGAGATAGACACTATAATTAACCTCATTTTACAGATGAGGAAACTGAGGCTGAGATAAGTGAGGTGATTTGCCCAAGGTCACACAACTAGTACATGTCTGAGACAGGACTTGAACTCACTTCTTCCTGAGTCCAGGTCAGTCACTATGCAGTATGGCACTACCTGGTTGTATCCTTTTTTTGTGTTGTGGACCCCTTTGGCAGTCTGGTGAAGCCTATGGATTCCTTAGAACACTATTTGTAAATTCATAAAATAAAATGCATAGATTGCAAAGGAAACCAAAGGTTAGTGAAAATAAAGATATAATTTTTTCCCCATCCAGACTGAAATCCACATTCAAGAAGCTCTGCTCCTGGAGAAGATCATCCTGTTGCTAGACTCAAATCTCACATTTAGAGTACAAACAGTTAAGTGGGTATGTAAAGCTATTTTTTAAGCATTCATTGAACATTAAATGTATGGCATAACGGAGAGACAGCTAGCCTGGAAGACCCGAATTCAAGATCTGCCTCTGACACATGGTGGCCAGTCAAGAAGCTCTTTGTGCTCTAGGCAACTCTTTGTCTACGTACAACTAGAAGTTGAGGAATAGATACCAACCTAAATGGATAGAGTCTACTCACTTGGGAGTTCCCTATACAACAAATCTAGTCCCTGCCTCAATTTTTAAAAATAGTAGGTACTAAATAAATGCTTAGTGAATGAATCATAACCACCTTCAGTAGCTTCATCCTCTCAACTAAAAAATAACTATGTTATCTTAAGACAATGCAGAGTCATGGAAAAAATCAATAATGTAATAACATATCGTTACTATGTTCGTTTTTAAAGTACATAAACTTCTCAGTGATGAATCTTGCACTTCTAGATAAAAATTTAATTCTATTTTTAATTTCTTAAAGAGCACTACAGCCATGTTGTGATGAACCAAATTATTTTTTAAAAATTATGAACTTATAATTAGAAACAGTAAATATTTTTAAAAAAATTTTGAGCAGTAATTAGACCGGATAGAAAAGAAAATATGCTTATCCTTAGATAATATTATACTTTCCCTCATAAGGAAAAACTATCAGTAAGTAACCAAAGATGGAGGGGGGTAATAAATAAATGGTTTTTCACTAGCTCTAAAAATTGTGATCTCACAGCTATATTTATAAATAGCAACAATTCTTCAAAACTAGAATCCTTTTAGGAGTATTGTTTCACACAAACAAGATACAAATGCGTATTGAGTGTCCATATTTTCATTTCATTTCATTCCCAAAAGGTAAGGATGACCCAAGTCCAAAGGTGTACATTTTTTTTTCTCTAGGCAATTGGGGTTAAGTGACTTGCCCAGAGTCACACAGCTAGTAAGTGTCAAGTGTTTGGTCTCAGGCCGGATTTGAACTCAGGTCCTCCTGACTTCAGGGCTGGTGCTCTATCTACTGCACCACCTAGCTGCCCCCAAGGGTGTACATTTCAATGGTTCCATATGATCTCATAGTATTTCACTCCATATGTACAGATCACAAACCATCTATATCTGTGCATCCTGTATAATTCTCATCCATGCCCTCCCAGAAACACTCCATACCCAATCTATGTAATAGGCTCAAAGTACAATTCCATGGGTACCAGGGCAGCATTTGGACTGTCCATCTGTTATCCTTCTTTCTTTCTACAGAATCAGCTCACCTTGATTCAATTCGTCAAACGTTTTTATGTACCTATTATTTACAAGACGCTATCCTTCTCTGCTGGGGACACCAAGACAAACACAAAATAGCTCCTGCCCTCAAAGAGATTACATTCTACTTCCTTTTTTCATTCATTGAAGAATTAAAATCGTATTTGTTACCAATCAACTCTTCCTATTGCCCATTTCGCCTTCAATTCACTACAATTTTGAGGAGAACATTTTGCTTTTCTGTGCCTCAGTTTCCCATCTATAAATGGGAATGATATTTGTCAATTATCTTTTAGGATGTTTAAAGGATAAATAAAGTAACTTGATGTCTGACAAAATGAAAGTGTAGGAAAGAAATCATTAGGTCTGAGTCCAACATATTGCTAATTATCTCCAGCCTTTTATCTAATATAATCTTGGTGCAAGACATACTTTACATGTAAATATTTAAAAGTATCATTTTCATCATTATAATTAATAAATATTTATTGAGTTCCTGCAGGGTGTATGGCAGTACACTGAGCACAGATCTTACATCAAATAGGAAAAGATTCACACTGCAAAGGAATAGAAAGGCCTGGAGCAAATTATAGAGGCTGGAAATGGTACAGTTCAACTTAACAGAAAAAAAATCCAAAGACAGATAGAATTAGTGGCAGCCAAACTGCTGAGTTGAACTACATTTTTTTTTTCAAATGAACCACCAATTTATTAAAATTTCTCTACCTTAAATTACCAATTAAACTGCGTTGCACATATTTGTGGTGTTTGATTTTCTTTGTTATTTTTCAACAATGAGCAATGTTAAATATCACTGCAACTAATTAAGTGTGGCATAGTGGATAGAAAGTTAGTCTGTAGACCTGAGTTCAAGTCCTATCTCTGACACACACTGGTTTTGTGACCCTGGTCAAGTCTTCTAAACCTCTCAACATTCTAAGCAATTAAATATGGAGCAAACCTGCACTGGTGGAGGGAGTTTACTCACTTGGAACTTCTTAGTACCACTGAAATCACAGACCCAGTCGCTATCACCAAATAAACTTGCTTTGTGACTTTATATTTAAATAAATGAATCTCAGAGCATAAAATGACATAATTTTTCAGCTTCTCTCTCTCTAAATGTCCCTCAGGATTCTTTATTTGCACATTCATTCTAATTCACTTTTCCTCTCATATGGTCTGGGTTAGTGTGTACTCTGTCTTTCTGGTAACTAAATTACTTTTTCTAATTGCCATTCCTTCACATTTTTTCCTTCAGACTTGTTATATTCAGGAACAAAATTCTGAGTTGATTAGCCCACAGGTTCAGAAATGGCTAACATCTTCCAACACATTCCTTCTGAGAATTTTGTGGATCAAAATCAGCTGTTCTCCATAGTCCATAAGCCTCTGCCCAAGGGAACTTCCATATTAATAAAATTTCAATATCCCTCACGTCTTCTCTACCTGCCCACTAAGTATCTTCTGTTTAGAATTCTGGACTTGGCTTCATAGATTGAGAATTTTTATACCCCATTTGTAGAGATTTAGTCAAGACAGGAAATGGCATGTTGCAAGGGAATTAAGCCAAGCCCTCAGTGTCAAGGACTCTAAACCTCACTCTCCATTTGATGCATTTTATGACCCTGTGAAAGTTGCTTTACCTGTGGAAATCTTTTTCTCATCCAATAAATGGAAGAACTAATGCTAACTGCTTTGATCATGAGGTTATTGCAAAGGAGGGAGAAATGATCATTGTAATGGACTTAGCAAAATACAAAGGACTATAGAAATATTTCATAATAAGGGGATTGTCTTTTTAAAAGCATCTGAGGGTTTCCTGTTCCTCACTGTCACCTTCTGGTGAACTCACCTTCCTCTCTTCAATAGACAAAAGAAAGAAACTTCTATTTCCTTTCCAAGGAAGACTTTATTTTCCCAAAATGATATCAAAATCTTTTTTATGTTCATGTTGCCTGCACTCCTGGGGACAGCTTTCTTTTCTCCATCATTATACATGCAGAATAATGAAGGATTCATACCGAACCACCTGCTGATGTAAACATTCTCAAGCTGGTCGGATGGCCAACAGATGTGAACCTGGTTCATGAAAAACACAAGAAACTTGTCTCCACTTAAGGGGAAAAAAAAGGGATCCTCATTTTAGAACACTGGATTGAGAGCCAGTAGACCGAGATGCAAGTCTCAGCTCTAATACTAATACTTTTATGAACTTGGACAAGTCACTTCCCCTCATTAGACTTTGATTTTTTCTCATCCTCATCTGTAAATTAGAGCGTAGCGCCTATGATCCCCTCCAAACTCACAGGGTAGATCTACAAAGATGGTTTGAACCCCAGATTCAAGGTATTCTCTGGGACTACAATTCACAAGCCCCTACCAATGAGTTTACTTTTAATAGTTGGCCAGATGACACAATTAATGCGAAGCAAAAGCATTTAATGAAATGGTAGCATAAAAAAACTAGCAACAAAACATTTTCCCCAGTAACCTGGAGGATATTCTTGACATATACACAGCATAAGTAGGAATAGCAGACTCACATAGACAAAAATGAGCTGGTAAAGGTTTAATGCTGACTCTCTGAGAGGAAAAGAAAAGTGCACATGAAGTTCTTTTAAGTTTAATATGCATGAGTTTCTCTAGCACATTCTTAAGTCTAGACAAGCAAAAAAAAACAAAACAATAAATCAAGCCCTGATTTGTAATATTTGTTCATTTAGGAAGTATACATTCTAATATTTAAAATTCAACAATAAGCCAGGTAGGAGTTAAATTCCTCTACAAGTAGGGAAGACATCTTTACCCTGGCCATATGTATTGCCAACACATGTGCCTCGGTACTATAAAATCCCTTATATTTCTAAAGTTTGTGATCCTAATGATGTTTCATCAGGCTCAGGACCTTATAACTCAATTCTGTCAAGCAACTGCTACATGACAGGCATTGAAAATACAAAGACCAAAAAATGAAGAATAGTACCTGTTCTCAAGGAGCTTACCTTCTACTAGGATATGTGACTTGTAAACAGATAAGTGAATACAATATAATGTGAGGAAGAAAAGAACACAAACAACTAGGGAGATCAGCAAGGACCTCCTGTAGAAGGGGGCACCTGAGCTGAGCACTAAAGGAAACTAAGAATTCTGAAAAGCAGAGGTGAGGAGGAAATGCATTCCAGGTATACAGGACAACTTGTACAAAAGCACAGAAGCGGAAAAGGGATCAATGAGATCAGAAAATATCAAGTAGGCATGAAAAGGATTAATGTTTGGAAAGATAGGCAGGATACAAGTTCTACAGAATTTTAAATGCCAAACCTAGGAGTTTTCATTTTATTCCAGAGATAATAGGGGACCAGTGCAGAATCCTGACCAGGGGAGTAAAATGGTCATTCCTGTGCTTTAGGAAGATTATTCGCACAGATGTGTGGAAGTTGGATTACAGAGGGGGTGCAATTCAGAGGCTGTTGCAGTCCAGAAGTGATGCTGAAGTGACTCAACAGAAGGGGACAGATGAAAGAGATGTGGGGGGGAAAACATCAACAAGACTTGGCAATTTGTTGGACATAGGATTGGAGATGGAAGGTAGGGAGAGGGATTGGGTTTTATTATTTTATTATAATCCTATATCGGGATATAGGATTGGATTTTTATTAGCGAATGTCTTCTGTGATTGCTATGACCCACCTGACAATTCAAGATGATACTGATATATTAATTTTTACCTAAATGATGACTACATGAGACTAAATGATGGGCCAACCCCTTGCATGAGATTGGATCTATTTATTGCTTAATGTATATTGAAACTACCTGTATAGTCCCCATTTGGAGAAAGCTCTTTCCGTATCTGAAGAAACATTTGTATTAAATGTACTCTATTCCGACCCATTTCACTTTCATGTTAAGTTTTCTTTTCATTTGTAGTATAACTACTTATAACCCTTTAGCTTGTCTGTTAAAAGTTCAAAATTTTCCCCTTTGTAACTTCTATGAAGTAATTTACCATACAGGTTTTGTTATCACATACATATACACACCCATCCCCTACCTCCACTGCCACCCCAACTTTAAGACAACTGTAGCTTCTTCAAGGTCATACCTTGGATAATTCAGAAAGACTGCCCAGTGCAGATTTCCTATCTTGCCCATCAGTTTTCTTTGCTTAAAGTTACTCAAAATGATGAATTTATGACAAATCCAAATTACCCAAAAGCCCAGTCAGGATCCCTTCATATCCAAAACCTTCAAGGCTAGTTTAAAAGCAAAATTCTGCTGATAACTACATCAGAAGCAAGGCTTTTCCTCTACAATAGCAAGAAAATAACCCAGCCCCAAATTGCACCACTGTTGGAAATGCACTACCACTAAAGATGAACTACTAGCTAGTAAAGTGTCTGAATCAGGATTCAAATTCAGGGTTTCCTCATTCCAAGACTAAAATTCTGTCTACTCCACCATTCTTGGCCCTCAGATCCTTGCCATTTTGCATTTCCACTATTTTTTTTCAGACTCTGCTCACCCTTAGCCCTGGATCATCCCCCCTATTTACTTCTTTTCTCCTACTCCCAAGATGCTGAACACTGCAGGAAGAAGTCCCATAACTAAGAACACAGAAAGATCCAGTGGAAAGAGTCCTAGATTTGGAATCTGAGGACATGAATTCAAATTCCAGTTTTGCTATCTACTACCTGTATGACCTTGAATAAGTGACTCAATCTCTGTGCCTCAGTTTCCTCATCTGTAAAATTATAGGATTGGACTACATGACCTTAAAAGTTCCTTCCAGCTTCAAATTTATTATCCAATGAACAATGCCAAGCAGGTCCCCTAAAAACTCATGTTATCTAATCTCAAGAGGGCCCTCACTACTTACTAGGCAGAAATCTCTTTTATTCTTCTCTAATTGACTATTGTGCTCCCCACCGTGGTTGTAGCAAAGCTTTGCCTCAAGCTTCACTCCCAGAAGATGGATTTCACTGATGCTGGCTTCAATAGGAGGAGGCACCCCTTTTGCAGGACTATGAGGAAGCAGCACATCTTTGGGTCATTTTTTTCTCTTTCTCTTCTCCCACGGGGACATTTCAAGGTCTCATCATCTTTCACTTGCATTATTGCCTTAGTCTCCTAATGATCTCCCTGATTCATGTCTCGGCCCAGCCCAATCCATCCTCCACCCAGCTACCATACTGATGTTTTAAAAACTCAGGTCTGACCACATCACTCCCCTACTCAATAAACTCCAGGGATTCCTTATTGCCTGTAGAAGTAAACATCATTTCCTCTGTTGGCATTTTAAACCCTCCACGGCCTGACCCCAAGCTACTTTTGCAGCTTTGTTGCATATGACTCCCCTTGCCATATTCTAGCACCCATTCAAATGGTCCATCTTCTCCTTCCTCAGCACAGCACTGTCTCCCATCTCACTCCCAACAGGACAGCACTTTCATTCTATATTATCTAGTATGCATTCTCCTATGTACATCTTCTCTGATGTCTGTTTTGCTACCAATTTGGATAAATGGGTTCCTTTTGATATTTGCTATGTGTGCTCAATGTGGAACTGGTATTAGTTGGGAAAGAAGTCAAGCCTTGGATATACAGCTTAGAGTCCTCTTTCCCCCCAAAATGACAAAGCAATCTGAAGTTAGACGGAAAGTGATCATATCTTCAAGACAAACAATCTTTAAAGGAGCAGATAAATATACTTCTAACCAAGTACCCTCTCTCTGAGGAGAACAGAGGGGCCTTAGGCCCCAACCTCCTGCTTTACCTTATGGTAAGAATTAAAGTCTCCCTTGGAGATGAGTGAGGAGAGAAGCTAGGGATATATATTCTGCCTCCCTTCAAGCCACACAAAACGACAGCCCTCTTGCCACAGGTGGGTCTTCACTAAACCTGTGCCCCTCCCTCCACAATGAATTCCTTAACAGCAGGGACTGCCCATTGCCTTTCTATGTATCCCCAGGACTTAGCCCAGTGCCTGGTTCCTAATACGCCCTTAATAAATGTTTATTGAATGACTGACAGGTATTCCATCAGAAAATGATGCCAATTCACCCTCAAGTGACTTTTTTTTTCGAGGGGGGGGGAATCTACAGAAACCAAGGAAACTATCTACTAAGTCATGGAAGAGTGGAGGACATCTACTCCTGCAGCTGATGGAGTTGTAGGCTACCCTCTGACACTTTGGAAAACTATTCCAGAGTTTGACAGGCTGCCTAAAAGTCACTTTATCCTTAGCTTATCTCCCAAAGTAAGCTGCCTTTGATGACCCAGGGAGTGCTCAGAACTTAGAATCGGTGGCATCTAATTGACAACAGCTTTGATTATCAGGAAAGGTCATCATGGATTACTCAGCCTTGCTTTGCAACACACTGTGCTCTTCACAAACAGCAGTAATTAATTTATAAGATGAATCCTCTCTTCCACAAAGGCACCATGTGTACTTGGATCTGCTGTCAGCAACAGAAGGAGATGACCTTTGTAAGGAATGATTTTCAGCTATTTTTTCCACTACAGTTAAACTCACAACTGTAACTCTTCAAGTTTTTTTTTTCATTTTCGCATGCACATTTATTTCTATTTCCTCCATGTCCAAGATAGCAAGAAAAACACATTTATTGTTGTTGCTTTTTAATGGAAACTTGGGATCACAAATGGTGTGTTTATGAACCCATCTTTTTTTTCTTTTTTGCAAATCTCTTTAATTAAATTATTCCTTCTTTTAACCAAACATCCTTCCAACTTGTCTTCCTTTATTGTACTAATGATTTATTATTTCAATTCACTCCAATTGGCAAGAAGGAATGAACTGGTGTTCTGCTGTAACATGCTTCATTCCAATTTTTGTTCTTCATAAATGTGTTACAGTCCTTCCATTGGCAGTCGGGGAAACTCAGTACAAAAGCAGCATTTACTCTTGATTCCAATGGAGCCAAAGAATACATATGCAATTTGACAATTTGGAGTATCTATTTTCCAGCATTAATCTGGAGTTGTTATTGGAGCCATTAAAATTATTTTTCTACCCAGTTTTTAAAGGCACAGGACATGTTAACTTGTCCTGATGGGTGATATAATGTGTTCACATATTAAAAAAATGAGGATCGAATAAAGCATGACTTCAGTGACCAACACCTCCTCTTTGCCATCCCTTAGAATCTCTGTGTTTGACACACTCCTTATTCAAAGTGGCAACCGGGAGAAATTAAACCCCAATTTCTGCTTTTCTTTTTTTCTTGGCGATATTTGTACCCCTTATCTGAGCAGTAGATATTTGTGATCCAAAATAAGGCTGAAATTTTTGCTTTCAGACAAAACTAAACACAGATGGTTGATTGAAAATGTAGAATGTCATACAGACCGCCTCATTTAAAACAGGCCCATTTAATGCCACGTTCCATTACATGTGACCTACTTTAAATAAGACAGCCTATCTTACAAGAGACTGACTATTTGGGCCTGTCTGTCCTTATAAAAGACTTTGCTTCCTTTTTAC
Organism: Vombatus ursinus; assembly: GCF_900497805.2. Taxonomy (NCBI): domain Eukaryota; kingdom Metazoa; phylum Chordata; class Mammalia; order Diprotodontia; family Vombatidae; genus Vombatus; species Vombatus ursinus. The sequence continues at coordinate 2,153,389 of NW_020945237.1, read as the reverse complement.
AGGATGGATACTCGAGCTCAAGAGAGGGGGTGAGCAGCTCTAAGACATGACGAGCACAGGTGGGTTGTGTTTCAAAAATCAGATTCTAAGTCTGCTGTTTTGGAACTTGTATGATGCTTTCCCATTAAAACTATACTAGAAATGGTGACTGGGTTCCCAGATCAACCTGTAAAATCCTAAACATCATACAGGGATTAAGTGTCAGGGCTAGGAGCAAACCTAGGTCCTCGGGTTCTGAATCCTGCACCCCTCCCACTACACCATAGACGCTCCTGTGTCTTCTCACTCAGAGCCACTGATGGCAGCCACGTCTACAAAGATCAAGAAGAAGGGCACTAAGGTAACGAATAAAGAGTATACCTTATCCTTTCTCTCCTTAACAGGGGCCTTCTGCTTATTCATGTGTCCAGCAATGTCCATTGCTCATTCTTCATGCAAAATCTCAGAGTAGAAAAGGATCTTAGATTATAACTCACACTTTCTATGACATACCCAAACAAACGATCATCCACCCTTCCCTTTAATACCTCAAATAAGGAAAAAACCACTGCCAGGCAGCTAGATTGCTCAGTGGATAGAGCACTAGACCCAGGGTCAAATTAGCCTGGACACTTACTAGCTGTGTGACTGAGCAAGTCACCTAACCTCCGTTTCCTCTCCTATAAAATGAAGATAATAATAGCACCTAGCTCCCAATGTTATTGGTGAGGATAAGATGAGATAATGTTCATAAATGGCTTCACAAACCTTAAAATTTTATATAAATACTATTATTGTTATCTCCTGACACAGCTAATTCCACTTTTGAATGTTTCTAAAGGTTAGCAAGTTTTCCTACCATATTTCCTTAATCTGGCTATTTGTAGCTACCATTAATCATTCTGAATTCTTTCCTAATAGGGCAGGTAGGCAGCCTACTGGATAGAGCCCTGGGCCTGGAGTCAGGAAGAACCTGAGTTCAAATTTATCCTCAGCCACTTAATAGCTCTCTAACCCTGAGAATAACACTTAACCTTTATCTGCCTCAGTTTTGTCATCTGTAAAATAAGGATAAGAATAGCGCCTACCTCTCAAGGTTATCATGGGGATTAAATGAGAGAATACTTGTAAAATACTTAGCGCAGTGCCAGGTACACAGTGGATGCTTAACAAATGCTTAGTTCCTTCCTTCCTTCTTTCCCTACAGGATCAAGCAGAATAAGTCTACATGACAAACCTTCAAATACTTGGAGACAGCAATCATGTCTGACCTAAGTTCTTTTTCTTCCTAAATAATATCTGCACTTTTTTCAACTGTATGCACACAGCACAACACAAAGCCCTTCACCACCCTGATTGCTCTCCCTTGACTGCTAACCAGCTAAGCAATATCTTTCCTAAAATATGACTCCCCAAAAGTAAACACTGTATTCCAGATGTGGTCTGACTAAAGAAAAAGGGCAAAAAATAAATAAATAAATAAACCAATCAATCAATCTTTGGAACTTTATTTTCCACAGTGCTTGGGTCTGAGAAGGCATTATTCTTTTGGCGAGATTGACTGGATAACATCTCCCCAAAATGCCTGGGGCTGGCCTCGTCTTGGTGATGTCACAGGCAAAGATTCCAATCAGTGGGGCATGCCTACAAGGTGAGATATTGAAAAAGTGGACCACTTGAGTGAGCAGGGAAGGTGTGGATGGGGAAGAGAAGAGCAGGGCAGCCTGGAGCAGATCCAGGAGAGTCAAAGAGCAGACCTACAGTCAGAACAGTGGACTGAAGGGAATGTGAAGACCAGCATGGCTCATCCAGGGAATCTGGGACTGAGGAACTGAAGCAGATCCCCGATGACTCCAAAGCTATCAGCATTCTCCAGGTTGCCCCCAAGAGATTCTCAGGAAAGAAACTCTAAGCAATGGATGACTCCACACCCTAAGCTTTGCCCCATGATCAATGAATTTCAAAGAGACCATGACCTCCCACCATGCTGGAGAATCAAAGAGATTTAAGAAGTATTAGGCTACACATCCCCTGTTAGGGTAGGAGACCATTTCCATTTGTGTCTGGGTGCTTGGGTTTATTTTACTGATTGATTACCTTACCTTGATATCCATGTTGTTTCCTGTCTTAATTAAATAGCTGGTGGATTTGTGTCCTCTACAGCTTAGCAACAGAGAAAGAATTGGATGGGAATTCAGTGAAAAGCCCAACTCAAAATAGCCACACCAGACAGAGAAAGATGAGGAAGGGAGATGCTACAATTACATCTCTTAAAGTTTACAAAGTGCATTACAGGTATTATCTCACCCCTAGGTTGGTGATAGGTATTACAAGTTTTACTATCCCCACTTTACAAGCTGAGTGAGGCCCAGAAAGGTTAATTGATTTGCCCACGGCCACACAGCTAGTAATTAAAGCCAGGTCTGTCCTGACTCGAAGTCCCACTGTGCCACACTACCTCTTGGTGAAACAACAGTACTGCTACCTCTCATTTTCTGGATGCGATGCTGCTCTTAATCTATTTTTTTCTTCCTTTTTTATCCTAAAAGTCCCAAGCATTGGCTTGCCTTTGTGGTATTATCAGACGATGCTACCAACCAGGGTCCCTCTCGTCCCACGGCCCACAACAAAACAAGGAGAAAAAAATGCCTTCCTGTCTTCTCCCCTATTCTCTTATTCCTATAAGAAGCTCACAGTCTTTTAAAAGTTTTCTAAGGGATTAAAAGATACGTGGAGTAAAACAAGCCGTGGAAATTGGTTTCAATAAATTGTTCCTGGTGTTTCCTGGAATGTAAACGGACAAAGGTTCTGTTCTTTCTTTAGGGTTAGATCATGCTGTTCTCCTGCAGACTCCTTTAATGTGCTGGGCTTTCTTTCCTCTCTCTCTAATAGATGTCTCAGTTCTTCGCTCTATTCATTAGATAGACCAAATCTAGCTCGGTCATTTATGATATGACCCCTCACTGAACCTCACCTTTCCCATCTTTAAAATGGGTGGGTCAGACCAAATGATCACCAAAGTCCCTTCTAGCTCTAGCTCTATGATTTTTTTCTTTCCCCAAGTACTCTGCATCGGAGAGGCCACGGCTCTCAGTCTTACTCCCGTTTTCTATCGAAGAGAGCACCAGATTTAGAATCCATCACCCAACTAGCATCCAAATCCTGTTTCTGCCATTGACTGTTTTGGACGAGCCCAAGCTCATCTTGTCAGAACCTCAGTTTCCTTTTCTGCAAAATGAGAATAACAATATTAGCAGTTAGCTGCTTCCACCAGAGTAAAGCTACAGAAATGTGAAATATCATTTCTTCTTGGTAAGACCTAGAAAGGCCAGATAGTTACAATGATAAAGGGCTAAGCCCCTTGATTCTCTTGTCCATTCATTCAATAAGGACATGAAAGACAACAGCAGTACCCCCATTTTTCTCTCCTCTCCTCTTGTCTCTGGAAGAGACCCCAGCATGGGTTTGGCATATTAGGGGGAGTTACTGGGGGCTAGGGGTGGGGTTCTGGGTGCTGCATTCTCATTTCTGAGCCGAGGTGAGGAGAGGGGGGTGATGCAGAAGTCTAAAGAAGTACAGTTGGGAAGGAAATGAAGAGATGGCCAGCCTGGATGCCCTCCTTAAATGGAGGTTCTGAGAGGAGCCTTCCACTCCTCTCTCACCCAGTCAGCCCCAAACTGAGAGAGGGTCAAAAGCAAGAGACCAGATCTGCCTCCTCTGGTACAGTGTAAGCTCTTTGAGAACAGGGACTGCTTCATTCATGTCTTTGTATCCTTAGTGCCTAGAACAGTGCCTGGCATATAATAGGCACTTAGTGAATACTTGTCGATTGATCATTTGAAGAAAGAGAAGGGAAAGGGGTAGCGTGTGGAAGCCCAAAGTCTGCAGCATCACGGAAGGAGAGTCCCAATCTACTTGGGACATCATTTGTGTCTAAAGAAGGCATGCCAACAGTCACAGACCCCTGCCCTGTACTGGGAAATATCAAGGACTGGGACTTGAAAATGTGCTCAGTTGTGATGGGTGCCAGACACAAGCCTTTGCCTGGTCATGAGGCTCCAGCATAACAGATGTCTACCAAAACTTGGCCAATTAAGAGGCATAACGCTCTAATGAACAGATCATATGGTCTAATGAATAGCTTTACCCCTAATTCATCATCTTGCTCATGGGCTCTAATAAGCAAATCCTTTAGTCATTCACTAGTATTTAACAACCAAATATAGGATCACAGATTGAAAACTGGAAGGGAACCATTTATTCCAGGGATTCCCACCCATACCCCTTGACTTGCAGGAAACTTTCCCATTCCCCTTATTAAATTCATTCACCATCTGACTGCATTCTTTTGGACTTATCCAGCACGCTCCCATGCTGGGTGCCTTCCCTTCCTTTCCTCTATCCCTTGCTTTTTAATTTCCTTTTGAGTATTGTTTTCCCTCATTAGATTGTAAGCTCCTTGAGGGCAAGAACTGATTTTTTTTTCTTGGTATCTATATCCCCAGTGCTGAGCACAGTGCTTGGCACATAATAAGCACTTAAAAAAATGTTTAGTGACTGACTGACAAAATATGAAAGGAAATAAATTCTACAGTTTATCCATCCATATGATAAACTTTCTGGCCATCTAATTTGTACCTTGGCTTCCTCCTTTCTCCTTCTATAAGAACTTGGACTCCCACCCCCTGGGACTCTGAGCTCTGATTGGTAAGTTTTCACCTTCTCTCACCCAGTCCCAGGACCACCAAACTCCTTCCTAGACATTTCCAAGCAGTAGCTGATAGAACTACTATCTACCAAGGTTCCCCCGTACTCCTGCAACATGAATTAGGCTAGTTTTTTTTTTTCCTGAAAGATGCCAAAGCTGTCCCAGGATTTGATGGGCAAAGTCCAAGTTGTGCCTTCCCTGATGCAGCTTCAAGGTGCCATATTGGCCATATTGCCATAGCTTCCTGGTCAACTAAGGACATTAAAAGGCCCAGTCATGTAGAACAAGGGCACTTTAGACTTGGAAGATATCCCAAAACTGTCCAAGTCACCACACCCTGCCCTGCTGACCAGACCATATCCATTTCTATGCACTGAAGCATCTTTATCCATTATCTTTCCTATGTTACGGCTAAGTAAACCTCCCTTTGTTAACTACTGAATTACTCATTTCATTCTAACATCAAAATAACAGTGTAGCAGTAGCCTGACTGGCCCCTAACATCTTGCCAGTCCATGTGCCCTTCCAATTCACTTCCTTATTGGAATGTAAGCGCCTTCAAGGTAGGAGCTATCTTGCTTGCCTGCATTTATATGTTTACTGTTTCCCAAACACTTAGCACTGCTATGATTCAAAATAAGATTGACATTTTTGCTATGTGCGTAGCACATAAAATCACTTAATAAATGCTTTTTTCAATTATTCATACTCGTGTAGGAAATAAAATAAAGTGATTTTTCATAAAGAAAACTTTATTTGGTAGATAATATTTTTAGTACTATAAAGTTGTACAATATTTATCAGACCACAGTCAACTAAATTAGTGAGAATCTTGATTCTGTTGCTTGTCAACCAATAGTTTTACTCTCAGTATAATTTTTGAAAGCAATATCTACATTTCATGTCCAACCTCCAATTTATTTCTTGCTTTGGATTTGAGTGAGAGCAGGACAGAGACTCTTGATTCACAGAGATAAGTTGTTACAAACAGAAGGAAAGGGTTATGAGCAGCACAGAATGGAACAGAAGCATAAAAGGTAGAGAAGGGTACACAAAAAAGGTGGTACCTTCAGTGACTGCATATGGGTTCAGAATCCATCAATTAATTAACATTTATTAAGCATCTACTTTGTGCCAGGCAGTATGCTAAGCACCAGGGATACAAAAAAAAAAAAAAAAGGCAAAGGGCAGTCCCTGCTCTCAAGGAGCTTACAATCTAATGGGGAAACCGAGACTCAAAAGGAAACTAACAATCAGGGGAGGGTCTCTGGTTATCTCGGAGATCAATTAGCACATCTTTCACTAAGTCAGTGTGGCAGACTTTTTCTAGCTAAATATGGAAAGTTTTAAATCTAAAACTCATTCATTTAGTTTTGATCAACAGAAATTACTCCTTCAGTGTCTTTCCAATTTCTCAAATGTTCTTCTATGTTCCCTCCCCTTCCAACCTATTGGAAGGTCTCTACACCATTCTCTCTCCAATCCACAATTTTTTACTAGTAATAATGATAATAATAATAATAATAATAGCCATTTATATAAGCACCTACTATGTGGTAGGCATTGTGCTGAGAACTTTATAAATATTATCTCATTTGATTCTCACAATCAGGTAGGGAGGTAGGTGCTATTATTATCCCAATTTTACAGTTGGGGAAACTAAGACAAACAGAGATTAAGTGACTTGCCCAAGGTGGCACAGTAAGTGTCTCAGTCTGGATTTGAACTCAGGTCTTCCTGACTCCAGATCCATCACTCTATCTAGCTGCCTCTACTATTTTAGTAATATTTTAATAGGATAATATAGTGATTTACCAAAGTATGCCCCGTTACCCCTTGACAAGCATCTGATACTTTCTGGAGATACACATATCCCCAGTTGGCAATCTCTGATGAACTGTAATTCCTTTGTTTTACAAATAGAGCAACTAGGGCTCAGCAATGTTAAGTGACTTGCTCAGGAGACATGGCTAGTAAATGTCAGAAGCAGGATTTGAACCCCAGTATTCCCTTCTCCAAACACAGTATGCCATGTGCTTGAAGTACCAAATAGACAGACAATCCCAAAACTCAGGGGAAGGAAGATCTCAGACAAGCTGGAAGAAATCCTTTAATTAGAACCTTTTATTTTGCTGATGGGAAACTGAGGTCTACAGAGGGGACACGATTTGTTCATGGCCACACAGCCAGCTGGGGGCAGGATGAAGCTAGAATTCAGGTCTCCTGACTGCCAGACCAATGCTCCTTTATAGTACACTGCCTCGAGACACAAAATCAAAATAAATATGTAAAAACATAGCATACTTGAGAGTATAATTTTTAAATGTGCAGGCACACTTTTCTAAAAAAGCTGTTCTGGTCAACATCACTTTGCAATAACATCATTAATGCATTATAACCAAGCCCCACCCTGAAGTCAGAATTTCCGGACAGCAATGAATCCAGAAGACCTGCCTCAGCCCTAGTGCCCAGTCTGAGTCTGTTTTTCACAAAGAGCAAAGTTAAATGTCACTGATGCAAAACGCATTTTCTACAAACAGGCCAGGGGCCCCATTCACCAGAAAGACTATCAAGTTAATTGTTTCACCTAGCTGCTTTTGGAACACACACACACACACACACACACACACACACACACACACACACACACAAACTGGAAATTCTTGAATTTTTTTTTAAACCTTTTAGTCTAAATTACTGCCCCATTGATTGCCCTGTTCTTCCTGTCCCCTGAAAAGGAGAGTGGGATATCCGGGGGATTTGGCCCCTGAATCCCCAAGCTCCAGCTCTCATTACTGCTCAGTTGCTCTTTCCCTGGGAAAAGGACTGTTCCTCCCCAGGTTGTGGACCACAGATCCTATTTCATTCACTCTTTCATTCCCTTATTTAAAGAAACAACATCCAAAAAAAAAAAAAGAAAAAAAACAAGAAAAAAACAATATCCCGACTCACCCAAGAGTTATCAGCTCTAGCTTGAATTTAAACTAAAAGTTGGAGGATTCCAAGGGAGGAACTTCACCTCTTTTCCCCTCTTCTTCCAGGATGTAGCTGGATTCTTGGCTTCTTGGTTTCCGGTTATCTTTGAGGCCTCTGCCCCAATCTCAGGGATCACCCTGATGTCTTGGTCTGTTGGTCTGTTGAGCTTCCACCTCTGTCCTTAGAAACCCTGCCCATTTCAAGTCTAATAGAGTCTCAATTCTCTGTGGAGACCAATTTTAATAAAAGCTCAAATTTTAATTATTCAAGAACTTACTATTTATATTATAAATTATGCTTGCATATTATATGTATTTATATATTATATATATTTATTTTATAATTTATAATTACATTTATATTATAAAGTTTATAACATGGTTGCTTTGAAACAAATTTTCTCCAAAAAACAGCATTACACCTAAAGCTGTGTTTTGGGTAAATCAGGTTACAATAAGTAAGGGTATGCTTGCTGTATAGTAGGCAGGCAGAAGGTTGTTTCATTTTGTTGGAGCTGCTCAACAAGACTTAAGGCATGGGGTGGGGGGCAGCTAGATGGCGCAGTAGATAGAAAACCGGATTCAGGATTCAGGAAGACCTGAGTTCAAATCTGGCCTCAGACACTTGACCTTACTAGCTGTGTGACTCTGGGCAAGTCACTTCATCCCACTGCCTCACCAAAAAAAAAAAAAAAAAAAGACTTAAGGCAGGGAAAACAGAGCATCAGAAAGATGGCATCTTCACCCAATGGTAGGATGCCACAAGACTGTATTACTGAGTCTCAAACTCACTTCAAAAGTTTAAAAATATGCCACTTTGATGTCAACTCACCAAAAAAACCCTAAGAATTTGGGGTGTTTTAACCCCTTTAAGATTCAGTTTCCCCAAATTTTCAATTTTTGCATTGGCTCGGACTGAGGTGGTCTGTTCAGATTTCTGATTTACATGGCAACATAGATTCACTTGCTTACAAAGTTGGTTCTCCAGAAGTTCCTGTTCATGGATCCATGCCACTGCCACAGTGACTAGACCCTGTTCACTGGACATCCTGACAGAATGGCATCCTACAGGCTCATCTTTAGTGAGCCACCAATTCAGTTCTACCAGCCACCTTCCCACCCCACCCAGACCCCTAAGAGGGATCTTTCGTGCACTACAAAATCTTTGTTCTGTTTTCTCATACTGCTTGCCATTAGAAGACTGGAAAAAGAAGGTGAGTGTGGAGCCACAGGTGTGGTGGCTTAATGTGACCTACACTTGTTAAATCAGGGGTCCTTTCACGGGGAGTCTACGAACTAGTTTTATATATATATAGACAACTGTACTTCAATATAATTGGCTTCCTTTGTAATCCTAGGCATTTTATTTTATACATCAAAAAACATTATTCTGAGAAGGGGTCCATACTAGAAAACCCCAGTGATCCTTTTAATTATTATTATGTCAGGAGGTCTTCTACTTCTGCTAACATAACCAATAGTACATCACATTCTACGGTCTGTGCTCAAAATAGCCAGGTGGTACATTGGATAGAGCCTTGGGCCTGGAATCAGGAAGAAATGAGTTCAAATTCAGCCGCAGACACTTACTAGCTATGTGATCCTGGGCAAGTCACTTAACCTCTATTTGCCTCAGTTTCCCTATCTGTAAAAGGAAGATAATAACTGCACCTATCTCAAGGATCAAATGAGATAATATCTGTAAAGCACTTTGCAAATTTTAAAGTATTCTATAAGTGTTATTATAGCTATACACGTTTGAGACTACTTTCTTTCCTGTGTATGACATTTTATAACCTCAAATCCCCTATTTTGATTCTCAAAGCCATGACAATTAGTAAGCACTTTTAGATAGGTTAGAATAATCTGAACAGTACAATAAAAACATTAGATGGGTAATGAATAACGCTCATGGAACATGTATGCCCTGCTGGCACATTCATTTAAATGGTCTTCTGGATAAGAGAGAAATTTATGCTTTAATATGTATACATTTCCCTCCAAGGTCAGAAATGGAAACTTATTCATTGAAATTTAGGCCTGTGAATCATCAGCATTATAATCAGAACCTTGATGAAAAAATTAAAAACAAGAACACCTCTCCAACTTCTGTGAAAGAACTTAATTCAAGAGTAAACAAAGGCACTGTGGCAGAGTGGATTTGATCATAGGACCATGGACTTAGTTTCCTCACTCATGAAATGAGAACTCTGTATCGGTTTAGGCGAGAGGGGCAAGAAGCATTTTTTAACTGCCAACTATGCCCCAGGCACTGAGCAACGTGCCTTACAATTATTATCTCATTTGATACTCATAAACAACCCTAGGAGGGAGGTGCTACTATTATCCCCATTTTACAGATAGGACACTGAGGCAGACAGAGGTTAAGTGCCCAAGGTCATATAGCTAGTAAGAATCTATGGCTGGATTTGGACTTGGATCTTCCTGACTCCTAGTTGTCTTAAGATCCTATTCAGCTTCAGCATTCATAGTTTGAAGGAAACTTAGAGACCATTTAACAGACAAAGGATCCAACGGAGACCTCCTCTTCCACTGACCCATGGGATCATGGATGTAGAGCTGAAAAGGACCTTAGCCCAAGCCCCGAATTCTACAGACATGAAACTGAGACCCAAACAGAACTGGACTCAGCTCCAGCACCAAGTTGCACCCTCCTGTAATTGCCATTTGTGGATGTTTCCCTTACTTCCGCTTGAGACTAATGTCCTACTTAGCTCAAGGGTGGATAATGAAAATTAGGCTAGAGGATTGGACCTCTCCTGGTGACTGGATCAGGTCAAGAAAGGAACTCCAGAGTACTTCTAGTTCTATATTCAAATGAAATGAGCTTCCTGGGATTATTTCAGCCCAGCTCAAACTACACACAGAGCACCCAAGCACAGCGCATTCCAGACATGCCCAACATAGCTAACGAACTGGCAATGGATTTATTCAAAGGGGAAGATAAGAATGACTAACCCTACAAGGCCAACAGCTTGTGCATTCTTTTAAACAGACATTAAACTATGAGAAAAATAAATAGAAATGCATCTAAGAGTTATCAGTGTGTTTTCCTCTCTGCTTGAGGCTAACAGAATTCACAGATCAAGTGGCCTGCTGCCAATTTTCCCTTTTGGTAATTAAAGGAGTCTTTGCTTAGTTCTAATTAGCAGTGGGGCTAATAGGGAACTCTGTTTGAAAATGTTACCTATGAGAACCTCTACCAGTCAAACTTCGGTCCTTCCCCAGTAATGCCTGGAGCACATGAGGCTTTGGTGCATCCCAGCATTTGGCCCCTAGGATCTAACTTTCATCCATTTGCCAATTGCTGAATAATTGCCATCTGTGAGAAAAGCCACATTTGAATATCTTTTGTGGGTATTTTATGGTGTTTGGTTAAGCTGAGAAATTGTAATCACAGGTGTTGTGAACTGTGAGTCTCTACTATGTGACAGAGGCTGCGAGGAGGAAGGGAGATTGCATCTCCTACCTCCACGCCTTCCCCCTTCCCCTCTTAGAACTCTTAGCTTCCTTCAAGGTTTAATTCAGATGTCACCTCCTACAGGAAGTCTTTCCTGATTTCCCTAATTTGTTAGTGCTCTCTTCTTCCTGAAATCATGTTGAATTTATCAATCTGTTTAAATGTTGCATCAACTATAAGAATGGAGGGGAGGGAAACAAGAACTTCTCTAAGACATTCTCAGTAAAATAATTCAAAAATATTTTCCCTGTTATTGCATACTAAAATGTAACCAAGAAAAGTCAATGTGTGCTTCTTTTTAAGCTCTTGTAAAATACAAAAATAAGTCATAAACATGTTAACAGGATTTAGTATAGCACATATATGCCAAAGGGGCATATATGAAGTTTGAATTCAGTCAAAGGACCTCACTTGAGGACCTAGAGGGCCACATGTAGCCTCAAGATCATGGGTTCCCCACCCCTGGGATATATACTATTTATTAAAATGAATTAAATTTTCTATTTTTTTTTACAACCAGCTCAGATTAAATCATGGAAAGAACAATGACTTAGGAAGCAAAGGTTCTAAGTGGATAGATGGCTGCCCTCAGAGTTTGAAAGACCTGGGTTCAAAATATGCCTCTGATATATATTGGCTGTGTGACCCTGTGCCCCCAGGAAACTCAATAAAACCATAAATTGCAGGGCTGATGCAGATCTGGATTGGGAGATGAAGTTTCCTATACCAATAAAATCATAGATCTAATTTTTTTAAAAAGAAGAGAGGGGGGGGTGGGGAATAAACATGTGCCCTGCCTATCTTACAGAGCTAGTCTGAGGATCAAATTAAGCAATAAGTCAGTCAGCTGGCATTAAGCCCTTATTATATGTCTTACAAGCCTTCACCAAGCATCAGGGATACATAGGAAGGCAAAGAAAAACAAACAAACAAAAAAAAAAAAACAAAACAACACTCCTAAACTTCACTGGGGCCTTCAGTATAATAGAGGAGACAATATGTAAAAACCTAGGTACATAGAAAATATTCACAGCGCAGATGAAGCTAATCTGAAAGGGGGAGGCATTAGAAGATGGGGAAGTGGGGAAGTGTCCGGGAAACGAAGAAAAGCCTCCTGCAGGTGGGATTTGAGAGGAACGTTAAAGAAAACCAGGGCAGCTAAGAGGCAGAGATGAAGAGGTAGAGCCCTCCAAGCATAGAGGAGAGCCGATGAAAAGGCATGGAGGTGGGAGATGTAGTGTTGTGTTTGAGGAACTACAAATAGGTCAACGTGTAGTGGGGAATAAGCCTGGAAAGGCAGAGAGAAGCCAGATTATGAGAACCTTAAATGCCAAAGGACTTTATATTTGATCCTGGAGTCCGGTAACATTGATCCTAGGGAGCAACAAACGGGAGTTTACTGGACAAGGGAACTTGGTCAGCCCTACACTTAGGGCTCATTTAGCTCTATTCTTTACTTGACCGCTAAATGGAGGATGAACCAGAGTGGGGAAGAGGCTTGAGACAGAAAGACCTGCTAGAAGACTGTTGCAGTAGTCTAGGCACAAGAGGAGATGAGGGACTGACTGTAACTGTGCCTCTGTGTGTAGAGAAAGGGGGTCATACATATGAGGCATCGGGAAAGGAGAAACAACAAGATTTGGCAACAGAGTAGATATGGAGGATGAGTGGTTCCCAAGTGAGGAGTCCAGGAGGACACCAAGGTTGCAACCCTAGGCAACCGGAAAAATGGCTGTCTCCTGGACAGTCTGTAGGGAATGCAGAAAGAAGGAGGGTTTGGGGTGGGGTAGGGGATAACGAATTCTGTTTGGGACGTGTTAAGTTTAAGACATCTATATCACATCTAGTTTGAGATGTCCAAGAGGGAGTTTGAGATAGGAGACCAGAGTTCATCATAGACCAGAGCTAAATTTCTTCATCTGGGAATCATCCTACATAGAGATGACAATTGAACCCATGGCAGCTGCTAAGATCAGCAAGTGAAACAGTATAGAGAGAAAAGAGAAAATGTCCCGAGACAGCACTTCGAGGGATACTCCCGGGTTAGAGGACATGACATGAACAAAGAACCAGTAAAGGAATCTGAGAAGGAAAAGACAGAACTAAACAGTATCACAGAAACCTAGAGAGAAGTGAGTATCCAGGAGAGGACAAGGCAGACGAGAAGTGAAAACAGGCCAATTGATCTGGTCATTGAAAGATCACTGGAAACTTTGGAGAGAGCCTCTTCAGTTGAAAAAGTTGGATTACAGAGGACTTGGGATCAAGCGAGAAGGAAATGGAGGCACTGGTTAATGCCTTTCTCAAGAGTTTAGCCATGATGAATGGGAAAATGCTTTGAAAAACATAAGATAGAGGCAGCTAGGTGGCGTAGTGAATAGAGCACTGACCCTAGGATCAGGAGGACCTAAGTTCAAATTCAGCCTCAAACCAGACACAGGATACATACTAGCTGTGTGACCCTGGGCAAGTCACTTAACCTCAATTGCCAAAAAAAAACAAACAAACAAAAAAACACAAAGAAACTCATAAGATACATATTAAGAGAAGGATGAGAAAGGAGGTAGTTTAATATAATAGAAAGCATCACACAGCCAGAGGACTTGAATTTAAATCCTGCCTTGGAAGCATATTAAATTCTGGTAGAGGACCTCCCTTGGCAAACTTATAAGGCATTGCATGTGTTCAATCGTTTTCAGTCACCTTGAACTCTTCCTGTCCTCATTTGGGGTTTTCTTGGCAAAGATATTGGAGTGATACTATACAAAGATACTATTTCCTTTTCCAGTTCATTTTACAGGTGAGGAAACTGAGGCAAATAGGGTTAAGTGACTTGCCCAGCATCATACAGTTAGTAAGTGTCTGAGGCTGGATTTGAACTCATGAAGATGAGTCTTCCTGATTGTAAGCCCAGTGCTCTATCCACTGCACCACCTAGATGGTTTGTTTTCCTCTCTCCCAGGTATTCAGTGCCCCATGCTGGCACCTTACTCAGTTCCGACTGAAGCAACTTAACATCCCTGGGTCTCAGTTTCTTCAGAGTTTTGGACTAAATGGTCTCTAAGGTATCCCCTTCAAACTCCAGATCTACGATCCTAATAATGTTTTTCATTTTTCTTTTATTATCCCAAAACCTGGTACAGTACTTAGTATGCAGAAAACATCTCATCCTGAAATTTAATTCTCTCAACTGTAAAATAGGTATAACACTTGGGTATAATAACACCTCACAGGATACTTGCCAAGGACAGTGGAAGGTATGCTGGATTTGGACTCAGAGAACCTGGCTTCAACTCTCGGCTCAGCTCCTTACTAGCTGTGTGACCTTGGGTGAGTGACTTAAGCTCTCTGGGGCTCAGTTTCCTTCTCTGTAAAATGAGGGGGTTGGATCTGATGACATCTCGGCTCAAAAGCTTCCAGTTCTCAAATTATAATTCTAATTAATTATCATCATCCAGTTCCTTATTTCAAGCTAATCCACCAGATGGCAGTATAAGTTAACTTTTCTAGGTCAACCCTAGGCAAAGCACATTTTCAAATCTGTTTCACTCCACACACATCAAAAAGATTTAACTGAACTGTATCAGATGTATAGTGGGCACTGGATAAATGTTCCTTGGTTAACCAATCAATCAGTAAAGTATTATTAAGCATCTACTTTGTTCCAAGCACTAGAGCTGGGTGCTGAGGATAAAGGATAATGAATGAAATGATCACTACTTGAAATGAGCTTACCTTCCAATGGCAGGAAGCGAATAGGACAAATACATATAAAAATATACACAGCATAAATATAAAGCTTATATATGTATATATATATATGTATGTGCATGTATATACACATATACACACAAAATAGTTAAATACAAGGTCGTTTGGGAGGGAGGGTACTAGCAGTCAAGGGTCTCAGGGAAGGTGTCTAGCAGAAGAAACTGCTTGAGTCTAATTTTTTTTTGTGAGGCAATTGGGGTTAAATGACTTGCTCAGGGTCACACAGCTAGTAAGTATCATGTGTCTGCTGCCCCCTGAGTCTAATTTTAAAGAAGAAGGACTCCTTGAGGTAGAGGTAAGAAAGAAGTGTGGTCCAGGCATGAAAGTCAGCCAGAGCAAGGAGACAGAGATAAGAGATGGTTTGGTGAGTGAAGAAAGCTAATTAGGCTGATCCACAGAGTTTTGGAGAAAGAGAAACTTCCCAAAAGGCTGAAAAGGTAGCTTGGAGCCAGGTTATGCAGGCTAGCTTTCTAAAACACAACCATCCTTGATTTTGTTATTTAAATAACAGCTTTGGATCTTGCTTAATAAAAGTTTAAAACATGGAGTATCCTACATAAACCAGAGAATGAGAAAACTAAAACCTAATATGAAAAAAAAAACATTGCTTTTTCTTCAAGTAATCACTACCCTAACACAATTCTGTCTAATCTTAACATCTGTACTCCAATAGAAAATAGTGGTACATAAATCCTTCTTGGGGGCAGCTAGTGGATTGAGTACCACACCTGGAGTCAGGACGACTAATCTTCCTGAATTCAAATCCAGCCTCAGACACATGTTACCTGTGTGACCCTGGGCAAGTCACTCAACCCTGTTTGCCTCAGTTTCCTCATCTGTAAAATGGGCTGAAGAAGGAAATGGCAAACCACGCCAGTATCCTTGCCAAGAAAACCCCAAATGGGATCACAAAGAGTCCAACAGGACTGAAATAACTCAGCAACAATAACAAGACCTTCTACTTTCTAGGAGAATGCATTCTGAGAAACTACCATCACCTATCTTCCTTACTCCCAAATGGTATTATGGAAGTCAGATCGCCCCTTATAAGAAAAGCCTCATCCAAACACAACAGGAAGAGAATAAGCATTTAAATAGCTCCCACTACAAGCTAGGCACTGGGCTAAGTGTTTTACATATGTTATTTCATTTGATTCTTACACAACCTTGGGAGGTAGGTGATGTTATTATCCCTATTTCACAGTTGAAGTAACTGAAGCAAACAAAGGTAAAGTGACTTGCCCAAGGTCTCGAAGATAGCAAATGTGTGGGAGAGAAGGGGATATGAACTCATGTTTCTCTGACTCCAGGCCCAGTGCTGGATAAAGTGAACCACCCAGCTACCTAACCTAAAAAAGGCATAAAGATACATTTCTAATGAATGGCCCCTCCTGGGAATACACCAGCACCCTCCTTCATGGGAGGGGCAGGTCACTGTGTCCAAAGACTAACCATAACAACATGCTATGAGAGAGGCCTTGTGGACTTGGAGTCAGAGATTCAAATCCTGACTCTTGTACATACTAACTATATGACCTCTTCATTCCTCACTCCTCCTCTGGATTTCTCCATTATGTCCCCAAGAATCCCTTCATCCTGCAAGATCACAACAACCCTGGAACTCATGCCTTGTCAGGATCCTCTGCCCCTTTGATTGGAGGGAAGAATGGCCATAACAACTACACACACACACACACACACACACACACACAAAATCAACCATTCTATGATTCTAAGTACCAAGCCACTGGGAAATGGGAACAGAAAGCTCCTTACCCGGACGGATTGTTTCATTTTTTTGTATTTTTATTCTCAAGGCCTGGTACACAATAAGCGTTTAATAAATGCTTCTTGATTGACTGGGGAAAGAGGAAATAGAGGGGAGGAGATGGATAAAAGTTCTAATCCCACACCCCCCCATTCCTGGTCAAAGGAAGCAGAGGAGGGGTCCTGGGAGGCCTGGAAGGGGTTCAATCTCTCTCCCACCACCACCCCAGCCCGGCAAATGGTGCAAGACCTAGATCTCGCAGGAGGCTGGGGAGAACAGCTTAGGGTCTCTTTATCCTGCCCTGGGTCTGGTAGCAATCCAGGCTCAAGTGGGCCAGATACCATAGGAAGCTGCATCATGGTCAAGGTCACGGCCACGATGTCTAAGCTGCTGCGATGAGGTGTAATTCCTTCTCTCCTCCGCACGGTCCACACCCTGGGTGGAGCCGCCTGCACACCGCCGTAAACTCCTGCGGACGTGAGAGTCCAAAGGAGGAAGTTAGAAAGGAAGTTCGGAAGGAACCAAGACGAACAACAGCCCTCTGTTGCCAGAGTGGGACTGGAGTAGTACTGCCCCTCCCTAGCAGCTCCGGCCCCTTTCCTGGGCCTGGGGATGCTTCAAGGCCAAGTACAGCAGGTGCCAGCAGATGGCAGCAGGAGACCACGGCAGGATGCTGCAGAGAGCCGCCGGCTGCCTCCGCCTCTACCTGTGGTCACGCCGCATGCCCCGGTACGACAACCACCCTCATCATCTTGCTGTGTTCATCCGCAGCAGTAGCACTAGTAATGACAGTGATGACAAAAGTAACCATTGCTGGCATTTACAGCTTAAGCTTCTCAAAGCGCTTTGCATCCGTTTGCTTCGGGATCCTGAACTGTGGTTCTTGATTTATTCCATGCTGTGCCTACAGAAAGGACGGACTGCTGCGCCCACAATTGTTCTACATCCGAGAGTGGGGTGGGGGGAGACAGAAACAGAGGGAGAGAAAGACAGAGAGAGAGAAAGACAGAGACAGAGAGAGCCTGCTCTGCCCATATCTGCGCTCTCTCTCTCTCTCTCTCTCTCTCCCTCCCTCCCCCACCGCCCCCTCCCTCCCAGGGATGTAGAAGATACCTCTAGTGATATAGATGCCATTTTGCGTGCACAGTAAAACCCGCAGCCAGGGAACGACTTGGAGGTTAACACTGGAGAACGTGTGTGATCAGAGCCCATTGACAGTTGCACCTTGTAATTCAGTAAAATCAGCTCGATAAACAAGGGGTAAGCAACTCGTAGATGGAGTTTCGTTTGCAGAGACAAACTGGTAAATCCTACAATCTTTAATCACATGAGGGGTTTGGTTTGGAGTACTATTGGTGTCTTGGTAGGTTTTTCCTGATCCCAGGAATTAATTTGTTTCTGAGGCATAGTATTTTGGGTTTTTTTTAACATGGTAGGTTAGAATGTTTAACTAAAATACGAATAATAATACCTTGGGAGTAATCAAAGGAAACAAGCGATTTCGTGAAGCTTCTTCCAACATGCATTGTGCCGGCTGCTATAGTCTCCAACTCCAACAAAAGGCTTCTCAGGCTTTGGGAATGCTGAAATAGTGAGTTCTGCCTGCCGCTGGATGGTGTCTGGTTTGCCTCACTATGCTGCATTCAAATCTGCTGCAGAAAAGAGTTCTGAACAGCCATCTCTTCCTTTGTTGTGCAGAAAATGAAACTGAATAGAAAGACAGTGCTACCCAGACCTTAAAAATATGATTAACACATTGAGGAGGATCACAGGAATAATGATTCCTTATTGGCAATAAATCGCTGATATTTATCACAGTGTCTGACACCTAGTAGGCACTTAATAAGTGTTTAATGACTGATTGAACTAATCCAACCCTGAATAGGACCCAAGACATCATTCTCAGTGCTGTCTCTAAACATCTGCTCTCCATTCCACCTCCATTTTCTTTTAAAGGAAGCTTGATTTTTAATCCAGGTGTTAATCATATTTTTAAGGCCTGGGTAGCACTGTCTATATTGGGGGGGGGGGCAGCTAGGTGGTGCAGTGGATAGAGCACTGGCCCTGGATTCAGAATTCAAATTCAACCTCAAACACATAACACTTACTAGCTATGTGACTCTGGGCAAGTCACTTAACCCCATTGCCTAGCCTATATATATTTCTATATTTGTTCCTCATCACCTTCATTTCTAATATTTTGCCATTGCCCAAAATCCTAAGATCCCAGCAAGTCCTCCCCAACCCAGAGAGCCGTCCTTTGTAACAAAAGAAAGGGAGAATATAAATAACCAAATAGATAAACTAAATCTGACAGTGATATTCCATACCCACAGTCCCCCTCTTCTGCAAAGAAGGGAAGGAGGTGCATTTCCTCCTCTCTTCTTTGGGGTCAAGCTTAATCATTATAATTAAATAGCTTTCAGTTTCAATTTTATTATTGTTATTGTTTCCATTTATGTTGTCATAGTCATTGTATACCTTGTTTTCCTGGTACTTCTTCATTTTGTATCAATTCATTTATGTGTAACACCCTCTCTAACCTGCCCCATTCAATTTGCACTCAATGGAATTGGGTTCCCAGAAGGCAACTACTAGCTCAGGTTCCAGACTAGGGTACTCTTCAGCAGATGGCCTCCTCTATTATAGTCACTCTCTCACTTATCATCTCTCTATAATAATAAAAGACCTAGATGAAGGCTTCCAGAAGGTCAGGTAGAGCCTCCATGGTGGATTTATAGAAGGACATAGACCACAGTCACAAAAGATAAGAAGAGATGGGCAGAATACAATCTGTTCTGGTGGAGGAACTGATTGCTCACACTACTGAAATCCCAAGATCTCTGTACTCCTTAGAAAGGGTAAACCAGATGAGGTGCTAGCATGAGGTGCTGAGTACTAGGGAGGGAGACGAGGAGGACATGGAAAAACAAACCATCTGGCTCATCATTTTACCAAGGAAGGACCTTTCCCAGAAGACCCAAAGGTCTGCACTTGAAAGCTGCACATCTGAAGCCAGAATACAAAAGAAAAAAATATCAAAATCATTTCTTCATATACCCAGTAATCAAGTATTAATAATCAGACTGAGCAAGAATGAGAATGTATGACCTGAAGGATAGATATAGATATATATAGACATAGATATGTACAAGGCATTAAGTAAGTGATTACCATGTACCAGGCACTATACAACGCCCTGCAAATACAAATACAAACAGAAATAAAAACAGTCACCCTCAAGGAGCTTGCATTCTAAGAGGGGGAAGAAACACAGAGAAAAGAGCTGTAAGGGGTGGGAGAAAGGAGAGGGATAAAGGTATTCGGGGTCAAAAGCATGGCCAGGAGCAGAATGAAGATGGACTAGCCTGGACCCTTCTTCAAAATGGAAACCCCAGGAGGAACTCACCGATGAGAGAAGGGGGCTGGCATGGCAGATGGATATTCCAGGGTGAGGAGGCCTATTCAGTAATCTTTGTAATTATATTGATTGAAGATAGAGGCCCCAGAAGACAAAGATAGATTTAGGAAGCCAAACAAGAGAACAACATACACAATGGTCGCAATATAAATGAAAACACCGCCAAAAGGCAGCCAAACTCAAATTAATTTCGATGGTCCCAAAAAACAGGATGAAACCTTTGCCTCCTTTCTGTTGACATGTCAAAGATTCAGTGGAAAGAGCGCTGATTCTGGAGTCAGAGAATCCAGCTTCTGATGCTCACTACCTTTGTGACTTTGAGCATGTCACTTAAACTCCTGGAGTCTCAGCTTCCTCATCTATACAGGGGGTCAGACTGGATGACCTCTGAGTTCCCTTCCAGCTCTCAATCTATGATCCTTATTTTGTTGGCTTACTTAATTGCTTTTCTGTAGTCGTTAATTAAGATAACCCAAGGGGCAGCTGTGTGGACGATGGACTGGAGTGAGTAGAAACCTGAGGCAAGGAGGTTAATTAGGAGGCTGTTCCAATAGTCCAGATGAGGGATAATAAGAGCCTAAAGACTCACACTGTTGTCTGGGTGAGTTGAGAGCCTGTAGTCTAGGTTATTCTGTCCCAATGTCTGTCCCTCAATGAAAGGGGAAGTTCCTATTGGAGGGTAGGGGTGTTTTTAATCTCTAACATTATGGAATCACTCCTGGCTCCAGAAGGCTGAGGCACTGAGTCCATTCCCTTTTCCACTTGAGGGCTCCTCTGCTTTGGATCCATGAACTTCATCTGTTCCAGGTTCAACCTTGGAGGAACTGGTTTTTAATGAGAGAAGGTGAGCTCTTTTCCCCCCTTTCCCCTCATACTCCTCCCACTCCAGCACTCTAGGGGAAACTCTAGTAACCTCATTAAAAAGAAAATGAATTTAGTCTGGCATGACCTATTCTTGATGGGGGCATGTTGTCTCTGGTTCTACTCATTTTGCTCTTCATTATTTCATGCAAGTCTAACCATGTTTTTCTAAGATCAACAAGCTCATCATTTCTTATAGCACAATAGCATTCCATCACAATCATGTACCACAACTTGTTCAGCCATTCCCCAGTTGATGGGCATCCCCTCAATTTCTAGTTCTTTGCCACCACAAAGAGAGCCGATATAAATATATCAGAACAGATAGGTTCTTTTATTTTTTTTCCCTCTAATCATCTTTAGAAACAGACCTAGTAGTGGTATTGCTGGGTCAAAGAGTTTAATAACTCTTTGGGCATAATTCCAGATTGCTCTCCAAAATGGTTGGATTAGTTCACACTTCCACCAATAGGGTATTAGTGTCCCAATTTTTCTACACCCCCTCCAACATTTTTTCTGATGAAAAAATCAAAACAATTTATACTCCTATGAAAAATGCTCAATCCTTATTGATTAGAGTAATGCAAATTAAAACAAAACCTCTTTTTAAAGACATACCAAAAAATGGGAAGTGAAGGCAGGTAACAGGAGCACAGATTTGAAAGATTAGCATCAGGAATGTTAAAGCTCAGAATGAGCTGAGGCCAGTGAGGGAAGCTAAGGACCAAACAAGGTATTTTTCCTTATTGAGCTACATTAGGGGAAAGAGGAAGATCAAAATGACAGCTGTGTGGCCCTGGGCAAGTCACTTAACCCCAATTGCCTTAAAAAAAAAAAAAAAGGGCAAAAGATGACATGAGGTATCATTTAGAGTTATGGTCATATGGATACTTCATTTTACTTATATTTTCTGATTATTATCTACTTAACTGATATAATAACATAAAGAAATATTCTTAGTCATTTAGGACACGAAGGTCATAAGGGTGGATAGGAGGGTGATAAAAAGACAAGGTATGAAACAAAGAATTGCTCAATTTTAATTTTGTTTCAATCTCCTCTGCTAAGGAGAATGATCATTGATATGGAAAGGACAGCACAAAAATGGCTGATAAGGACCTGATATCCAAGACAAGTTGGGAAACTGATGCCCTTGATGAGGTCATCATGGTTCAGCTGAACTGCATTCTAATAGAACTGAAAGATCATGTAGAATGAATGGGAAAAAAACCACAGAACTGCAGAGGAATCAATGTCTCTTCTTCAAGGAAGAGAAGAGAGTATGCATTTTAGGCACCAGTGATTTTGACTATAATTCTTGGCAAAATTCAAGAAAGTATTATTACAATGATGAAGACCTAGAAAAGGAAGTAGTTTTCCCAGAGATAACATGCCCTTATCAAGAATAGGTCATGTCAGACTAAATTCATTTTCTTTTTAATGAGGTTACTAGATTTTCCCCTAGAGTGCTGGAGTGGGAGGAGTATGAGGGGAAAAGGGGAAAAAGAGCTCACCTTTTCTCATTAAAAACCAGTTCCTCCAAGGTTGCACCTGGAACAGATGAAGTTCATGGATCCAAAGCAGAGGAGCCATTAAGTGGAAAAGGGAATGGACTCAGTGCCTCAGCCTTCTGGAGCCAGGAGTGATTCCATAATGTTATTGATTAAAAACACCCCTACCCTCCAATAGGAGCTTCCCCTTTCATTGAGGGACAGACATTGGGACAGAATAACCTAGACTACAGGCTCTCAACTCACCCAGACAACAGTGTGAGTCTTTAGGCTCTTATTATCCCTCATCTGGACTATTGGAACAGCCTCCTAATTAACCTCCTTGCCTCAGGTTTCTACTCACTCCAGTCCATTGTCCACACAGCTGCCAAAATAATATTTCTATAGCACATCTGACCATGACACTCACTTCCCAAGAAGCACCAGTGGTTCCTTATTGCCCACGGATTAAAATATAAACCACCTTGTTCGGCATTTCGTGCCCTCCATACTCTGGCTCCATTCCCCCTTCCCAGTTTTATTACATATTGCTTCCTTTCATATCCCGTATGTTCCAGCCAAACAGGCCTATTAACTATTCCAGAAACTCAATATTCCATCTCCGGTCTCTGACTCTGCACAGGATATTCATCATGCCTAAAATATATATCCTTCTCACCTCTGATTCTTGGAATCACTAACTTCCTTCTAGGCTTCGCTCCAGGGCCACCCCTTAGCCACAGCTAATCCTGACCTCTTCAGTTACTGATTCTCTTCCCGCACCCACTCCCAGGTTTACTTTTATTTACACTTTAAAATGTTATATAGTCTATATATTTTACATATTTATTTATTTGTGTACATGTTGTTTCCAATAGAATGTAGGTTATTTCAATCAATCGTCAGCAAGGACTTACTATTTAATGAACATTCTGCTTTCAGGCCCCAAAAAGCTGCATTCTCCTGATACCACCAGGCTTTTTGTTTTTGTTTTTTTGCCTGGAGCCAGTGGTCTGTGCTGCTCTGTCCCAATCTTAGCCCCTCAACAAAGGGGGAAGATTCTAGTACAGGAGCAGAATGGGGGTAACCCTACTCACACAGTCCAACATGACCCTACTTATCTGTCCCAGGTCCCCGCCCCACTCCACCAGAGTAGGTGTGCCTGTCAACTCAGAGAAGTGATTTCTTTTTTTCTTTTTTTTTTTTTGCTTAGGCAATTGGGGTTAAGTGACTTGCCCAGGGTCACACAGCTAGTTAAGTGTCAAGTGTTTGGTCTGAGGCCGGATTTCAACTCAAGTCCTCCTGACTGCCCCGAGAAGTGATTTCTAAAACATCCTGGCCAGAGCACTAATTCTGAAATCAGAGGACTTGGTCTCAAATCCTACTTCTGGCACTTACGACCTGTGTCACCTTGGGAGAGACATTTAACTTCCCTAGGCCTCAGTTTCCACATTTGTAAAATGAGGGGATTGAAATAGACAGCTCTTGAGGCCTCTTCCAGATCCAGACCTATGATTCCATGATCCTAACTAGGATGGTCGAGATTTCAGGGATCTTCAGAAGGGCCTCAGAATAGGAATATGCTCTACTTAGTTTCTTCATCTTCTCATCCTAGTTCATCCTGTAAATCCTAGCTCCTACACCCCTTCTGCTGTGCCCACAGTCCCAGGCTGGGCTCTAGACTTTTGTTTCCTCACTGGGATACTCTGGCTTCACATGTCTGCTGAGCCAGGCAACTGTCTAGGCAAAACCCAGGCTGACAAAAATCCTCAAAAAGCCATTACTAACCCCATTCCTCCCATGAGCAAACCCCACCAGACCAATAATTTGCCTTGTCAGAATTGAGGTGAGACTAGATAACCGAGTGATCAGCATGGCTGAAAGCCACTGCTAAACTGGGTTCATAAATGCTTAATGTCCTCATCACGCCACCTTCTGCTAGGTTGTGAAAAAGTTCACATGCTGGGTGAAAAGGCAGTAAAAAGCTTGTCCCCAAGTAAGGAATATTCAAAGTAAAGGGAGTGTTTCATACCCATCAAACTGGCAAGAATAATTAAATGTAGCCCACTTCAGGTTGGGAACAGTTGTAGATTCTGTTTACACCGTTTACTGCAGGTAAAATGGCAAACAGAATTTTTTGGAATGCAATCTGGCAACCCATAGTAAAAGTTACAAAAATGATCATACTTTTTGATCCAATAATTCCGTCATTGGGAATATACCTTGAAAGAGATAGCAAAAAGAAGCAAGCGTGGAGAGCAGAAAATTGGGGGGGGGGGGGCAGAGTTATAGACAGTTTCTCAGATAAAGATCTCATATCTCAAACATATGGAGAACTCTGTCAAATTTAGAAGAATAAGTCATTCCCCAATTGATAAATGATCAAAGGATATGAACAGGCAGTTTTTCAATGAATAGATCAAAGCTATATGTAGTCATATGAAAAAATGCTCTGAGTCATTATTGATTAGAGAAATGCAAATTAAAACAATTCTGAGGTATCATCTTATACCTACCAGATTGGCTAAAATGACAGATGGTGAAAATGACAAATGTTGATGGGGATATGGAAAAACTAAGACACTAATATCCTTTGGGGGGAACTATGAACTGATCCAACTATTTTGGAGAGCAATCTGGAATTATGCCCAAAGAGTTATTAAACTGTATGCCCTTTGACCCAACAATGTCATTATTAGGTCTGTTTCCCAAGGTGATCAGGGAAAAAAGAAAAGAACTATATGTTCTAAAACATTTATAGCAGCTCTCTTTGTGGTAGCAAAGCACTTGAAATTGAGAGGATGCCCATCAATTGAGGAATGGCTAAACAAGCTGTGGTAGATGATCGTCATGGAATATTACTGTGCTGTAATAAATGATGAGCTCGATGCTCTTAGAAAAGCACGAACAGACTTGCCTGAAACAATGAAGAGTGAAATGAGCAGAACCAAGAGAACACTGTATACAGTAACAGCAATATTGTTCAAAGAATAAGTGTGAATGATTAAGCTATTCTGAGTATTATAAATATTCAAATCAACTACAAAGGACCTATGAAGGAAGATGCTATCCACCGCCAGAGAAAGAACTGATAAATAGAAATATGAATAGTATGATTTTACATATATAATGTATGTGTGTATATTTATATATTATGCATACATATTATATATTATGTATGTGTATATATATCTGTGTTATATGGTGGCATTCTCTAGTGCAGGGTGGCAAACAGTTCAGAATTTAAAATTTAACAGAAAGATTAAATTAAATTGAAAAAAGGAGAAGCAAACAAAGATAGAACTATTTGTTCAAAAATGTTCATAGTAGCAAAGTATGTCATTGCAAAAAGCTGGAAACATCCTAAATGGCCAATAATAGGTGATAAAATTAATGTAATGAGAGGCAGGACATTATGAGACCATTGGCTTCAAAACCAGGAAAACCAGGATTCAAGTGTAACCCTGGGCAACTCATAACCTCTCAGTTCCTAAATAATGCCCTGAGACCAATTTTCAGAGTAGATGCTAATTTTCATTGGTAGAGGGAGTTCCTTAACAGAGGTTCTCTGTGCAGACTAACTGACAGGTGAGATAAAACCAAAAGTGAATGTGATGGAAGAATCCAAAGACATCTAGAAAGAATTTTGTGAGATAATGCAAACTGAAAAGAGGAGAGTACCACAGGACACACTAACTATGATCAGATGAGAATGAATACACAAAAAAATCCTAATGAGAACTTGGGACTAAAAACTGTTACATTTTCTGCATTGAAATTAGTGAATTTAAATGTAAAGATTTACTAAACAACTGTAGTTGGCTGAATTGATGCTCAATGTGAATTTTTAATAAAACGCTTATATTTTTTTAAAGGGAGGAAAGGCAAGTGTAGCATAAACAACAATTCAGATAAAGTACACAAAGGATGCAGATTCAAAAACCTCTCTGAGGTCAGTACTAGGGAGTTCATTGGGATGGGGGTTAACAGATCTCAGAGTCACTGAGCATTTAGTCTTTTCAGTCTACTCTGGCTTTTAACTCTGTCTGCCTATGCCTTCTGATACCCACTGCAGCCCTGAGAGAGATACTCATATGTTAAGGTTTCATTAGCACTTTTGTATGGTTCTCTGCTCACACATTTAAAATATTAGAAGGGACATTGTCAGCTATACTGTGTATAAATAGAAGCCTATTAAAATGGGTAGCTGAATTGACTTTTCTCTTGCTCCTTTTTTCCATCCTAAGGCTGGTTTATTGGCCCCTCTCTGCTCTCTTTCTCTTCCTCTGTGTCAGTCTCTCTCATACAAACATTCTCTGTTGGCTTTGAACAACAAATGAGTGGTCCTTGATCTCTGTTGTTACCTAGTAGCTGGAGTGAATAAATGAATGACCCACCATCTCTTCCTCACCACCTCTTTTCTTTTCCCTCGTGGGATAATGCACACCTCATGGCCTCTCTTTGTCCTTTCTCTGTCACAACTCACAGCTCAGTTATTTTTAACTCAAGCAAAATATTTCTCACACATATCCTCCTTAATCCTTTTTCTCTGTTCTTTGTATATGGTGTTTAATAAATGTTTGTTGCACTAAATCAAACATTATCCAGATGGGTTAGAACATAAAATGTTTATAGAGAAATACTGTGAAATAAGGCTAGAAAGGTAGCAGGGACCTTGCAGGGGACCTTGAATGCTGTACCAAGGAATATATATTTTATCCTATAGGCAAGAGGGAGTCACTTGTGGTTTTTGAGCCAGAGAGTGATGATCAGGTCTATGCTTTAGAAAGATTATTTTAGTAATTGTAGTCTGGATTGGAGTAGGGAAAGACTAGAGGCATGGAGGTAAATTAGGAACCTAGAACATCAGCCTGAGTATGAAGGATTCCTGACTCTGGTGGTAGTTATATGATTTTTAAAAAGGAGACAGATAAGTGAGTTGATAGTACGTAACAACTAATTGGGTGAAGGAGATGAGAGAAAAGCAAGAATTCAAGATTACTGAGGTTCCAATGAAAAAAGAATTCTAAAGTAGTCTGGCAGAAGCTAGAAACATCTCACACACTATATAGCAAGAGAAGCTCAAAATGCATATATGATTCATACATACAAGGTGACAGTACAAGTAAATTATAACATGGAAGAAATTACATGTCAAATGTATGGATATGGGAAGAAGAATTCATAACCAAACTAAATATAGAAAGGTTCATAGCAGTTCATGTGGATAATTTTGATTACATAAAATTTAAAAATTTCTGTAGAAACAAAACCAATGCTGCTAAAATTAGAAGAAAAGTAGGAAACTGGGAAAAGTCTTAGTAGAAAATTTCTCTGATAAAAATCTCATTTCTCAAATACATGGAGAACTTAGCCAAATGTATAAAAATAAGAATCATTCCCCAGTTGATAAATGGTCAAAGGACATGAACAGGCAGTCTTCAGAGGAAGAAATCCAAGCTATCAGTAGCCATATGAAAAAAGCTATAAATCAGTGATGTCAAAAAAAACAAACAAACAAACCAACCAACCATGGGCCACTAAACCATACATAAGGATTCCTGCAAGCCACATATTTTCTCAGAAAAAAATATATTAACATATATATGTATATTCTATAGTATCTTTATTTACTTTGTTAAATATTTCCCAATTACATTTTAACCTGGTTAAAATTATATTTTAATGTGGCCTGCAGATCATGTGTTTGATACCCCTGCTCTAAATCATTAATAATTAGAAAAATGTAAATTTAAAAACTCTCAGGTTCTACTTCACACCCATCAAACTGTCTAAGATAAGTAAAAAGTACATGACAAATGCTGGAGGGTCTGCGGGAAAAGAAGTACACCAAGGTACTATTGGTGGAGCTGTGAACTAGTCCACCCATTCTACAAAGCAGTTTGGAATTATGCCCCAAAAGGTATTAAACTGTGCATATACTTCTACCTAGCAAGACTGCTACTAAGTCTTTTTGCAGTATACTCCATACTCCATACTCCATACTAATACTTTTTGGAGTATATTCCGAAAAGATCAAAGAAAGAAGAAAAGGGCCCATATATAGAAATATTTATAGCAGCTTTTGTTTGTAATGGCAAGGAAATGGAAAAGGAGGAGATGCCTATCAACTGGGGAACAGCTGAAGAAGTAATGGTATATAAATGTGATGAAATACTATTGTGCTTTAAGAAATGATGAAGGTGATGATTTCAGAAAAACCTAGGAAGACTTGTACGAACTGATGCAAAGTAAAATAGGCAGAACCAAGAGAACAATGTATACAATAAGATCAATATTATAAAGATAATCAACTTCAAAAGTTGATCAAGACAATGACCAACCACATTTCCAAAGGACTTACAATGAAACATGCCATATGCTTCCAGAGAGAAAGATGATGGCCTCAAAGTGAAAACCAAGACATTTTTCTTCTTTCTTTCTTTTTTTTTTTTTGACATGGCTAAAGTCGGAATTTGTTTTATATGACTACAGGTATGTATAATGGGTTTTGTTTTTCTTGCCTTATCAATGGATGGCAGAGGGGAGAGGAGACAGAGAGAATTTAAAAACTGAAAAGAAAATACAATTGAATTTTTTAAAAGAAAAAAGCATTCTAAGCACTAAACATCTAACTTTTTAGAGCAGAAGCTGCAAAATGAAAATACTTCGTACCATATTGATCACATTATAGGCTATCTCAAAATATAGGCTATACCCTTAAAATGAAATCTCTGTTGATTAAAAAAAAGCCAAAAGTAAACAGAAAAATATCAATTGTAGTCTGTACATGGGTGTAATATAAATCAGATTGAGCAGAAATCATAGGCTATATTTGGACCAGCACTCTGTGAAGCAATCCTGGGCAGTTATGAAACCGAAAAACACACTCCTCCCTCCAGGGTCAGAGGGGACAATTTCTCTGTTGGGTTGTTTTTTTTTTTTTTTTCATAAGAATCAGAGAGCAGAGACCCTGTCCATCTGGTTGTAGGGTTCAAGTTGTTTACTTCCCCTTCCCAGAGAATAGAAGGTTTTTTAGCCTGAGGAGAATATACTGTTTGTGAATTCCCCAGAGATCAACAAACCATGGCTGTCTCCATGTAGCAGAACAAACAAATCATAAGGATTGCTCATCTGAATGAACAATCATTTCATTGCCAGGAACCATCCTCAGAAAAGTCCTTTAAAGCTCTAATACTTATAACATCAAGGATCAACTCTTTAACATTTGAAAGATACAACTAATATTAATAGTTAATAATAATTATTAGCACTTATATAATGCTTTTAAGTTTGCAAGGCTTAATGTAAGTTTAATATATGTAATGTAATTGTAATGTGAGTTTACATACATTATTTCATTGATCCTCACTCATAGAAACCCTGGGAGGAGATTCTATTATTATCCTCTTTTTATAGATGAAGAAACTGAGGCATATGAGACTGAGTGATTTGCCCAAAGTCACACAACTAGCAAATGTATGAGGGAAGATTTAAACTCAGTCCTCCTTACTCCAAGTCTAGTGCACTATCCACTAGGTCACCTCAATGTCCAATAGGAAGAAAGCATAGGTTTGCAAGGAGGAAGGCAGTTGGACATATAGAAGGACAGAAAAATATAGATCCAAGAGAGATGGTGATCTGCACTGGGATAGGTCTTATTAACTGTGATCTCATTTTCAAAGATCTATATGCATTTGCAAGAATTGATTAATAGCAAAACTGCTTGGTCCTTTCAGGGGGTATTCCAAATAGGAATGGGGCCTCTGACCTCCAATTTGAGTACATATGAACCCAAATCAAATTAAGTACCTGGGACTAGCTAGAAATTACTATATTTAAACGGCTTGAGGAAAAATTAGAACAATCATCAATTCTTTCATACTGCAGTGATCTGTGTGCTCTGCAATGCACCAGAGAAAACAATAATTAATATGTGATCTCATGAATTTCTTGTACACATTTAAGTTAACCATCACAAGGGCACCAAATTATCTGCATTATTTAAACACTTACTTAAATTTCCTCTCTTGACATATCACTCCTTCAGACTAAATTATTTACCTCACCAAACTCCCTAAGCCGTGGAAACAGATCGTATTGTTGTGAAAGGAAGCTACCCGCTCAACCAGGAAACCTACGATCTTTTCCCTTTCAATTAAAAGATACAGAGGAAGATTCATCATGTCAAAAAATAGATACGTGAAGCTTCAAATCTGCCAGACTATTTGTTACACAGCTCCAGGAGCAAGAAAACAAAGACGTTCAGATTCTTCAGAGGGTATGTATGCATTATCGCAATCTGGTGAGGTGATGGGGCTTCAGTACATTTGTGTGACAGTCACCATTTTAATACCACTGTGGGACAAAAGGAGCTGAATTCCAGGGCATGATGGAGGGAAAATACTACCAAAGGAGCTTTGTACGCATGTGTGACTGTGCCCACACTGTGAGAATGCACATAAGCTCTAAGCAGGGCTGATTTTTTTTCCTGCCCCCATAGTATTCATCAGACTTTTCCTAAGGAAATTCAGAAATATATTTTTTTAATAGACTAAGTGGCTAGCAAATGATTTTAGATTACCAAATTCATAATTATCTATTCAATATGTACTGAAAGTACATACACAATAGATTGGGCATAATATAGAGCTTTCTGAACAACCCTCAATATAAAAACATGATATTTGATTCATTTATAGGATTTAAGAGAGGTCTTAGTTTACAATGAAGTAATTAGTATTTCCTTTTTGTTTTATTCCTTTATTTGAAAGTAGTGAATCAATTATTAATAAACTCCAACACTCTCACATAAGAAATATTAAGTATTTTTATTATTATGAAAATTCAGCAATCCAGTTAACCAACTATGGCAACCATTTCACCAGTTAGCTCTCTCCAAGGCAGTACAAAATAAATTAGCTAAGATATGTGATTAGTGGAGACTATTAGGGGAAGCAACTGTTCTAACTTAGACCCTAAGCAGAGATTTATGCTCTACATTATCCTAACTTATTTTGTAATCAGTCAGTCTCCACTTTATCTTGAACTACACAGACACAGCCTCCGCACCATCTTGACAAGACCATGGAGTCCTGACATTTTAAAGGTTAGGAGATGTCAAAGTCTTTAATAGCTTGTCAAGGATTGGGCAGATTAGTTGCCAAGGCTGAAAATGTTTTGTGCTTCTGTTATTGATTGACTATCAACAAAGAAAAGGCCATTCAGTGCTTTGCAACAAGGAAAAGGAAGAGAAAGAGCAAATCATGGATAGGAAAGTCAGGAACAATCACTCAGTCAGTAAACATTTATTAAGCCCTTCCATATGCCAGAATTTACATTCCTGCTGGTGGGAATATTTACTATATCTAGTACATGGGTACAGCTGCTAACTAGGAAAGTCTTTATTTTCTTCCTCCAAAAAAGAATAAAACAAAGAAAAATTTTAAAATACAATATGGAAAAAGTTACAAGCAAGCTCATAAGATACAAGCTATCACTATTTTTAAATTTATTGACAAACAATATGGTGTAGTAGAAAGAATGATAGATTTGGGGAGTTACAAGATCTGGGTTGGAATCCCAAGTCTATACTCACTATGTGTGTTCTTACGCAAATCACTTCTCAGTTTCCTTACCTGTGCAAGAGATAAACTTGATGACCTCTAAGATGCCTCCCAATCTGAAATTCTATGAACCTATGAAAATTATTGGTTGCTAGTTTCTGGTTCAAAGCCAAGAAAAGCTGTTGAATCCTTCTCAACTACAACAAAGAATGATTACGTTTCTACTGTTACTGTTATTATAGTTATTAATCACAACTTACTTATTTTTATTTTTTATTGAATCTGTGATTTCATCCAAGTGGGGAATTTCCTCTTTGATGCTGACTGGCACTTACTTTGCAGCTTACAGTCTTATAAAGATGGCAGAGGCACAGAGATAAGTGATTTGCCCAGGGTCCTATTGCCAATATGTGACAAAGATGGACCTTGACCTAGGTCTTCTTGACTCTGAGACCAGCTCTCTAGCCATTATGCTACAGCTGCTTCTCAAATAATTATAAAATAGAGGAAAACTCTCAGGATAATAGGTACAGAAATTTTGTAATGATACCCTAAACAACCAAATACATAATTAGATTATTTTTGTCTAATCTAAATGGTGCCATAAAAATATCAAAGCAATTAGTTCTTAAATACAAATTGATAAAAATTAATAACATGCCCTATTACAAGCTGAATAATATTTAGAAATTACCACATAATATACATAGTAGATTAACAACAATAATAATGATAGCTATTATTTATACAGTTCTTTGAGTTTTGCAAAGAGCTTTATATGTTATTTCATTTGATCATCACAAATCTGGGAAGTAGATACTACTATCCCCATTTTACAGATGAAGAAATTAAGACTAACAAAATCTAAGTGATTTACCCAGGTTCACAGTGAGTAGTATCTGATGCTGGATTTCAACTCATATCTTTCTCAGTCTTATTCCAGTATTCCATCCACTATGTCAATTAGATGCTTCAAAACGTTTGAGAAAGAGTGCTGGATTTGGAGTCACAGCCATTCAGTAAGTCAACAGCATTTATTAAGCACCTACTGTGTGATAGGCACCATGCTAACCACTGGGGATGCAAAGAAAGACAAAAACACAGCCTCTTCTTTCAAGGACCTCATAGTCTAATGGAGGGGACAATATGCAAATAACTATGTACCAATCATACACATATGTATATATACATATATACATATACATATATATGTGTGTGTGTATATATGTATA
This sequence comes from Vombatus ursinus, assembly GCF_900497805.2. Taxonomy (NCBI): domain Eukaryota; kingdom Metazoa; phylum Chordata; class Mammalia; order Diprotodontia; family Vombatidae; genus Vombatus; species Vombatus ursinus. The sequence goes on along the minus strand of NW_020945237.1, from coordinate 2,120,137 downwards.
TATATATACATATATACATATATAGTCTAAATGAAAGATAATTGTTGAGGGAACCTGGAGCAGGGATGGACCAGGAATGGCCTCATGCAGAAGGTAGGATTTTAATATAGTCTTGAAGGAAGACAGGGAAACTTTGAATTGGAGGTAAAGAAGGAAAGCATTCTGGGTATGGTGGACAGCCAGAGTAAATGCACAGAGGTAAGGGGGAGGAGAAATGAAGTGTCATGTGAGGAGACCTAGTAGTATACCTAGATCACGGAGGGAGTACATCGAGGGTAGTCAAAAGTAAGAAGATTGGAAAGACAGGAAGGGTCCAGTTTGTACAAAGCTTTAAAAGACCAAAAGAAAAATTTCTATTTGCTCCTTCAGGATCAAATCTTGGAACCCCTGGAATTTATCAAGTAAAGGGATAACATGGTGAGACCTAATCTTTAGGACGATCAAACCACCTGCTGAGTGGAATGGAGTGGAGTGGAGAAAGACTTGAGGCAGAAAGCCCAAGTAGGGGACTGTTGGAGTTGTCCAGGTCTGAGGAAATGAGGGCCTGAACCACGGTGTCTTCAGTATGATTGCAGAGTAGACAAATGTGAGAGATTTTGTAAAGGTAGACACTCTAAGACTTGGCAACAGATTGGACATGTAGGTTGAGTGCAAAGGAAGAGTTGAGGATAACCCAGGTCATGAGCCTGCACAACTGGGAAGATGGCAATTCCTATAGTAATAGAGAAGTTGGGAAGACAGAAGCCTTGGGGAAGAAAGAGCAGAGACAATGAGTTATGTTTTGGACAATGTGAGTTGAAGATTCCTATGGATGCCTATCCATATGTGGGATGTCCAATGTGGGGTGTCCCAAATTGATGGTTGGCAAGGTAGGACCGGGGCTCAGTAGTGAAATTAGGGCTAGAAACATACTGTACCTATGGGTATACTTTCTCAACAATACATCCAGAGTCTGTGGGAAAAGTGAGATCTACCTTAAAGTACATAGTAGTGAAGCACATATGTAGAGAACACATGACAAAGTGGCATCTCCCAATTCCCTTTCCTGGAAATCCTTTTCTCCCTTCATAGAGTCCCAATGTAATTTGCTGTAGGGTACAGAGTCAGTAATGGACAAGATATACTACTGCTCAGTCAAGTCAAACAGGATGCTCACCTAAAGATCTGGTTCCTCACTGGGCTTGGTTGCTACTAGACTAGTGTGAACATGTTGCTTAGCTACTAGGCATAGCTGCTTCTGGGTCGGGCCAAGCCGTCCACTTGGCCGTTGAGCTGGGCCACTCCACTGCTGCTGAGCCAGCTCTGGTTGTCCCTGCTGGGACCTCAGCTTGGACCTCTAGTGTGGCCTCTGATAGAACCTCTGGATCTTCGAAATTCACAGGGTCACCTGAGCACTTCCAGCTGGTAACACTCATTCACCCCTCCCACTCAGGATAAGCTCAAAGTAGCCATGCCCTGCCCATAGCCACAAAGGAAAGAGAGTTTAAGGTTAGGTTTTTTGTTTGTTTGTTTACCTATTTTTGTTTACCCACTCAGTTCTGGCTCAGTACCCCAAGTCATTAGTTCTTCCTATTCCTCAATCAATTAGGAGACTTCAACCTCACACAATGCCAACCCCTGAGTCATCATGACTGGAAACTGGCTCCTCTCAAGTTTCCACATGGTTATTTAGACTGAAACAAAACAGGAGATATCTGCTCACCCCGTTATAATTAGAAATAGCAGTTAGGTCACATTTATAAAGATGAGGTTTCTCAAACATGTGATATCATCCAGAATTTTGGAAGTCAACCTCACCCATTCCCCAACCCCCACGGTGCCAATTTTCATGGAACAGAAAACGAAACTTTACAGGCCTTGGCCCAGATGACTAACTAGAAACTTCCTGAGCTACAAATGCCTGAGCAGGTGCTTTCTGAGGCAAACCTTTCAAAAACTCTGCACGTCCCAAATAACTAATTATCTCATTGACATTATGTCTACATGACCCAAAATGATAAACTGATTAATTTAGTCAGCCACCATTCATCCAGTTGGGAAGGGAGTAGTGGGAGACAATCAAACCAGTCACAAGTCGTAACAAAGGGGCAAAACCCATTATTAGAATATGACTCTGAATGTTTTATCTTATTAAAAAAGGAACAAGATATGGAGAAGGCATATTTGTGTGAGTAAATCCAGGAACCACTGCGAGGAATCGTGATGGAGAACATTTGGATGAAGACGAGTGGAGAAAGAAACATAAGTGACGTTGTCAGCAGAGTATACTACTCTGGACAGAAAAAAAAGTATAGATGAGGAATTTGGGAAACAGGTCAAAAGTCTGTGGCAGAGGCTTGTTGAAGGATGATAAGGAACTTTGATTTTCCAAACATTTACTCAAGCTCTCTTTCTCCAACAAAAAACAGAGCACTGAATAAATATCTTTATTGCTTTGATGATAATTTCATCCTTCAACAGGTAGTGGAACCAACAAAGTGAATTTATATTCTGAATGTGGTTCTCACTAATTAGAAAAACTTGTTACTGGGTTGGAAATGATGGGAACTTTGATGGGGAAGTGACTACTATGTCTCAAAATTTGTAATAGAGAAGTATAAGCTGGGAATAGGCTAACCTGATGTGAAATTTTAGTAGAACATGTTTCAAAAGGTTCAGAAGAGAGACAGATAGAATCCCCATAGTAAAAGGTTAGAGGGGAAATCGATCCAGGAGGGATAAGTAGGTTAAGAACGAAAGTTTTAAAGCATTAAGGGAAATAATTCCAAAGAAGAGGAAAAATGAGTTTTCTGAAAAGAACAATGTACACAGAACTAACCAACCAACTTAGATTTTAAAAAAGAAATGTACAGAAGATGGAAACAAAACCAGGCAACAGAGGAAGACTACCAAGACATAGAACAGTACTACAGGAATAGTGCCAGGTGTTCTAAAGCCCCGAATGAGCTATGGTTGATAAGGAAAGAAAAGAAAAACAAAAAGATGAGGGATGAGGGTTAGTTATGTTAGAAGAAAGGAAAAGATCAAAGCAGGGATGGGACCAATGCTTCAGGTAGATGGGTCAATAATAACTGATGTCAGAGAGAAGATAGTGCTATTCAGTTCTTTTGCTTCTGGTTTCTCTGCCAACAAGAATGACATGCGCACTGGAAAGATCAGAATAGAAATGATTAAAAGGGATTTAATCTTCAAGATAGTAAGGAGATGATGAAGGCACCTAGCAGCCCTTGTAAATCCAAGTATCCTAACCTAAATGAACTACGTCTAAAGTAATGAAAGAACTCGCAAACATGATTACTGAGCCACCATCAGTCATAAATGAAAGATTGTGGAGAATGGGAGAGGTATCACAGAACTAGAGAAGACCAAATGTTGTCCTAGTTTTCATAGAAGGAAAAAGACAAGAGTCTGCAAATTTCCAATGAACTTATCTTCAATTCCTGAAGAAAAAAACAACTCTGGGACACACTGGTAGATTTTGTCAGCTCTAGACTTACTCTCCCAACCCACATGTTCCCTAATGGGTCAAGACCCTAGTGCTCAACTGGCCTCATTCCCCCCTCAGGGTTCTGCGGGGTACTTTTCTGGTATCTAGTGGGATCCTTCTAACGTGATCTGCTCAAGCCCCCAATATCAATCACCAGTGACTACTGCCCCATTATCATTTGCCAACACCAGTTAGAATCTCCTCAGTATCATTTAGTTATTTGATAGCTCTTTGATATCCTCAATAAGCAGTTAACATGAACTAGCTTTTTACAAAGTGATATTTATTGAAAAGCTATAACAAAACCAGAAGCACAAACACATTCCCCACAACTGGGTCCACATTCTCCATCTTACCATTTTCATCCTGCAGAAAGTGGGCTAAAACTCAAAATGGATGCTACACATATTCCTCCTTCCATTAAATTAATGTCCAGGTACAGCCTAGCCAATTCATGAGCTGCTCCTTTGCCTACGGCAAATACATGGTGTCTTGGCTGCTGGGTCTATCCACTGATGATATGGGTCAAGCAGATTGTGCCCCAGAAGTCACTGCGAAAACTGCTGGCTCTTCCAATCTTGCGAAATCCCCAAGATTGTTCTCTTTCCAATATTCTTTCTCTTAAAATCAGAAAAGAAACACAACAGGGACAGAAGAAACATTAGGGCCTTGCGTTTATGGACCAAATGGTTGTCTAGTTGAGGAAATAAAGGCCTTGGGCATCTCCCTTCTCACCCAGGAGCTTATAGCATTTCTTCTCTCAATCACCACCAAGAAAGAGATCATGCAATTTGACCTGTTTGTCAGGTCATAATGAAAGCAGACAGGAAATAACAACAGAACACCTGCATATGCTCTGAACTGGGGGCAAAGCATGTGTGTTACACATTATTATGAACATCAAAAATAAGCACACCAAATCCTCTACATGGATTGGCAGCAAAAAGAGGTCCCTGCATATGTTCTGAGGACTGGAGCCCCACTGACTATTTCCCAGCTTATACTCTATTAAAGAGATGATTGGTCATCTAGAAAAGGAAGCAGTGGTTATAGAAAGCCAACATAGCTTTATCAAGAACAGGTCGTGTGAGCCTACCTTTCTTTTCTTTTCTTTTTTTTTTTTTACAATTACTAAACCAGTAAATCAGGGAAATAATGTAGTTTCTTCTATAGTAGTAGATAATTTACCTAGAACTTAAACTAAATATGGATAAAATATTTCATGCTATTGATTTGGAAACGATGGAGACATGTGGGCTGTATAACTGATGAATTAAGTACAGGTTAAAAAGCCAGACTCAAAGGGTACTCATTAATGGTTACATATCAACTTGAAAAGAGGTCTTGAGTAGAGTACACCAGGGATCTGTGCTTAGCCTGCCACGTTTACCATTTTGATCAATGACTTCCATAAAGGCGTGGATAGCAGGCTTATCAAATATGCAGATGGCACAAAACTGGGAAAATAACTAACACTGGACAACCAAGGCAGGATCAAAGAGATCTCAATAGGCTTTTGTTGCTTCCTGACCTCCTGGTTGTTAGACTTACTTTCCACTTCAAATAATCATGTATATGCTTATATAGCATGATTATATGTACATGTGTATACATACACACATACACACAGACATACATACACACATATCTATATCTACATCTCTATCTATCTATAACCATAGATATACACACTATAGCTGTCCAATAGAATATAAGCCCCATGAGAGCAGGTTCTATTTTTCACTATATCTTTGTATCTCCATGAATAGGCACAGGGCCATGCATGTATTAGAGCCTTAATAAGTGTTTGTCAAATTTGATTGGGTTTCAAGTATCATAATGGAATTATCAAAAAGGAAGAAAAGGCCACAGAAAAGTTAGGTGACTTGCCCAGAGTTATTCAGCTACTAAATGTCAGAGTTGAGATTTGTACTCAGGTTTTTTGACCATGAGATTCAACCCTCATTTCAACACTATGAAGTTATTCAGTTTTTTGAGGGTTTTTTAATAGAGGTAAATAACAATATCAAGCTATTTAGGGGAAACAAGGATTTTTAATCACTTCACTCTTTATCTCTACCCATCTTTAAAATCTACAACTTGGTTCTTCCCTTTTAAAACTTATCATTATCATCATCTAGTATTTATGAAGTGCCCATAATGTGCTCAAAAGGCATTCAAGAACCTCAGAGCTGTAACCCCATTCCTTCTTCCTTTTCATTTCTTCTGGCTTCCCATTTACTTGGTACTGACCATCTTTAAGGCATGTCAGGATTTAATATGTGGTTCCCTTCTTCCAAGGACGATGGCATTGCACATAATCCAGGGGTTTAAAGAGAATTGATTTTACATCCCCCAGACAACCCAGCCTCCCAGTACAAATTCAGAAATCAATCTTCTCAGCTCCTGGAATAATGCATTTTGCATGTTCTCCAGATGCCGCTGCCATGGTGACAGAGTTGCCAGCAGCTTTCACTCCTGCCTTATTGTAATGAACTGTTTGGCTTCACTTTCAAGCAGAAGAGCTGGAAGAAAAAGCAGGGGCGAATATAAAAATGAAGTACTTTTAAGTCACTCCCTCCCCTGTGTATCCATGGTGCTGGTCCTACTAAAAATCCAGCCATGTCTGTCCTAATATCCAGTCATTTCTCCCATGAAGAAAGTCTGCGACTTTTTCTTAGTCTTAAAAAAAAATCGCTGAACTCACTTACACCCTGTGACAAGATGGAATCACTGAGTTGATCATTCTGGGAACATTTTATTAGATATCTTAACAAATATTTGCTGTGCAATCAATCAAATCACCCAAGTTGATTGGAGTCAGATAATGTGGCCAAAAAACTCAAGATCATTAATATTTTGTCTAAGTCAATTACTTTCAATATAAATGGGAGACTCTACACAGTAAATTAACTGTCAGCCACACCTTGCAAATTAATTCTGAGACTAGACTGTAGTGAAACATCTCTATCTCAAAACCAATACAGTGATTGTACTAAGTAAACCTGGTTCTTCTCTCTACTTCCCTGTTTCTGTTGAGGTCACCATCATTCTTCCAGGCACAAAGACTGGAAACCTTAAAGTCTATCATCTACTCTTCCCTTTTCCTTTTCTCTTCCCCCTACTCTATCTCCCAACTCTAAGCATTTCCTCCCTTCCCCTCTCCGCCCCCCCCATGACTAGAACTCTCACCCTCCTCTGCCTCCTGGCTTCCCAGTCTCAGCTAAAACCTATCTTCTGCAAGAAGCCCTTCTCAGTCCTCATAATCTTAGCACCTTCCCTCTGAGACCATCCACAATTTTTCCTCTATATATCTTGTTTGTAGATAATTGTCTATTGAGAGAGGGCCTATCTTACTTTCCTATCTGTATCCCGAGTACTTAGTACAGTGTTTTACACATAGTAAGAGCTTAATACATGCTTCATGCATGCATTAGTTAGACTATGAACTCCCTGAGGATGGGGGCTGGTTTTTTGGTTTTGTTTTGTTTTTTAGCCCAATGCCTGCGACATAGTAGGTGCTTAATAATTGCTTGTTGACTGACTGTCTCACCATCCCTCAGCCTGTCCCCATATCCATTCATTGGTCACTTTCTATAAATTCTGCCTCAATGAGTCAATGAACATTTACCTCCTTAAGAACTCTTGCGTGTGTCTCTCATAATCACTCACAAAATCCCGGTCACTTCCTGTCTGGCTATTGTTACAGCCTCCTGACTACCCTTCCTGCCTATTCTCTCCCAGTTACCCTTCACCATGCTGCCAAAAATAATCTTTAGGCAGTCAACAGTTTAGGAAGTCACAGCCATTCATGTTGGATGAATGAAACCACAACGTAGGAAAGACACTAATAACTTAGATCACGTACAAAGGTGGGCAAGCAAAATATTGAGGGGCTTTGAGTCTATATCATTTAAGTACCTAAGGCACAGACACACTATATATACTGTAGTATATAGAGAGCTGGTCTCTCAGTCAGGATGATTTCAGTTCAAATCTTGACTTTGACCAACACTGTTTGCATGACCCTAGACAAGTCACTTACCTTTGCTATGCTCTAAGAAATTCTCTAAGACTAGAAAGTGCAGAGAAGTCAATGCCATGCATTGGTGGAGGGAATTTCCTCACCAGTTCTTAACCCCCACGAAATCACTGATCTGACCCAAAATTTTTAAAATATGCCTGGCATTATGCTAGACACTAGTGATACAAAGACAAAAATTCTGTACCCTCCCTGATGTCCAGGCATTTATACTCTACCAGGGGAAACAATCTGTATACATGCCATCGTTATACATAAAAAATATATCCAAAGTAAATACAATTACACACCAACTGACATTTTCTTGACACAGTGCATCTTTATTCTTTCAAGATCCATTAGTATTTTATCTAAGTCAATTACTTTCAAATATAACCAATTTCAATGAGAGACACTACAGGTAATTTCAGCAAATTACCTGCCAACCACATCTGGCAAATTAATTCTGAGACCAGACTGTAGTGGAGCATCTCCATCTCAAAACTAATAGAGTGATTTTGATTGATAGGGGAAATTTTGACAGGGGATGCATAACAGTAGAGTAAAACTTCACTTATGTCACCTATTAGGCAGCTGGGGGGCATTGGGCTTGAGTCAGGAAATGTTGAGTTCAAATCCTACCTTGGACACTTACCAGCTATGTGACTCTAAGTAAGTCACTCAGCCTCGGTTTCCTCATCTGTAAAATGAGAGGGTTGAACTCAATGGCTTCTAAGGTTTTCTCCAGCTCTGTATTATGATTCTATGAAATGGAATGCTCTAGAGCAGTGGTCTCAGGGTTAAATTTCATGTTTGTTCTAAGTTAATGCCGTTTGTCAATCTTCACTGCTACTAGCTCAATCTTTGTTTCTCTTCACAATGATTTGTTGATCTGATATATTCCTCTGAACAAAGGGACAAAGGCCTGGAAGCAGTCCTGATGCTCAGGGGAATTTGAGGTCTGTGTTTGACATTATTTTATTTTATTTTTTGGAGGCAATTGGGGTTGAGTGACTTGCCCGGGGTCATATGGCTAGTAAGTGTCTGAGGCCAAATTTGAACTCAGGTCCCCCTGACTCCAGGGCCAGTACTCTAACCACTGCGCCACCTAGCTGCCCCTGTGTTCTACATTATTAAAGATTATTAAAGATTAAACCTTCAAGCACCAATTTTTGTTGTTGGCTTCAACTATCTCGGATAAAATGTATTTACAAACTTTCCTAACTAGATAAACAGAGTAGAGCAGATTCATAGCATTCATGTATGATCCTCCTTCCAAAAATTCCACAAATATGAAGTAGTATGTTGTAACAGAGGAGTGGATCTGGTTCAAGAGACCTGGGTTCGAATCCTGTCTGGAACATTAAATAGTTGTGTGATCATAAAAAAGTCACAGAACATCTCAGTGAATTATTTTATTTGCTCGTCAAATGAGGATAACAAATGAATTAATGAGAGAAAAAGTATTTATGAAGCATTTACCATGTGCAAAAACTATGTTGAGGATATAAGCATTGAGGATAGAAAAGAAAAAGCAAGAAGGAGCCTGCTTTCAATACTTGATCATAAGCCTTGAATGCCTGCTTCAGAAGGTTGTTATGATGAAAGCATTTTGCAAACCTTAAAGTGATATATAAATGTGTTATACATAACTGTTCTTATAATTAAGATTTTCATAAATGCTATATTAGTCTGTACTGATAACAGAAAAGAGAGGGACGGCCTATAGTCCAAATATTGAGATGACATATTAAGGTGCCAAAAACAACGGATTTGTCATCAGAGGCCCTGAATTCAAATTCTGTCTTTGCCAAATAGTACTTTTGTGGCCTTGGGCACGTCACCTAACCTCCCCAGGCCTTAATTTATTCAGCTATAAAATGGAAGTTGGAGTAGCCCTAATCTAGCAATCTCCTCCTTTTTCTCTTCCCCTTTTCCATTTTTCCCAGTGAGAAAGTGAGGAAGATTATATAAAAAAGACTGTAACTTGGGGAGTACTAGTCTTTCCATGGAGGCCACTAGGTGGCGCCATAATGCATAGAATGCTGGGCCTGGAGTCAGGAAGACTCATCTTCCCAAGTTCAAATACGGCCTCCAACATTTACAAGCTGTGTGACCCTGGGCAAGTCACTTAACCTTGATTGCCTCAGTTTCCTCCTCTGTAAAGTGAGCTGAAGAAGGACATGGCAAACCACTCCAGTATCTTTGCCAAGAAAACCCCAAATGGAGTCATGAAGAGTCAGACACGACTGAAACAACATGTCTTCTTTTACCTATTAGATTGTCAGCTCCTTGAGAGCAGGGTCTGTGTCATACCTTCATATCCCCACTACTTAGCCCAGTCTTGCACATATAATAAATATTTCATGGGATGAAAATGAACTGAGATATCCATCGCACTGATTTAATAAGATAACACTAGACTAGTTCGCTGCCCTGGGAAAACTGAACAGAATTAGAGAAAACTGCCATTTGCCACCTTACAACATCAGTCCTAAGAAATTGGCACATTTGCTATCTATCACCATGGCCAAAGGCAATTTTTAAAAAGTTTTGTCTTTTACTGTCTTCTCTTCCCGTTACTCTTTTATCAATCCCACTCTTCTCTCTGTCCCCTTTTCCCTAGCCACCAGACATCCAGTGGTCTCATGCTGACCTCTGGCACTGTTTTCCCAGGGTTTTTCATCACCAAACCCCCCTCAGATCTTCATGTCCTTGTCCTTCAAGCTTCCTTTGATCCGTACCTCACCCAGCCCTTCAACCACCATTCTCCTAGATCTTTTGATTCGGGTCATAGAGTCACCACCGTTGGACTGATATTGAGAGAGTGCCTGGTCTCACTGCAGAATTAATAAGGAGAGATCTGTGTTCCTGGAATACCAGTCTAGAGCCCCAAAACCTTGGGATTGGTGGTGTTCAGGTGTTGTGAGAACATTACAAAACAGATGAAGCTTAAGGTTAGTATGGGCTGGATTGAGAACCTTGTCACCATTAATAGCATCGCTTTTAGGAAAAACGTATTCTGAGTTTCTGTTAATTGACTTACATTGTAGCATAGTGAAATAAACACCTGACTTGAGTCAGATTGCCTTGGCTTTTACTCTGATGCCTACTAGCTGGGGGACCTTGGACAAGTCACCAACCCTCTCTATAACTCCACTTCCTAATCTGCAAGACGGTGATAAATAATACTTGTGATATTTATATCAATAGGTTTTTTGAGGAAAATTGTATAAACTATGAAGTGGTATGTAAAGGTGGTAGAGTAGAAACAGTACTGAACTTAAGAGTCACAAGACCTGAGTTAGAATCTCAACTCTGCCATCTACCAACTCTGTGACCTTAGGCAAGTCACTTAACTTCATTGACACTCAGTTTCCTCATCTATCAAATGAGGGAATTGGACTATATCACTTTTTTTTTTCTTTTTGGCTAGGCAATGGGGTTAAGTGACTTGCCAGGGTCACACAGCTAGTAAGTGTTATGTGTCTGAGGCCGGATTTGAACTCAAGTCCTCCTGAATCCAGGGCCGGTGCTCTATCCACTGCGCCACCTAGCTGCCCCTATATCGCTTCTAAAGAATTCTTTTAGTTCTAAATCTCTGATGTTATAATTCATTTGTAAGTTTGAAATTATCTATACCATGTTTAGATGTAGATGAAGGGGAACCCTAGGGTAAATATGAATGGAACCCAACACATACCTAGGAACTTACTCTGCTGAATAATCTTTGGTTTATAGCTACATTCCTACGTACCTTCCTGGGAGCAGATTATAGTTTCAAAATCAAAGACTGAACTAGCTATCACCTGTTTTTCTTCCCTAGATAAAATAAGCAATTTAAAATAGAGCAGGGGTGTTTAATTATTTTTGCATCATGGACCCCTTGGGCAGTTTGGTGAAACCTATGGACGCTTATTCTTAGAGTAATGATTTTAAATGCATAAAATAAAATACATAGGATCACAAAGGAAATTAATTCTGTTAAATAGTTATTTTTTAAACATATTTTTAAAAAAAGTTCATAGACCCCAAATTAAGAACCTCTGCTTCAGAGATACCTTTTTTTTTGGTCAGTTTACTCAAAATATTCTATTGTTTCTGCAGCAATGACCACCTCAATCTCTGCTCAGCTTCAACCCACTTTGTAATTCTTTTGCATTAACTTCATGGGAAAATCTTCATTTTGGTAACTTTTAGGATATTTCTGCTAAAGATCATTAAAGCACTATAGCTAAATCTGGATGAATTTCATTAAGAGGTCACATTACCTGAAGTTTCATGACTTATTTCCATTGGGTTGGAACCAATGACCACATTTTACATGTAATTAATTTCAAATAATGCAAATTCAGGATTCATTATTCACAGGGACCTAATTTTTGCAATTTTGGGCATAATTGAGACTCAGCCTCCAGCTTTCCATCTAGTTGCTTTGTGGTTGTGGTTGTTTAGTTGTATCCAACTCTTCATGACCCAATTTGGGGTTTTAATGGCAAAGATCCTGGGGTGGTTTGCTATTTCTTTCCTCTAGCTCATTTTGCAGATGAGGAAACTGAGGCAAACAAGGCAAAGTGACTTGCCCAGGATCACACAGCTAGTAAGTGTCTGAGGTCAGGTTTTAACTCAGGCGGATGAGTCTTCCTGACTATAGGCCTGGTGCTCTATCCACTGCACCATCTAGCTACCCACTTCTAAGTTATAACAAGGCTTAATAAGTCAGGGTGCCAGATGCAAGAATCTAGTATACCAATCAGTCAACAGTCAATCAACAAGCATTTATTTATTTATTAAGAGCTTACTATGTGCCAGGCACTGAGCTAAGCACTAGAGATACAAAGAAAGGCAAGAAGCAATACCATTAGCTTACAATCCAATGGTTTTTAAATACAGTAGTAAATGTTACAAAAGAAATACAAATACTTCATGAAGAAAAATATAATCAACCCATTAGAAAACTTAATCTACACATGCTACTTTATTGCTTCACCTGCCATTTAGAATAATGTGTATCCACAGGAGGAGACATAAGTGTCAGAGCCTTATGATACAGCTACTAAGTGTCTGAGGCCAGTTTGGAACTCACGAAGATGCGCCTTCCTGACTCCAGGCCCAGCACTCCAGTCATTGAGCCACCTCTGGTCACTTACAAATGAGACTTAGTGAGTGCTTGCTTGCTTTATTGCTGTCTATCCTTCGTTCCTAAAGAGCATCAGGGCATTAGGGAGGTGATGCCATGACTTTCGAGTGAATTGGATTTAAGTGAGAGAAGGCTGTGCCAAGTCACTAACCTTACTCTCTCCTCCAGAGCCATCTGGGTCCAGTGGCAAGATATAGATCAGGAGGAGTGGAGATGGCCCCCCTGCTTTAGTAATCTCCTTAGCCAAAGATATATCATCAATACTTCAGTTGAACTGTTATCCCATCCCCAAGGGCATTCACTCCACCACTACAGGTCCTAATTCCTCCACATCTTCTTATCCTAGGCAATTTCTGTCTTTGTTTTTCCATAAGTCTGTCATAGAGGATTTATCCAAAATGCCAGAAGCCTTCCACTAGATGTTTTAATATTTCAGAGATAACAGGATAACATTCTGGCTGTCCATCTGCCATCCCCAATTCTCACTCCAACATTCCACATATGTTATATCTAGTTGCCACCAATAACTTCACTCAATTCCCTAGAGTGAATTCTTTGCATTTTTATGATGCGATCAGGGTGTGAAGTTATAGTGTCAAGAGCAGATAATGCCTCCTGGCTTCCTTGGCTTCCTTCAAGTGTGGGCTAAAATCTCACTTTCTAGGAAAGAAGCCTTTCCCAATCCTCCTTAATGCTAATGCCTTCCCTCTGTTGATTATTTCCAATTGACCTTGTTTGTACACAATTTTTTGCATACTGTCTCTCCCATTAAACGGTGAACTCCTTGAGATTAGGAACTACTTTCTGCCTTTTTTTGTATCCCCAGAACTTAACACAATACTTGGCATATAGGTGGTGCTTAATAAATGCTCATTGACATGATCTGAGTTCCAAATGATCAAGGCCAATGTAAAATCTCAATAAGATATTAAGGATCCTTTTCTTAGCTTCCATATATCATTTATGGAGTTTGGGCGGGGAGTGGGGTGGGGAGGAGAGGAGAAGTGTGTCTTAAACCCCAATGAAGTATAGTGCATTGTCCCAGAGAAGAAAATTCTCTTTCATGAATAATTTTAATCTTTCTAGGCTGTATAATTTCTTCTCCTTGTCATGAATGAAGAAGAGTTTCTTCTCTTTCCCTATTTTTTGAACATTTTAATTTAAAATAAAGCAGTATCTTATCATTTACTATGATCCTTTTCCTTTTCCATATTTTTTAACAGTACTCAAGCAGATATTCCAGTCTTTTTTTTTTATTGCCAGCAGCTAATTATAAGGAAGTTATGGAATGGAGTTACATTTGCTAATTTTCTATGCCAATGCTGCTTTCACAGTTGAAATGACAAAGGATCACATGTAAACTGTACTTCCTGGGCAAATATTCTTACTGAAGGATCCATTTCCATTTGAAGGACACACCGTTTATCCTCCTTGTGAATAAGTAAATTAGAATATGAATAAGTTGGAGGTCTTTGCTTCTATTGTTTAAAAAATGTTCATCTTAAGTGTTAGGTCTCTTAGACTTATTTATTTCTAGTTGAAATGTACTATACATACATATGTAGATTTTGGTGAAATGCACAAGAGAAATATGAGTTTATAAGAAAAGAAGACACAAAAAATTCAGGACAATCGTGATATTGTAGTGCAAGAAAATTTAGAATTCAACTAGGAGAAGCCAAAGGCATAAGATACCTTGTTGGAGTGATAAGAGTAATTTGATGCTTTTAAAGAACTGAAGGAAAGAGAGAATAGAAAGAAATTATTTGGAGTTATTACAATGGGATCTTAATTGACTTTGGGAAATATTATCAGATAAAGGTAGTCTTATTCTAGAAGCCTTGGTCAATGGTTTGGGTGATCATGAAAGAGGAGAAATGAATCATATGTCTAGACTGCAAGTCAGTGAAATATGAGAAATGATGATATTGGAGATGATAGAGAAATAAGAGGAGGCAGTAAAGGAAAGGTTTTCAATTATAGGAAAGGTAAGAAGTTCATTTGAATTAGAGATTGTGTCTACACACAAAAAACAAAGTGATGAACTGATACAATTAGGTAGCTATTTTGGACATAAGCATCATTTTATTTTTGAGCTGAGTTACCCAGATATTTGCCTACATTCTCCTCCTAATTTTACACGGATAGATCCAACCTACCTAAATTACCAAAAGGAAAAAAATCCAAAATGGAAAAAAAAGGGCAAGATTGGAATAAGCTCCATGAATTTATTATTTGTATTCCTTATTCCTCTAGAGTTCATAGAGGTTGTGTGACTGCATATAAAAGCTTACTTAGATTTAGACATGTACAATAAAAAGTATCCCAAGAAATTAAGAAAGCATTTCATATTTTCCATCAGTTGAACTCTTAATTGAGGAAAAATTACCCAAAGCATGTTTGATGCAATCAGCCTAAGGGCTTCAAAAAGCTATTTTTAAAAAGATTCTTTTAGTTGATGCAAATCGTTGAATTTCATTGACATGTACCTTGACATTCCTTATTCCTTAACTATGCAGAGACAGGATACAAAACCTAAAAAGATGTTCCAACCCCAGGCAAGGCTAAGTTTTGTGAAGTGGTTATTCATACTTTATGCATCAAAAGGAAATGTACAGGACATTTTTTTGATAATGCATTTATACAAATCTGTTGTATTATTTAATATTGCTCGGGTTTTTTTTTGAGAGCTATTGAGGCCAAGACCTTCTTTCAGAGAAAATGGAAATCAAGCACAGCCTGGGAACATGATGAAATGAAAATTTTTACAGTGGTGTTTATTATTCTAAAAAATAAAATTAAGGTCACAGAGGCTGGGAATGGAAAAAATTCAACCATTTTCTCTTTCATCTGCAAAATGAGTGAATGGTCCTTGTGGAGTAAAATCTCCTTGATCAATGAAGTTTTTTTTTATTATCTTAAAATATTCTCCTTCTATGATGATTATTCATTAAGTGTTAATGAAACAGAATTGATGTTCTGAACAAAATTTTAAGATAGAAACAGAAAGAAAATTTCATATTTGTATTGCTACCTACTTGACTGAGAACATGCAATCAAGAAATCAACAAAATGTCTACATTTGATGTAGAGACTACAGACATTTTGGGGAACATAATGTTGAAGCTGAGATAAGTGTAAAGTAGCAAAATATAACAAATACATTTCTTAATTCCATGCTGCTCTCTGATTTTGTGTTCTATATTAGTAATTTTTGCTGTACTTTCTATCAGGAAAATGGCACTGGGCCTGTGTAATTTATTGTTAGAGTGAAATTCATTCCCTTGTTACTAGTGAGGTACATTAGTACATCAGGGTATGACTTATTATGTTCCTGATGCGAAGTACTCAATGGTATACTAGTTATTGGATTTCAACTTCCTTCTTCATTCTGAGCTTCAATTAAAGGATTCTAGTAACCTAATAAGCTCTAAGGGAAGTTCAGGCAGTTTATGTTGTCACTCATATCCTAAAATGGAATCATCAACTAATAATTTAAAATGCTCTTGTGATTGGTGTTTTTATTCCAACAAGCTCCCTTGTGACCTCCAAGTTATATGTCTATAGGCTATGGCTGTTAACCACTACCACCACCACTACTGCTACATACACACACACACACACACACACACACACACACGTATAAATATGTCCAGAATGTCTTTACATGTCTTCATATAGTCATGCTCTTCTTGTTCTTTGGGGCAAAATCTAATTTAGGTGTATTTGAAAAGAGTTCAAATGGTTTGCATCTATGTTGTCCATATCTTATAGCATCCAGTTACAGAAGATATTATTTGAAGATAGTCACATATAACCTTTAAAATTTAAAAACTAAATGTATGTCACATAGATATCTTAATTAAAATCATCACACAGGTTATTGCAAAGTCTCTTTTCTTCACCATACATTAATTTTCTTTTCTTTATTATACATTAATTTTATTTTCAAACTTTAAACAGTAGCCAAATCAAACAAATATGTATCTATATCTATATACCACACATCCATAACAGCTTGTTAACTCCCTGTTTCCCCTTCTGTTCTCCATTTGTTCATTCATTTATGTATTTGCATATATGTTTTCCCTTTCACCTAGTCATAGTTAGCAGGTGTACTGTTCTGGTTCTGGTTTTTTGTTTTTTGTTTTTTGCTTTGCATTGTTTCATGTGTCTCCAAATTTCTTTAAATTTCTCATCTTTGTAATTTTAAGAGCATTGCGGTATTCCATTACATCAACAGTTAACTCAGACATTCATTCACTGTTGGAGAGTTTGGTCATCTATAATTCCTTACAATGACAAAAATGCTCATATACACAGAGATGTACATAATATATGCATGTATATTTGACAAACTGACCAATTAAGTCAGACTCTTGTTTGAATTCCAAGCTGATAGACCTGCGCTGTTGATGCTATTTACAGAACTGCTTCTTTATTCATGCTAAAGATACAGAGCTAAATCTGCTTAATTGCTTGGTATGCAAAATAGCTTTACTCCAAACATTCCTTAGTGTGTTCTAGTTTTATATAATGCATTCCTTAGTGTTTTAGCTTCCTTACTTTTGTTTGTTAACTTACTCATATACCATAGAAGACCAGACTCACGTGAACCAATATTTATGAATGCACATTTGCATTTTTATTCCTTCCTTCATACTGTAAAATTTTGTATTTATGAACATTTATAGACACATGAACAAACATAAATATGCTTGGTGATACAGTATATTATACAACTTCTATTAAAAGTTCACAACATTTAATTCTCTTTTTCCCTGATATCCAATCCTGGAATATCAAGTTACAAAGGACATCCTTCACATTTGAAAACTGAGCTCGGTTGACTGTGAATCCCTAAAGATCACACTGTCTTGATCTGGAATGTTTTCAAAATTTATTTTGGGACAATCTCTGGTTGTTTTTTTTAAAGGTATCTTTTTGCCTTTTTTCTTTTACTTTTCATTCTTTGTATTTATCTGAGTTTAACTTTCATTCATGATGTATTTTTACTTTTGAGTTTTCTCATTCTTTGGGTTTGTTGAAATTTAATTTTGTTTCATAGCTTCCATTTTAACAGAAAATTTGCATGTGCCTACTTCAGATTATTTAATTTTTAGCCTTTTAATTTTAATTTTTAATTTTTAGCCTTCTTGGTATTTTAAACTACAATGATTAATAAAATTGCCACTGATGTTGAATACGGTATCTTGGGGTTCTAGTTGTCAGCAGTCACGCTAAAATCGGACTCCATTCTCCCCACCCAATCCAAGTTGCTGATTTACCATGTCTCTAAACTGACTCACTTGCTCTCACCTACATGTAGGCTTTGTGCTGGTTATACAATGGAATTGGCTTCTGCTCCAGAAAGCAATACATAAAAGCTTTCCTCATGTCTGCTAATCTGGTTGCTTGTCTGGTTTATGCCTTTTGCCTAACTTGGACCTCCAGACCCCCTACTAATCTACAACCTTTCTTAGACTTCTGGCTTCCCTATGTTCCTTGGCTCTTCCAGTCCCAGCTTCTCAACCTTGAACATTGGTTCTGAGGTGATATTAATACAGGAGCAATCAATTCTTCTAACGAATCACTTGACAAGTATTTATTAAACATCCATCTAGTATTACACAGAATATAAATGAAGTACCAGAAATTATCCTAGTCCACAGCATTATTTATTTCTAGTTGGGAAGATGGCCTTTACAAGAAATAATAAGATATGATAGCTAATGGAGGCAAAAAAACTTACAACAGCGTTTCTTAACCTCAAGTCCATGAACTTTTTAAAAAAAAATTGATAACTGTATTTCAATATAATTTTTCCTTTGTAATCCTACATATTTTATTGTGTGCATTTAAAAACATTCTGAGAAGGGGTCCACAGGCTTCACCAGACTCTCTCTCTCTCTTTCTCTCTTTTTCTCTTTCTCACACACACGTATACATATACACAATTAAAAACTCCTGATATGAGAGAGAGAGAGAGAGAGAGAGAGAGAGAAATGTGAGCTGAGTTATCATGAAAGATAGGATAAAAATAGGTAGAAAAGAGAAGTAAGTGCCTGCTAGGAGAGAAAAAGAGCAAATAATAAAGGCAGAGAAGAGGCATACTCTTCTCAGAGATTCGAATGCAGAATTCATTTTGAGGAATAGTGGGAAATAAGCTTCTGTGATGGAGATGGGTCCAGAGACTGTAGAAAGCTTTAGAAAGAGAAGTCAGGACCTCTTCACCTAAACTGTAAGAAAAACAGGAAACATAGCTGAATTACTTAAGTGTTTTCCCCAGCATCCAGACTTATTAAATATTTGTTGACTAAACATATGCTGAATGCTCTGATGAGGAAAGGGGTGGCTCTTTTGTAGCTGTGTGACATAGTGAAAGTGGATTTTTGTTGTTTTAATCAGGAAGAGTTCTGAAGGACTGATTGATATGGGAAGGGACTACAGGCAGAAAGATTAAATAGTAGCCTACTATAATAATTCAGGCATGAGATAATAAGGCAGAAACAGTATGGGCTGGTCAAAAGAGTACCAGATATGGAAAAGGGAATCAATCCACAAACGTGCATTTATTAAGCTCCTACTGTGTGCCAGGCACTGTGCCAGGCATTCAGGCTACAAAGACATTAATGAAACTACCCTTGCCCTCTAAGAGTTTATATTCTATTGGGAGAAATAACATACAAACATATAAATAACCACAAAATACATATGAAAGAAATACAAAATAATTTGTTTTTAGATGAACATGCCACTGAGGGGATTAGGAAAGGCCTCATGTAGATGTGTTTTTATTGTGTTCAGTCTTTTCAGTCACTCTTGGTTACTGCTTTTGGGGTTTTCATAGCAAAGACACTACAGTGGTTTGCCGTTTCCTTCTCTAGCTCATTTGACAGATGAGGAAACTGAGGCAAATAGGGTTAAGTGACTTGCCAAGGGTCACACAGCTTGTGAGTGTCTGAGACCAGATTTGAACCCAGGAAGATGAGTCTTCCTAACTTCAGGCCTGGAACTCTATCCACTGTACCACCTTGCTGCCCCATGTAGCTCTGATTTGAAGAAATTTAGGAATTCTAAAAGGCAAACATGAGGAGGGAACGCACTCCAGGCATGGTACATAGACTATACAAAGGCACAGAAGTAAGAGATGGGATGTCATGTTATGGAAAGAACAAATGAACCATTTTGGTTGTAACATGGGGTACATAAATGTGAGTTATGTGTAGCTATGTGGTACAGTGGATAGAGCTCTGGCCCTGAAGTCAGGAAGACCTGAGTTCAAATCCGAACTCAGACCAAACATGTAACACTTACTAGCTGTGTGACTCTGGGCAAGTCACTTAACCCCAATTGCCTATAAAAAAAAAAGTGATTTATGTGTAAATAAGTATTGTGTAATAAAGCAGTCTAAAGCCAGACCATGCAGGGTTCTAAATGCCAAATGGAGAAGTTTGTATTTTATCCTACAGGAAAGAGGAAGCCACTGGAACTTTTTGAGCAGGGTAATGATGTGAAGAGAGCTTGAGTTTTAGAATTTCACTTAGTCAGCTGTATGGGAGTTGGAGACTTTTAAGGCAGGGAAGTCAATCCTAAGATTATTGTAATCATCAAGGTAAAAGTAAATAAGGACTGAACTAAGGTGATGCTGAGTGAATGGAGAGAAGGAGATGGATAGACACAAGAGATATTACAGAGGCAGAATCAATAGGGTTCAAAGTCAGTGCTTGACATTTATAGTCTTTGTGACCATGGTCAAACCACATGACTTGTAACCTACATCCAAATCTGTAAATTGGGAATAATAATAACTTCAGTACTTAACTTTACAATGACCTTGTTAGCCTCAAGAGAATAATGAATGCAAAACCCTTTGCAAGCATTAAAGCACCATAGAAATGTCAGTAATTATCATAAGAGCTAGATTAGCATGATAGCAATGGAATGAACCTGACACTGGAAGGAGAAGCAACAGAGCACGGTGAATCTGAATCTGAAGAGCAGAAGGGAATGTTTTGTCTCAGGTAGAACCAGCTGGGCTGAATCAGTGGCTGGGGCCAAGGCATGGACTTAACTTTGGCTAAATTTAGAGGAAAGTGTGCTTGGATAGATGGGGTAGGGATCAATGTAGTCCATCATATACAATGGCAGGATTTATGCCCTCCACCTTATATTCTTAGCCTGGGGTCTGTGAACTTGTTTTTAAAACTATTTTGATAACTATACTTCAATATAGTTCAATGTAGTAATTTTGTGTATTTGATTTTACACATTTACAAACATCTTTTTGAGAATGGATTCATACGCTTCACTAGGGATCTATGACATTAAAAAAAGGTTAAGAATCCCTGGCTTCAAGGCTTTGACTATAGGTAATACATCCAGGGGGTTGGTAGACAAGAGTCTGAGGCCTCATTTGTAGACTCAACAGGCTTAGGAAGCAGTGAAAAATTTTTCAAGAAAGGCCAGCTGGAGAAAAAAGAAAAAAAATCTTGGTCAGAAGTCAGCACCATGGATGGCTCCAAAGGAAGCTTGTTGCCTCTAACACCTTTTTAAAGTGAGGCAAACTGGCTCCTTTTCTCTGGAAGATGCCTGGAAGTATTTGAGTAGTTGTCTGCTGTGTTTTAATGGACTAGGTCTGTTATATTTTCTATTACAGTCTGTTATACACAGCCTACACTTTTGGATTTTTCACCCTCTTCTGTTTGAATAGCATTTTAGAGCTTATAAATCACTTTCCTCACAACAGCCTAGTAAAGCAGGTGGTGAAGGTGCTTTCACTTTCCATTTGTCTCATCTAGCCGCATCCATTTGTCACATCCTCCTTTGCCTGGGAGAGTGGGAATTTTGGGGATATGGACTGGACCAGAATAACTATGAGTCTCCTTGTTATTCTAACCAAGAGCTGAACATTTGGGCCTCAACAGGGAGTAATAAGTCAAAGATGGCAGTCAGAAATCACCAACACTGCCACCATGCTTGTGCCTGGTTTCACAGGGTTCTGACTACTCTCATAGCCACATCCTTAGCTACTGAAGAAACAGTGATGAGGCATATGACCACAACTGCCATGTTAATCCCCACTGGTAGGGTGACTAACTCTATCACTAAGGATTGTGGAGTGATACCTACCTGTCCATGCACCTGCACACAGGAACCACATGAAACAACTGATTCCAATCTCTGGGAATCCCACCTCTGATACCTACTGGCTATGTGACCATTATTCAAGTAGCTTACTGTCTCTGAGTTTCAGTTTCCTCATCTTTAAAACAGGCTTAACATTTCTTGCAGCATCCACCTTATAGGGTTGATGTCAGACTCCAATGAGATAATATATGTATACATATAAAGCACTTTTAAAACCTATTTTCATTGATAAATGTATTTCACCAATTGCTATTATCACTTTGATAGATTCAGTTGTCTTATTTCACTGGAGTTACTTCACTGAGGTGAGTGGTATTACTCTGGGCTGTTTTGAACCAGATCATACATGATAGGACCATATTCTCCAAAATATATTATCCTTGATGTCTGAGGTGATTTGCCCTTCTTGTCTTCTGTGATCACCTGTCCTGAGCAATAGCTATTCTACAGCCATAAGTTGGAGAAGAAGGTTTTCTCATTATTTGGATCTCTGGAAGAGTAGGGTCTAATTGCAGACCCCTACTGATCTCTATTTGCTTTGGTGCCTGGAGATCATTGAGGAGGAATCTCGCATGGTGTCACTTGTAGGCTAGGAATCTATGATGAGTTTTGGCTTCTTCTCCCTCTCCTCCTCTCACACACGTTTGTCTGAGGAACAGTCATCTAAAGCCCTCAAGGGCCTTTGGTATGGCATCACATACCACCTTACCAAAATTCCCAATGGAACTTTCTGGCTGATTAATCCTATAAACTTCTTCAGACCTATATCCATCTCTGTGTGGTCAGTACTTGGCTTTTACTATGACTAACATATCTCTCCACCTTCCTACTCTCCTAATCCCAGTGTGGGCTTAGAGTCTGAAAAAACTTGGGCATGAATACTATCTCTGACACATATGACCAGAGACAAGTCCCATCAGCTCAGTTGCTTCATTGATGAGGTAGAAATAAGAATGAATGAATGAAAAAGCACTGATTAAGGACTTATGTTGTGCTAGGCACTATCCTATGTTCTGGGAAAGAAATGCAAAAAGAAAGCTAGTTTTTGCCCTCAAGAAGTGTAACATTATGTTAAGGAAAGACTGTTTGAGGGAATGGTGTCTATGGAAAGGTCCTTCCATTTAGAAAGTCATTTGGAAGTTAAATGGAGCCATACAAGAGTTGTTTGAATATTCTTACTCAAAAGGATCTCTAATCTCATCAGTTCTTCCAATGATGCAGAGCACAATTCATCCACGCTTGACCATCCAATGTGTCTCTTGTCTCTCAACACACTAGAGGTCTTCCTTGCTTATTCATGACATCAAGAGAGTACCAGTGAAGAATTCTGTTGTCTCTCACTCTTGCAATGTGACCAGCCCATTTTTAATTCTTTTCATATAATTTCTTGAAGACATCTCTAGCTTCTTTTCTTCTTTAAGTTCCTTGTTGCTTATACATTGTATCCTCTTCACACCAACTGGAAGCTCTCTCCATTACCTTCTGTTGAGATGCATTTCTAGTTCTTCAGGAACTGTTGGATTCCATGGCTCCCTGCCATATAACACCACCAGTAAAATATTGATATTGAAAAAGATCGGTCTTTGCTTTCAAGCTAAGCCTGGAACCTCTAAAGTGGATTTGAAATTTCTTGAAGGCAATCCATTTTGCTATCCTTCTATTTTTCAACTGTGGGCCCAACTCACTGATCATTTATTCCAGAGGAGTAAAGTACTAGTACTAGTACTGCCCAAAGTACTCCCACTACTGCCCGAATCAGACTAAAATATAGTCTAACAAAATGAATAAAAATACAATATAACATAAATAATGTCAATTTGTGTTTTCTAAGTCAATATGCCTCATAGATTTATTCTATTTGAGTTTGACACCACTAATCTAAACTGTCTATATCACAGATTCATACTGATGGATAAACTCTGTAGGTGAAAACAATCTGTGAAACAAGAAAAAATAACCTGATCTTTGATTGCATTTACATAGAGTACCCAGAAAGAGGGAAGTCCTATTTCTGTTGTGTTCTGCTATGGTTAGCCAGAATATGGAGTATTGTATTTGATTCTGAGACCCACATTTTAGGAAGGACACTGACAAACCAGAGCATATCCAGAGACAAGCCAAGATGGACTAGAGGGCATGCTATACAAGGATGATCTGAAGAAACAGGGATGTTTAAATGGAAGGAGAGAGGCCTAGAGAGAGGAGGAAGGAACATGATGGGTATCTTCAAGTATTTGGTTCCAGACAGTAGTACTAGGAGTACTGGATAGAATTTGCAGAGAAGTGAATTGTGACTCAACAGAAAGAAAAATTTCCTAGTGACCTAACAGTCAGACTTGTTCAGCCCCTGACAACAGAGTTGTACGACCACTTGTTGAAGGTGGCACAGTGGACAGAGTGCTGAGTCTGGAGTCAGGAAGACCTGAGTTCGTGTCCTACCTTAGACCTTACTAGCTGTGGGGCCCTGGGCAAGTTAACATTTCTTAGCCTTAGCTTTTTCATCTGTAAAATGGGAATAATAATAGCTTCTAGCTCATAGGATTGTTGTGAGGATCAAATTAGTTTATGTATACGTATATATATGTAATATATAAACATGTTAATGTATAAATATATTAAATATACACATATATATATTTAAAGTACTTTGCAAACCTTAAAGTACTATGTAAATGCTAGCTATTAATATTATTATTATCATCATGCACACATTATTACAGACAAATCGGTACAGTGGAATGTAAACTCCTTGAGGGAAGAGACTGTTACATTTTTGTCTTTATACCCCCAATGCCAAGCTTGATATCTGGCACACAGTAGGTGCTTGATAAATTTTTCTTGAATTGAACTGAATTGAATTAAGCTATGGGTTGAACTAGACAATCTGAGTTTCCTTCCAACTCTTACGGTCTCTGGTTTATGATCCCCTTCTTGCTATCAAGTGGGGATTCTAAATTCCCCATAACTTGAGGAAGCCAGGTGATACAGTAGATAATTACTGGGCCTGGAGTCAAGAAAACTTGAGCTCAAATCCTGCCTCAGACAATTATAGTTGTATGATCCTGGACATGTCATTTAACCTCTGTCTGCCTCAGTTTCTTCAAATGTAAAAGGAAGATAATAATAGCACCTACCATCACCATTCAGCGAGAGTTTGAAGTATGATAGAAAACAGGGCTGGGAGTAGGAATCCTTCTTGCCGAGGCAAAAAAGTTACAGGAAGCACTGTGCAAAGAACAGTCCAAGGGTAAAGTAATGGCATAGTCAGTCAGCATCTATTAAATATCTACTATGTGCCAGGCACTATACTAAGTGTTAGGAATACAAAGTAAGTCAAAAGACAGTCCTTGCTTTAGAGGGGCTCACTGTCTATATGCAAATAAGGGGCAGCTAGGGGGCACAGTACATAGAGCACTGGGTTTGGAATCAGGAAGACTCACCTTCATGAGTTCAAATCCAGCCTCAGACACTATTAGCAGTGTGACCCTGGGCAAGTCACTTAACCCTGTTTGCCTCAGTTTCCTCGTCTGTCAAATGAGCTAGAGAAGGAAATGGTAAACCACTCCAGGATCTCACATAATTGAAAACTGATCCAACAACATGCAAACAACTACATTCAAACAAGAAAAAGATGGAATATATTGGAGATAATCAACAATAAGAAGGCACTAGAAGAGACTAGCATTAAAGGGGACCAAGATAGGCTTCTTCTATAAGGTAAGATTTTAACTGGGACTTCAAGGAAGCCAGGAAAATCACAAGACAGAGATTTAGAGGGAGATTATTCCAGGCATAGAATATGGGGGGGGGCAGGAGAGCAGCCAGTGAAATGGAGAGAGGAGGGAGATGGGGTGCCATGTGTAAGAAACACCAAGGTAGCCAGCACCACTGGGATACAGAGAATGTGGGGGTGGGAGGCAGAAGTAGGGTGTAAGAAGACTGGAAATGTATTCAGGTTATGGAAAGCTTTAATAGCCAAAAAAAAGGTTTTATACGTGATCCTGAAAGTGATAGGGTTACTGAATAGGGGGTGATATGGTCAGACCCACACTTTAGGAAGATCATTTTGATAAATGAGTGGAGGACAGATCAGACTAAGGTAAGACATGAGGGAAACTAACCAAAAGGCTACTGCAATAGTCCAATCGTAATGTAATGAGGGTACGGGTACAGAGGACAGTCTAGCTGAGGGTGCAATTGTTCCAGGAGAGAGGGAAGCTCATCCCACAAAGAACCCCACCCACACTCTGGAAAGAAGAGGAGGAAAGGTGGGCCCTGGGAGGGGCACCATGGTGATAAGACATTGGGGTTGCCCTGACCAGAGGAAGATTGTGAGCAAGGACAAGGCATGGCATTTACAAACTCTGTATCACTGTGGGGAGGCCCCAACCTGGCCTTGGACAAAGCCCTGGATGTCCTGCCCCAGTTATGACTCATGGGGAGAGGATTTGATGAGTTCAAGAACATAAGATAACAGCTGTCTCCAAAGTCACTAAGGATTTCTTAATTGTCAGATCTAATGTTTTTTTTTTCACTCTAACCTTCCTTGACCTTTCTGTAACACTTGAAACTATTGACTGCCTCTTCCTTTTTGATAATCTCTTCTCTCTTCAATGCATTTTAATAAACATTAAATGTGTACTATGTACAAGGTACTGTAGACACAAAGGAAAAAAATGCCCATGCCCTCATGGAATTTACATTCTACTAGGTGATAAAAACAGGCAAATTGATAAGGAAATACAAGGTAATTTGTGGAAGATGTACTAATAATCAGGAGGCTTGGGTAAATGTGCCTGTAGGAGGTAGCATCTAGTGGAGATCCTTATAGGACTGAAGGATTCGAGGAGGCAGAGGTGTTGAGGGAGTACATTACAGGCATAAGAAAAGCCCAGTGCAAAGGCACAGAAGGAGATGGCATATCAGGCTTGAAGAACAAGTGGGTCAATGTGGCTAGAATTTTGAGTGCATGAAAGGGATTAACATGAAATAAATCTGGAAAAGATTCTAAAGGGCTTTAAATGACAAACTGAAAAGTTTGCAAGTATCTGAGGAGCTGGCATGTGTAAGGGGCATTAGATTTGTCCTGTTTGGCCCCAAAGAACAAAACCAGATACAGTGGGCAGAAGCTGTGAAGAAGCAAATTTAGGCTTGATTTCAGGAGGATTTTTCCAATTATTAAAGCTGTCCAGAAGGGGAATGGGCTGGCTCAGAAGGTGATGTATTTGCTCACTGGGGGGTCACAAGCCAAGGCTGAATAACCATTTGTCAACAAGTCAAGTCAACCAACATTTACGGAACACTTATTATGGGCCTGGCTTTGCTAAATTGGCTATACTGGCTGGGTATGTTACATGGGGGATTCCTTATGGGTGCAGATTCACCAGAGTGAGCTTCCAACTCTGTGATTCTGAATTTGTATTAATAGGGTACTACTATAGATTCCTCATCAAAGGAATGCTATAGGAAGATGATTTTGTTTGCTGTGTGAAGGATGGCTTGGAAAAGGGAGAGTCTGGGAACAGGGAGACCAATTGTAAAACGATTATAATAGAGATGATGAGAGTCTGAATGAGGGCCGTGTAAGTCAAGAAAGAGAGATAAATGTGAGTGATGTTGAAGTAGAATTGGCCAAATTTGGTAACTTAATTAATATGGGGGGAAAGAAAAGGAATGAATCAAGTAGAGACTCTGGGTTTGAAAATGGATGATTAGTGGCACCCTAAACAGAAACAGGAAAGTTTGGAGAACTGCCTAGTTTAGGAGAAAAGGTCATGAATTCTGTTTTGGAGATGCTGAATTTGGGATGCCAATAGGATATCCCAATGGAAATGATGAACGGGCAGTTGGTGACGCAGGGTTGGAACTCAGGAGAGTCATTAGAGGTGGATTTGGGAATCATCTGCATAGAGATGATAATTGGACCTATGGGAGCTGATAAGATCACTGAGGGAGCATAGAAAAAGAAAAGAAAAGAAAAGGTTCCTTAAGGGAAACCCATGATTAAGATACAGTTCTCCTACTACCCCTCTGGCTGATCCTTTTTAGAATACTTTGCGATTTTCTCATGCTGTGTACCAAGGTTCTGTTTTCGTCTCTCTTCACTTCTCTCTCTCTCCTCTATCCCTTGGCAACCTCAACAATTTCTGTAGTTTCAATGATCACATTAGAGAGGTGATTAAAAAAATATTCCCACCATCTGCTTTAGTGCCTTCTGCGTATCAAACATTTAATACAAATATTAGTTAAAGAATAGTTGGGAGTGGAATGGTGAAACCAGCTGTCTAGGACAATGATATTAAGTTTTCTAGCTTGAGAGACTGGTAGAATAGTGACACCATTAATTGGAAAAAAAAAGGCAAATCAGAAAGTGGAGTCATTCAGGAGGAAAGATTCAGATCCTAGAGATCATTTAGTCTAACTCCCTCATTTTCAAATAAGAAAAGTAAGGCTCAGAATGTTTCAATGACTTTCCCAGTATCACATAGACAATAGGGGGGGTAAGAAGCATTATTTGAAACCAGGTCGTCTGAATCCAGATCCAGCAACTGTTTGGCTGTGTGGATAGTTTGCAGGGTGATAGCTGAGGAGAAATGTTTGTAGTAGGTTGGAAATAGTCCATGAGAGATTGCAACACCACTAAGTTAAAGCAGAAAAGTACAAAACTGGGCAACTACTTTGTGTACCTGGGAATCATTAGAAACTACCAAATCTAAGCCAAGCTAATGCAACAAGAACTTAATTAAGCATCTATTATGTGCAAGAAATGGGATAGAAAGACAAATAAAAATGACCTTACATTCTACTGAGGGAAATAGCAAAGAGCGGAAGAATTAAGTGAGGGAGAGCCAAATCCAGCTCTGAGCACCTGTTGTCAATTTTATGAACTGAAGAACGCGTTTTGGAGCACCAGATGTTCAGTGATGTGCACCATGGCTATTTCTTATGCTAACCAAAACTTTGACCAGTATTAAGAAGGAAGCAATCCAACTCTGTGATTATTCTATTCCACTATACATATTTATCAAGAATTAAGAGGGGCAGCTAGGTGGCGCTGTGGATAGAGCACCAGCCCTGAAGTCAGGAGGACCTGAGTTCAAATCCAGCCTCAGACCACACACTTGACACTGACTAGCTGTGTGACCCTGGGCAAGTCACTTAATGCCAATTGCCTAAAAAAAAAAAAAAGGAAAATAGGCGCATTCTTTGTTGGATGCGTAATTAGTTAGATGTTATTCAGTCCTTTCAGTCATGTCCAACCCTCTGTGACCCTGTTTGGGGTTTTCTTGGCAAAGATATTGGAGTGGTTTGCCATTTCCTTCTCCAGCTCATTTTACAGATAAGGAAACTGAGGCAAACAAGGTGAAGTGACTTGCCCAGAGTCATGCAGCTAGGAAGAATCTGAGGCCAGATTTGAACTCAGGAAGATGAGTCTTTCTGACTCCAGGCTCTATCCACTTTTCCACCTAACTGCCCCAAATTAGTTAGATAGCAGCTTGTAATAAATACTAGGTCATTTTGAGCCTTAAGGAGTCTGACTCAGTACTAGTTAACATTTTTATTACCAACTTCTATAATGGAATAAAGAGGTTGATGACTAAATATGCCAGTGGGTGGGGTGGCTTGACTTGGCACCTTATAATCCTGGATTAATATTTTAAAAAATTCAACAAATTATAGAAGTACTTAGGCTACAGATGTGATGAGATTGCACCAGGATAATTCATTCACCTAGACAGGAACAATGTATAATGTGGACTTAACGAAGCCCACAAGTCAAGGAAGAAAAGTGCAAACAATATGGGTGTTTAAAGAAATCTCAAGATAAGTGAGCCAATAAAAGAGGGTTGTGCCTTAAAAAAAAAAATCAACTAGGATATATAAACCGGAATTTAGAAGGTAGGAAGCCCAAAATAATCTTGTTAAACATTTGTTTGGCCTTTAGTAGAAAGCTGTCAAATCTGGTGGCCTGCAAACTTAAATGAGATACAGGGAACTTAGGGATCCAGAGAACAGAAATGATAGAAGGTTCTCTTTGGCCCCAAGAGACAAAATCTAAAGCAATGGGTAGAAGCTGCAAAGGGATAACATTGCATTATTATATTACATCACTTTTTTGGAGGCAATCAGGGCTAAGTGACTTGCCCAGGGTCACA
Source organism: Vombatus ursinus (assembly GCF_900497805.2). Lineage (NCBI taxonomy): Eukaryota > Metazoa > Chordata > Mammalia > Diprotodontia > Vombatidae > Vombatus > Vombatus ursinus. The sequence continues at coordinate 2,090,183 of NW_020945237.1, read as the reverse complement.
CAGTTAATAAGCATCTGAGGCCAAATTTGAACTCAGGTCCTCTTGACTCCAACATTGCATTATTTTAAATAAAATATTAATAATTAATAAAGAATAATCATAATTAAACAAATAATTTGGATTATCCAAAAGCAGAATAGGCTACCACAGGAGGGAGTGGGACTTGCTTCCTTTCTCCCTCCCTCCCCCCCCAACACCTCCCATTGGGAGTCATTAAGGTAGATGACCACTTGGTGCAGGGGTGGGGAACCTGCAGCCTGGAGGCCACATGTGGCCTTCTAGGTCCTTGGGTGTGGCCTTCTGACCCAAGTTTTACAGAACAAATCCTTTTGTTAAGGGGATTTGTTCCATGGAGTTTGGATTGAGTGAGAGGGCCGCACTTGAGGACCCAGAGGGCTACATGTGGCCTCGAGGCCACAGGTTCCCCACCCCTGATTTGGGGTATCAATAATTATCAACTGTGTACTCTGTGCCAGGCACTGAGCTAAGTGTAGAAGGTTCAAAGAAAGGCAAAAAACAGTCTCTGCTCTCCAAAAGGTCACAGTATGTTGAGATTTCTTGGACCGCTTGTTGCCAATTCTATAAACTAAATGATATGGTTTGGGGCATAGATATAGTCTGAACTAAAAGGCCTTTGACATCTCTCCCAATTCAGGGAGTCATAATTCTAGGATTTGAGGAAACTGAGGCAAACAGGCTTAAGTGATATTTCTATATAATCATATATAGATATAATTCTAGGATTTGAATTTGTGGTAACTGAATAACACAGAGATGGTGGCCATAATGACTCAGAAGAAAAATAAATTAATAATGTATTTATAATGGTATGTATACTTAGCATACAGTTCTATACCGAAAGGGATGTGTGATTTCACTGGTAAGGGAGCGCCATCATGCTGACTGACCCACATCGATACCCTCCATGCCTTAGCTAGTTTCATGAATTACTGTGACAAAATCATTTCCTTGGTGGCCCACCTTTGGGTAATCAACCTCTCCAGACTCACCTAGCATGGTTTTCTGCTAACAGGTGGTTGCCAGGTCACGCTCTAAGCCTTTCCAGAGCTTATTTTCCACTGCCACATTCTCTGAAAATCCAAGGCTCCCTCCATGTCACAAGGCACTGGAGGGACTTTACTGGAGTGTAATCCACACATATGAGACAGCATGGTATAGTGGACAGACAGCTAGCCTCAGAGTCAGGAAGACCCAGGTCCAAGTACTGTGTTTGCCACATATTTATCGTGTGACTCTGGATAAGTCACTTAACTTCTCACTTCCCCACGAAACTTTCTAAGATTTTAATTTTCTGGGAGTCCTCTAAAAGGAAGATATCAGTGGTGAAAAATTGTTTTAACTTTATAAAGAATTTTAAATTTTTTTTATTGAGTTTAAAGATATTTTTAAGATTTACTAAGATACTGACATGATCTTGTGTGTAATTTATTTTATAAACAATAAATTGGCACTATCCAACTAAAAAAATACAACGTACACCAAGTAGGTTCCTTTGTAAAGTCCCTTTAGAAATTTTATTGTCCAAACAATAAGAGCTAATTATACAGCACTGGAAGGGTGCAGAACATTTTATATGTACTGTCTCATTTGATCCGCATAAGAACTCTTCCCTTGCAAGGTAGGCACTATTATTATCATCCCATTTGCCTCAGTTTCCTCAACTATAAAATCAGCTGGAGAAGGAAATGGCAAACCATTCCTGCATCTTTGCCAAAAAAAACCCTAAATGGGGTCACTAAGAGTTGGACACAACTGAAAACGACTGAACAATAACAACAACAACAACAAAATTCGATATTGGAAGTGAATAAAGGACTTTCCCAGGGTCACGCAGCCAGCATGAAGCTGGAGCAGTATTTGAACTTAAGTCTTTCTGACTCCAGGCCCAGCTCTCTGTCCATTATGCTGCATGACTTCAAACGAAAAACTAATTTTGCTGAGAATAAGATCCAGAGCTCCCCATCTTCATTAATGTTAGATCAAGTTGATACTGAAGGAAGCATAGATCTATTAAATCATTAAATTAATTTAAAAAAAGATTTTTACAATTTAAACAGAGAATTACCAAAAAGTAATGTCATATAGTTGGAACCTAGCACACAAATAATTTTCATTTTAAAAACATTTCCAGAGTGATGGCAGCAGAACGAAATGGAAAACACACAGAATTGGAAGTCAGGAGGTCTGGATTCTAGGCTTGGCTCTGCCCCAACTAGCAATGTGACTATTATCTTTCTGGGTCAGTTTCCTCATCTGTAAAAGGAGAAGGTTGGGTTAGATGATCTTTAAGGTCCCTTTCAATTATAAAGGTCTACCTTTCCACTGTTTGCATGTCACATGTTCCTGAACTGGTAGATTTCAACTATGGAAAAACAAAAAAATTAAATAATTTAAAACTGAAGACCAAAAAACCCGTCCCAGGTTAGGCTTGTTTTTCCAGTGGGAAGAGATTTGGCTGGTTTACTCCCTTAATAAAAAAGAATAAAAAAAAAAATAACCACCTCACCCCTATTCAAGTTAAGAGGTTGAGGTCGGAGCATATAGCTGCTGGCACACTCACATGCTCGGTTCTGAAATGCATATATCAAAATCAAGGCTCTTGCTTGTCCTTTCATTTGATTTCATCTTGATTTCTTGGGCCCCTCCTTTTCCAGACTGCTGATCTTTCATTCCCACTCCTAGGTTGTCTTAGCCTACACCTGCCATACCTTCAGCACAAGACAGGTCCTTCAAGGTAACATTTGGAACCCTTCTCATTTTTTTCATGACACTTCTCAGAGGCTGAAGGTATTGTTCAGCCTGAGAATAATGTGTGTGTGTGTGTGTGTGTGTGTGTGTGTGTGTGTGTGTGTTGGAAGATGGAGAGAATTACATTAGAGGAGGGATAAAGTGAAGGGAGAATTGGGTTAATTCAGTTCAACCAGCCTTTATTGACTATTTTCTATCTGCATAGCAATGCCATAGGAATCCTGGGGGGAAAAACATAGAGATGAGTAAGACTTCTGTTTCAGTCCTGAAAAAGCTTACAGTTTTATTAGAAACTGGATTGGTTGGTTCCTGTCTCACCCAGACCTTAGGGCTTAACCCAGTTATGAAACTGAGGCTTGGGTATAGGGACCTTCCTCAAATCTCAGAATTAAGGTGGGGCATAGGGGTGTGCCTACAGGGGACCAAGAGCCTTTCATTCACCCAATTTCTTCATGAGTAAAATGAAGGAATTTGTAAGGTCCTTTACAGGCAAAATCCCATGACCCTTAGGTTGCCCCCTTCACTACTAGAATCTCCAGAGATACTCTCCTCTCCCAAGGGAGGGAGGGAGGGAATGGCAAAGAGCTGGGTGGAGGTTCCTTTGTTGCCCAGGAGAAAGAGCAGGGAGATTTAGAATCAGAGAATGATAGCATTTAGTAGGTTCCTACTATGTGCAAAGCACTGTTCAGAATTCTGGGAATAAAAAGATAAAAGCAAGATGTTCCTATCTTTCAGGAACTCGTCTTCTACTGGGGCAAATTTAACAAGTGCACAGGTAAGTACGACACAAAGTAAGGAGTAAAGAAATAGGGCAAGAGAATAGCCACATAAAGTGGTACAGGATAATGTGAGGTGATAGCTGGGGAGAATGAGGGGCGCTTAAAGTTGAGAAGGAAATGCATCCCAGTCGGAGGAGCCAGACTGTGCTGGGAGAAGCTTTCCAGATGAATCAGACTCATCTCAGTCTTTTGGAATATATTCTTTTCCTTCCTGTCTCACCTAAGCTGCCACCCTGTACCTGAAACCTCCCCCGTTCTTTCCACCCCCAGGTGTTACTGGGTCCTCCTGCTTCAAATTAGCTCCAAATCTCTAACTATCCCCTACTACTATGTTTGAGATCCCGTTTGCCCCCTTCCCCTCCTACCTTGCATTAGTTACCAAGGACACATGGTGCAATGGAAAGATTTAGAGGCAGAGAACGGGGATTTCAATCTCAGTTCTGCCACACACTACCTGCGTGACCCTGGACCAGTCAGCTAAGTATTCTGAGCTTCAGCTTCCTTATCTATGAAATGAAGAGGCTGGATTAGATGGCCTCAAAAATCCAGCTTTTAATCAATGATCTAGTGTTGCACTGCTTGCTCATAATAATAAGAATAGCAGCTAAGCCCCTACTATGTGCCAGGCACTGTCCTAAGCGCTCTACAATAATTATCTCAGAACAACTCGGGGAGGGAGGTGCTATTATTATCCCCCTTTTAGCTGAGGAAACTGAGGCAGACAGAGGTTAAGTAATAATAATAATAATAATAGCTAACACTTATGTAGTGCTTATTATGTGCGGGTCACTGTGCCAAACACTTTACAATTATTATCTCATTTGATCCCCACAACAACCTCGGGAGTGTTATTGTTATTATTTGTTTGAAAAATAACTTGAAAAAAACAAATTGAAAAACAACTATTATTATCCCCACACAAGATAAGCTATTTTGAAAGCTGAAGGAGAATTTAGAGATCATTTCTTACAGGGGTTCTTAATCTGGGGTCCGTGAACTTGATTGCTTTTTAAATTAACTATTTCAGCATGTAATCAGTAATTCAATATAATAAGTATTTCGATTCAATTGGATTTCTTTGTAATCCTATGTATTTTATTTTATGCATTTAAAAACAACATTCTGAGAAGGGGGTCCATAGGCTTCACCAGCCAGCCAAAGGAGTCTGACACAAAAAAGTCCAATCCCCTTCATTTTACAAGTGAGGAAACTGAGGTCCTGAAAGTTAAAGGGATTTACAGGATCGTAGCTTAAGAGCCAGAAGGTACCTTAGAAGCCTAGAAAGGCCAACCTTTTACAGGTTTGGAACCTGAGGCACAGGGAAGCCAGGGGTTTGCCCATTTTGCCTGAGGTCGGATTTGAACCCTGGAGCTCCCTTCCCTAGGTTCAGCACTGTGTCCAGTCCTCCACACTGGCTCTCAAAGGTCTCCAACTCCAAATCCAGGGCTGTTTCCACGAGTCCATTCGTGGTCCCACGTCTGAATAAAGCCACACAGCACGTGTGCATCAAGGCCAGAAGGGGACCCTGCTCCCAAACCAGTGTGTGAGTGCCCTTTAAAGTATTGGACACCATTCCTGGGTTCGAATCCTACCTCACTCTGCTCGTCTTTCCCTGCAGAACTTCTGCGGGTCAATGCACTTCTCTGGCCTCAGTTTCCCCGTCCGAGAAATGTGACAGGTCCCCCTCATTATCCCTCATTTAGCCTATCTCTCGCTGGCCCATCTCCTACTGGAGCCCCCGGGCTGACCTGGCCATTTTATGCCCCCCGCGCTCAGCCCAGCGCCGGACACCACGTGGTGCGCCCTCAATCTAGGCTGGAGGACCTGACTTAACTGGCAGGTCGGCAGGTCTCCATCCTCCGAGGCCCGCGGGCGGCGGGGGGCCGGGGGCGGGGCCTGGAGCGCGGCGGGGGGCTCGGGGCGGGGCTCCCGGCGCACCTGCAGGAGCCCGGGTCAGCGGCGGCTGCGCCGCCGACGTCCCCCTCCCTCCCCCCGCTCCGCCCGCGGCCTGTCTGTTTACGTGGAGACGAAGATGGCGGCTGCGCCGGGCACGGTCCTCCTGTGAGCCGGCTACGGGAGTTGGCGCGAGGCCGGTGGCGGAGCGCAGCGCCCAGTCCTGGGCCGCCGCCGTGACGTCCGTCTCAATCAGGCCCTTCCCTTTCCTCTTTCCCTCCCTCCCTCCCTTCCTCCCCAGCGCAGGCCATGGAGGACGAGGAGCGACAGAAGAAGCTGGAGGCCGGCAGAGCCAAGGTAAGCCCGGCCTGGGGAGGGCGGGGAGGGGGGAGCCCGAGGTCGGCCGGGGCCCTGCTCCCGCCGTGGGGACGGGCGCCGAGGCGCTGCCTCGCTGCGGGGGGTCCCTGCCCCGCCCCTTCATTCTGGCCTGGGGCGTAGAATCCCAGGCTCCGGGTCCCTGCGCACGGCGGCCGGCCCCGCCCAGGCTTGCTCCAGCTGCAGACCCCGGCCCGCTAGCCTTCCTGAAACCTGGCTTTGTCTCATCCCCTTCGTTAACCTTTGTGCACTTCTCCCGCTTTCCCTGCTTGGGGAGGGCGCTTAGGCAGTGTGTCTTTTGTCTCCTCCCTCTCCCCCCCTCCCAGGTTGGTGTGTCTTTTGTCTTCTCTTTCTTCCTACACACACACACACACACACACACACACACATACACACGTGCACACGCACGCATGCAGCTGATGTACAGGTTTTGACAGGTGGGCTCTTTCTTTGCTCGCTCCACAGTCACGGGCAGGGCTCTCGCCCCGGGTTGGGGGGAGGCACGTTGGCACTTGTGGACCAGCAGGATCGGCCTGTGACAGCTGTCCGGGGACGGCCCTGCACAGCTATGTCCTGAATGTGCCACAAGTGCCAGCTGTGAAATCCTGCAGGGGAAGGGGGGTGTTTTTAGTAGAGGGCCGAGCTCTCCTCTCCCTCTTGACCTTTGAAGTTCTTTGTGGTGGGGAAGGGGGTTCGGTGTTCTGTGGAGCTAACAGAGTGGAAGCTTCAGCGAGAATCACTAGGCACGTTCCACGGTTCCAGGACAAACTTGGCCCAACAGTGATATATCTGGGTCAAAGGGAATGGTGACTTTGATTTTATTTTTTAGCGTGCTTTCAAATTGCTTTTCAGAATGGTTGGATCAGATCACGGCTTCCCCAAGGAGCCCTTCCAACACTGATTATTTCTATCTTTTGTGATCTAGTCTGGAGATACTTTAGCTCTATTATACCTATGGTCTTAAGAATCAGTGACTTTGTAATTTAGGGTTTTCAAAGCGATTTACAAGCTTGATCTTCACCACCCTGCAAGGTGGGTGCTATTGTTACTGCCATTTTACAGATAAGGAAACCCACCCAGAAGTTAAGTGGCTTGCTCACGTTCCTACAGCCAGTAAGTGTCAGAAGCAAAATTCACTGTGAGTTATTACATATCAGATTTACAGTAAACATATTATCTGGAGAGGTGACTTGGTGGTGTAGAAAGTGATAACCTGAAGTCCAGAGAGCCCTAGGTGTGAATCCCACCTCTCTCAGTTAGTAGCTGGTGTCCTCATCTGCAAAGTAGGGATGGTAATGCCTTCCTTATAAGCTTGTAAGGGTCAAATTAATTAATCTGTGTAATACTTTTTGTAAACTTTAAAGTGCTACATAAGGATCAGCTATTATTGTAGACAAGATGCAAATTATAATAATGAATCTCTTTTAAAAAAAAGGCTTCTGAGAATATTTATTGCTCTAAAATGCCCTTGGCTTTTTTGGATTATATTCAAACTGTCTTTATTAAAGACAACTTTTAGTACTTCATTACTTAAAGGATTTAAACTCTGGTATTAAAGATAATTACTAGTACTTCAATACTTAAAGGATTCCTGATACAGGTATACCTATCATTGATTTGAATTAAAACCTCTCTTCATCTCAGTCTATATGAGTTGCTGTGGCCTACCAAAATATTCAGCACCTCCTAGCCCCAACCTGCTTCTGCTGTGCCTTTTCAAACTTAGCTAGGCTGGTCCTCAGATAAGGAACCATGTCCATACTTTTTTAGCCTTTTCTGGGTCTTGCTGAATCTGCTGGCATAGCTTTCAAGGATCCAGTGTCACTTCCAGTATTGTAGCTGCTAATGTGATTGACTGCTCCTTTCAAACCCGGCCTCCCCAAGTGATTTCAACAACAGAGCTAAGTTTGATCTATAGACAAATTTGTATTAACTGTTAAGATTTTAGTGAATACAGCTTTAACTGAATCTTCACATTAATACATCGGGGCTCACTTAGAGTCAGGGCTTGAGTGATTGAATTTATTCAGGATCCCTGCTAGGGCTTTTGTAAGTGGTGGGAGAGAAGGGAGCATTCTTAGAAGCCTCTTTATTGCTGCTTCTGTCTAGGCATTCTGAGTGCCTGAGCACAGTGTCTGATGTCAAGAGAGCAAAGAGGCTTTACCTTCAAAAAGCCAATGAAAAGAAGGTGTGACTTGGTGAAAGATTGCTGGATTGGGAGCCAGGGACGTGGATTGGTCAGTCCAGGTCCCCCTTAATGTCTGTGTGACCTCGGAGACAGTTTTTTAATCCTCTCTTGTCTGAAGTAAAATAGGAGAGGGTTGAATTCTTTGACCTTTAAGGCTTTTTATAGTTCTAAAGCTTTGATCACATGATCTGACTTCACAAAAAGCCTGGTTTGACTTTTATCCTGGAATTTTCTCCACCTTCAACCCAGGTATCATTCCTTAGCTGAAAATAAAACCATTCTGAAAGAACATAGCTTATTGTTCGGGCAACGATGCAGTGTATCATTCTTCTCATAAGGATCAGAGACACAGCACTATGAAGATCATCTGGTCCACAAACCTCCCCCCTAAACCCCACAGATGAAGAAACCAAGGTGAGACAGAAGTTAAGTGACCTACCCAGGGTCACCCAGGAGCTGAGATGAAACTTGAACCCAGGACTCTTATACAAAACTAGAGTTCTAAATCTTCTGGGTTTTTGTTTTTTTTTTAGTTTTGTCTTTGAAAATTCTACATGAGAAAGGGGGACAGAACCTCTAGTCTTTGTACCTGATCCTAATTAGAGAAGCAGCGTAGTATGATGAATAGAGCACTGAACTTGGCAAAGATGATGTGGGTTTGAATGGGGGAAGGGAGCCCGTGTTTGTCGTAGCTTATCTCTAAGGTATCTCTTCCTTACTATCTGGGTGCCCATAGGAAAGTCACTTAATCATTTTAAGTCTTAGGTTCCTTATATTTAAAATCCAGATAATAATATTTCTACTGCTCCCCCTCATGGAGTTGTGAGGACAGTAAATCCTGTATAAATCAAAAATTCCTAGTATTAGGAATTTAACCTTTAACCTTTGTTTTGGAAGAAAATACTGAAATTGCCTTGTGGAATTGAAACCTTTTTTTAAAAAACAAAGTTGTGAACTACACTTGAGAAAGACTTTTGAAAAGTAATTTTCTGATACTAATGGAACTTAGGTTGAAAAGAGCAAAACATATACTTTATTTCCTAAAATCAGTTATTAAAATTGGGCCTTTTGTCTGGAGCCCTAGTAATAAGTTTGTTATTACCCACCAGAGGCATACAGCCATAAGCACATTTTATTCCTTAAACATATTTATCTTATTTTTTATTGATGTTTTTTGAGTTCATATTCATTTCTAAATCTGGATTTCCCTTGGACTCGTTAAATAATTGTTTGTAATAATTATTTTAAAAAAGAAAAAAGGCAGCTCTGCAAAACCAACAATCCCTCTTAATTCTAGTGCATTTTCTCTGATATTTCTCATTTTGCTTGTATATAGCTTGTTTGTACATATTTGTTTGCATGTTATTTCCCCTATTCGATTGTGATCTACTAAGGGCAGGAACTGTCTTTTGTTTTTTCATCCCCAGTGCTTAGCACAGCGCCCGGCACATAGTAGCCATTTAATAAATGTTTATTGACTGACTTACAGTATGTGCAATATTCCACACCGAGTCCCCTGCCTCTGCCAAGAAAGGAGGGTAGTGTGTTTTCTCAATTATTGTCTCCCCTCACCCCCACCTCCATTATCTTGTATTTATTTTGTACCTGTAAAAGTAAATGTCTCTCTCCCTATGCTGTTCTCAAGAATGTAAGTTCCTTAAAGTCAGGGATGATTTCATTTTCTTCTAGTATCTCTTGCACAGTGCTATAGTAGTTATTTAATAATGGCTTATTGATTGATTCTCTAGGGCCAAGTTTGGTACTTAAAATTACATAATATTCAGTTTCTTTTTTGTTTTGTTTTTTTTTCCTTTTACATTATCATTTATTTCTTTTTGGTTCTGCTTTCTTATGAATTTGTTCATGTTAATCTTCAGTTTTTTCTGAATTCTTCAGTCATCATTTATTAAAATAATATTCCATTACATTCATGTAGCATAACTTGTTTAGCCATTCCTGAAATAATGGGCATCTACTTTATTTCTAGTTCTTTGCCAGCCCAAAAAAAAGGTGGGGAGGCATCTGTGAATGTTAGAGGATAGATATGACCTCTGGAAAATATGTCAAGGGGTGGGATCTTTGGGTCACAGAGTGTAGACATTTTAGTCACTTAATTTTGTTTCAGAATGCTTTCTAAAGTGGTTGGATTTGTTCACAGTTCCACCAACAGCGTTGTCCTTCTGACTCTTACAATTTCTCTCTTTTGTCATCTTTGCCAGTTTGCTGGTTGTGAGGTGAAATGGTAGGGTTACTTTGATTGGCATTTCTCTTCTTCTTAGTGATGTGAAGTAACCTTTCATACAATTCTTGTAATTCTTTTGAGAACTGCTCATATCATTTGACTATTTATTTATTGGGGAATGGCTCCTGATCTCATATATTCCATATACAAGGTGTTCCAAAAGTCTTAGTGCAGCTTTAAACTATTAAAGCTTGGATATCTGCTCCATTATCAGAAATTTTTGATGCAAAGATTTTTTTCCCCTAGGGAGTGGTTTTCTTTCTTATTGGAGTTGCGTGATTTCATTCATATAAAAGGTACTTGATTTCAATAATCAAAATCACCCATTTTGTCTTTTGTGATTACGTCTGTCCTTTTTTGTTGTTGTTAAGAATTTTCTCTCATGCCGTACTTGTGAAAAGTAACTGGTCTCATCTTCTAATTTTTAGTGATGTGACCTCTTATGTTCAGGTTGAATATATATGTTTTGAACTTATTATGATATATGATGTCCATGTCTGATTATTTCTTAGCTAGTCTCTTCTTCTCTACTTTTCTATTTAAAAAAAAAAAAAAAGTTGGTATCAAATAGTTTTGGTGATTTCTGCTTTATAATATAATTTGGGGTCTGAAAGTATTATTTACTTTTTCATTTCTCCTTTTTTATATTGATCAACTTTCTCCTTCACTGCCCACTGTACAATGTCTTTTGGCTATCATAAGATGTTGAACATGCCTCTGTGATGCTTTTAATGGGAAACCAAATAGTCAGGTTTATTAGAATTGTTAAGTATTGAATAAGAGTTGGCTTACGAGGCGGAACCTGAAAACCATTTCTGTAAAACAAAGTATGTGGACTTCAGTGTGTGGCTTTGTAACCATTCATTTTAACAACACTAAGGCTTTTGCACATACTACTTTGTTCCAAATGGCCAAGATTACTAGGAGGATTCATACTGGAGAGAAACCCTGTAAGTGCAGTGAATATCCAGCATTAAAGAATTTACATGGGAAAGATCCTGTGTAAGTAACAAAAGTGTGAAATCCTTTAGTACCTGTCTATCTCTTACTGGACATCAAATAATTCATACAAGGGAAAAGCCATATTTGGAGATCACATCTCCATTAACCTCTAAAGATATGACATTATTATATTTTGTATATACTGATGGCCTATGATATCATTGGGTGGAAACTCCTTTAACTTACGCAGACCAACTTGTCTGTAATAGTCATAGAGAGTGTGTCAAAGGCCAGACTTGAATACAGATCTTCTTTACTTCAAGTACATACTAACCACTACACTGACTTCTTTATTATTAACTGAGTTAATTTGGTGTATTGGTGAGAAAGGCAAAACAAACTGCTTCTGCTGCAGAACTAAATGATTAATTCCATTTCCCTTCAAAACTATTGCATAATTTTTTCCAAGTAAAAATATTTGCAACTTTATATATAAAGAGAGCATTATGGTATTTGTGAGCATAACCAAGTTAAAGTCAGTTATGTTAAGATTAGCAGTAAACTATTACTGGTGCAAATTCATACTCTGTATTTCATAAGGTTCTATTAATTCTGCAGCATAATCCCACAAACCACAGCGGTACACTAATGTACAGAAGTTTATATAACTGACAGTACCTTTTTTTTTCTTAAGGGGAAAAAAAGGCAGTACAGTAACATTAAAACTAAGCTAACATTCCTTTTTTGGTGGCCTTATGCTTTTTTGCTTGAATAGTAAGATTGTTAGTCTTTTTTTGTAAATGTTTAGCAATAAACAAAATAGTTTTGCCAGGGAATGTCCAGTATCACATTAATACTACATGAAAAGTAGTGAAAAAAATTATATTGTCAATTAAGCCACTTAGTCCCACAAATTCTCAATTATTGAACCTTTGGTAAAGAAAAAAAATTATAATTCTCCAAAATTACTGGACCTTGGAAATTAAAGCTACATTATTCTAAGGTGAAGAAAGTAGCTTTCTTTTGCTGTTGTACTTTTGAGCGTTGTTTTATGCTTGTTAACAAGTACTGAGTCTTATTCAGTCCTTGTTTTTTTCCTTAAAAATATTTTATTTTCTTCCCAATTACATGTAAAGATAGTTTTCAACATTGATTTTTTTTTTTGGTGAGGCAATTGAGGTTAAGTGACTTGCCTAGGGTCACACAGCTAGTATGAGTGGGAGGCTGGCTTTAAACTCAGGTCCTCCTGACTCTAGGGTCAGTACTCTATCCACTGCGCCATCTAGCTGCCCCCAACATTGATTTTTGTAAAATTTTAATTTCCAATTTTTTCTCCCTCCTTCCTTTTCCTCCCCCTCCCCAAGACAGTAAGTAGTCTGATATAGGTATACATGTATAATCATGTTAAACATATTTCCACATTAGTCATGTTGTGAAAGAGGAATCTGAACAAAAGGGAAAAACCACGAGAAAGAAAAAGCAGAAAACAAAAATAAAGTGAAAAGAGTGTGCTTGATCTGCAGTCAGACTCCATAGTTCTTTCTCTGGATGTGGATAGCATTTTCCATCATGAGTCTTTTGAAATTGTCTTGGATCATTGTATTGCTGAGAAGAGCTAAGTTTATCATAGTTGACCATCGCCCAATGTTGCTGTTACTGTGTACAATGTTCTAGTTCTGCTCACTTCACACAGCATCAATTCACATAAGTCTGTCTAGGTTTTTCTGAAATCTGCCTGCTTATCATTTCTTATTGCACAATAGTATTCCATTACATTCACATACCACAACTTGTTTGCCATTCCCCAACTGATGGGTATCCGCTCAATTTTTAATTCTTTGCCACCACAAAAAGAACTGCTATAAATATTTTTGTACATGTGAGTTCTTTTACCTTTTTTATGATATCTTTGAGATACAGACCTAGTAGTGGTATTGCTGGATCAAAGGGTATGCACAGTGTGGTTGCCTTTGGACATAGTTCCAAATTGCTCTCTAGAATGATTGCATCAGTTCACAACTCCACCAACAATGCATTAGTGTTCCTATTTTCCCACATCTCCAACATTTATCATTTTCCTTTTCTATAATATTAGCCAATCTGATAGGTGTGAGGTAGTACCTCATAGTTGTTTTAATCTCCATTTCTCTAATCAATAGTGATTTAGAATGTTTTTTCACATGATTATAGATTTCTTCCTCTGAAAGCTGCTTGTTCATATCTTTTGACCATTTATGAATTGGGAAATGACTTGTATTCTTATAAATCTGTGAGTCTTATTGAATTTTTGAATTTAAATCAGTTATTGCCAATAACAAGAAAAAATGTGTACAATTTAAAACCGTTCTTCATGGCATTGGAGCTTTGTTGGAAAACATCTCAAAGGATGGAACTAAGTGGAGGGGCAGGATAAGAGGAGAGGCTGAAAGATGGACTGTTTAAAGTGGATAGAAGGGATCCATTAAAAGGGAGACAAGCGGCGTGGTACCACTGAAGTCTAGATTTGGAGTCAGGACCTGGCCTCACAGGCAGCTGAGCTACAGCTACTCAGGTGACTGGGGCAAGTAGTTTCATCTTCTGGGTCGGTGTCCGTTTATTCTCTGTACAGTGAGGGGATTGAAGCAGATGAGCTTCCAGGTGTAGAGCTGACATCCCACAGGAAAGGCAGAATGCAGGCCAGCAAGGATAGAGTTAACAAGGAGGGTTCCTGTATATGTTAACAATCCCAGTGAAACTGAAAGTTGGATGATAGTGAATTCAAAACAGGAAGTAAAAAAGGAATTTGATGATATATTCAAATAATTTAAAGATGAAAGAGTCACAGGTAAAAAAAAGTACATTATTCCATGAAGCAAAAACCCACTTTTTTTTAAGTTAATGGACTAGAACTAGACTCTACCAAATATGTTAAAATAAAATATTTTTTGTTATGATTTATCTGCATTTCAGTAGAAATATATGTAATTACATTTTATCTCAAAATGCACAATCTCAAGTTTATTCTCTTGCCATGAAACATCAGCTGAAAGGAATTTCCTTGTTCATTTTTGCTTGACTTATAGTACAGTAAAGCACCTTATGAAAAGTTAATTTTATTTAAACTTTATTTACGAACTTTATTTAGTTTCTGTTAACTTTCCATTTTAGTGTAGTGGAAAAAACACTGGACTTAGAGACAGAAGACCTGGGTTTGGGTTTTGGATTTGCTACTTATTAATTTCATGACTGAACAAATCAGTTACCTTTCTAAATCTCAGCTTTCTTATCTATAATATGGAGATAATTATAGTTCTGTTACCTATTTCACAGGACCAACATGAAGAAAGTACTTTGTGAACTGTGGAGTATTATATAATTAAATCATCACTATTAACTGTCTAGCACTCTACAGGACTCAGGAGGGGAACCTTCGGCCTCGAGGCCACATGTGGTCCTCTAGGTCCTCAAATTCGGCCCTTTGATGGAATCCGCTTCTCTGGGTATCACATTCTAAGTTTGTAATGGGTCAAGGGTTTGATTTAAGGTCCCTTCCAACTCTGAAAGTCTGTAATTCTGTGAAATGCTGCAATAATCATCAAATACCGAGAGCACTGAGGTAGGTTTCAGAGACTTGAATTCTAGTCCAAAATTTTATTTGGTTTTATGATCATGGACTAGGAGCCCTTTAGTGGCTTCTGGTCCAACCTATGCTGGAAAAAAGAATTTCCAGTATGATACATCTGACAAGTGGTTATCTAGCCTTTGCTTGAAGACCTCTTGTGAAAGGGAACCCACTACTTAACAAGGTACCCCATTCTACTTATGGGCAGGTAAATTACTAGGATGTTTTTCCTCTTAGTGATCCTGAATTTGCCTCTTTGAAACCTCTCCCCACAGTTATTTAATTTGGCTCTGAGATCATTGTCATGCATATGTCTTGTGTACATAGTTGATTGCATCTTGTCTCTCTCATTAGAATATGAGCTCCTTAAGGGCAGGATCAAACCCTGGACTTTAGCTGCTCCATCTTTTAGAGGCGGTATAGTACAGTGGATAGGTGCTGGACTTGTAAATCAGAGAGGCGCCTGTTCTAATCTCACCTATGATGCTTTCGACCATGGGCAAATTACTTAACCTTTTTTGGCCTCACTGTACTCATGCATAAATGGGGGTGATAATATGTACTTGTAAGACCAAGCTCAGAGGGTTGCTATGAAACTTGAATGAGATGAACAGATTGCAAATTTTAAATCCCTTTATAAATGTTAGTTATTATCATTATTATAATTCCTGCTGTAGCTTCATTTGCAGGTATGTTGGAACATATGATAAATATATGAGAACTCTGAACTTTCAGGAGAAAGATACTGTATAAGTTGTAGGTGAAATTGGCATTCCTTGATCTTGATAAGTTTTTCCCCCTTGGTTCCTACCACATATTTCAGCTTCTGTGAAGGAAATCAAGTCAACAAGCATTCATTAACAGCTACTATGTGCCGGGCACTGTGCTAAGTTCTTTAAATATAAAGAAAGGCAAAACAGCCCTTGCTTCAAGGAGCTCACATTCTAACGAGAGAGACAACATGCAATCACTTGTGTACAAACACGATATATTTAAGATCATAATCTCAGAGGGAAGGCACTAGCAATAAGGGGGACCAGAAAACAGTTCTTGCAGAAGGAAGTAAAGGGAAGCAAGGAGGTGTGGAGATGAGGGAGAACCTTCCAGGTGTGATGGTCAGCCAGTTAAAATGAAAAGAGTCCAAAGATGGAATATCTTGTCTGAAGAACTGCAAGGAAGCTAGTATCCCTGGATCATAGAGTATATTAAAGGGAGTAAAGTGTAAGAAGACTGGAAGGTAGGAAGGGACCAGGTAATGAAGGGCTTTAAAATCGAAACTGGATTAGGAGACACTAGAAGACATGGTCAGACCTGCTAACTTTAGAAAGATCACTTAGATAGTTGAGTGGAGGATGGACTGGAGTGTGGGATGAGATGAGGCAGGGAGACCAACCAGAAGGCCATTACACTAATCCAGGCATGAAGTAATAAGGGCCAGGACCCAGGGTGGTGACAGTGTCAGAATAAAGAAGAGAGTTTATAGAGAGACGTTGTGAAGGTAGAATTGACAGGACTTACCAACAGATTGAATATGGGAAGGTGAAAGAGTGAGAAGTCAAGACCTAGATTGTGAGCCTGGGTAACAGAGGATGATAAGAGTCGTCAATTGTGAAAGAGGAATTAGGAAAAGGACAGCATTTGGGAGGAAAGATACAGAGTTCATTTTTGGACATGTTGAGTTAGGACATACAGCTTCAGGTATCCAATAGGCAGTTGGACATGTAAGACTGGAGGTTAGCAGAGAGATTATGTTGGATAAATAGATCTGAGTATCATATGCATGGAGATGATAATTGATTTCATAGAAGCTTATTCTGTCACCAAGGGAAATAGTATAGAAGGAGAAGAGAAGAGGAGCTAGGACAGAGCCTTGGGGGACACCTACCTTTGGCAGGCACAACCTGGATGAGGATCCAGCAAAGGATACTGAGAAGGAGCAGTTAGACAGGCAGGAGAACCAGGAGAGATCACGGTCTTGAAAACCTGGAGAGGAGAAGAGGATAATCAACAGTGCCACAGGCTGCAGAGAGGTCAAGGAGAATGAGGATTGAGAAAAAGTCATTAGCAGCTTCAGTTGAATGGTGAGGTCAGAAGCCAGACTTCAGAGTTAAGAAGCAATAGATTATTGCAATGTAGCTTTTGGTAACTTAATAGATTCTTAACGAAATAATTTCTCTCTTATAGATTTTGCAAGGTATTTTAATATCACAAACAATAGCGGGTAATGAATGGAACAATAGATTCTGCATCGAGCAGTGTTATGTAGTAAGTTATGTCCTACCTTGTCAGGATCTTTAATCTGCATTGCTCTCTCATTGGTGTGCTTTTTAGATAGGTCAGCATTATCAGTGATTCAAATAAAGGTGAAAAAGTTGAGAGGATTAATTATATTCCATTTCACTGTATCAAGCTTTCCATATTCAACTGAATTCCAAATGACTGTTTCTTTTTATCGTTTAGTCTGACTTGCTTAGAACAGTATGTTAATGAATCAAAGTTTGTGAATTTGAGCCTACTGTGCCCATCTTATTGTCACTTAAAATGTTCTAGTTAATTGCTTTACACAAACAATATATTGCTATGAAGTATCTGTCCAATGTGTACTAATTGTTTAATACAAATGACCACTGTTAGAAAATAACTCGTGTCCTCCCTGTGATTGAATAGGGTCTTTTTTTATACAAATAACTATGCAAAATTTTAAACAACACTACTTTTTATTGTGTCAGTTTTAGCTAAAAATCGCACCTTTTCCAAGAAGTCTTTCCTGGTTCCCCCTCAAGTACCTTCTCCCTGAGATTACTTGCAATTTACCCAGTGTATATCTTAAATGTACATAGTTATTTGCATGTTGTCTCCCCTATTAGATTGTGAACTCCTTAATGGCAGGGACTATTTTTGCCTTCTTTGTATCCCAGTGCTTAGTGGAGTGAATAGTAAGCTTAATAAATGCTGCTGCTTCTTTCTTCTTTTTCTTCGTCTTCGTCTTCCTTCTTTTTCATCATCTCAGGGTCTTCCAAAACAAAATTTTAAAAATTCAAGATTCAAAATCTTGTTCACGAGTAATGTCTATACTATGGCCCTGCAGAAGATTTTGGTTTTGTGCATAGACTTGTCATTGTAGGAATAGAATTTAGCAGTATTCAAGCAATAGCTTTGCCTCGATTTACAGTGATAGCTTTGAGTGCAATGGAAAAATCCTTTGTTTATCCATGAATTTTACAGACTCCCTTGTAATGAATGGCATAGTGTACAAATAGATCTTTTAAACTAAAATATTTTAGTGTTTGCCAAATTAAATTTCTGCGTTTGATTTATCTAAGAATGAATTTGGCAACAGATGTATAAATGGATTTGTAATCATTGACTTCAGAACCTTAAGGGAATGTTCACTTCCCATTTGAAACATGGATAGAGATTTTTATGATAGTTTTAAAAGATTGAAATAAAGTAAGATGTGTGATTCATTGTAGGTCTTTACAAATTGTAGTAAACTACTAAGGCCAGACATCTAGAACTGATTGAATGACATTTGGAAAGGAATAGGTCAGGAGCAATAACTGTTAGCATTCATGGGTTTGGGAGGAGATTAGGATGTGATTAATGAATATAATGTCCTATGTTCAGATAAGGAGACTTTCACTGTGTATTAACATAGCTAACCTATTCTCCACAAGTTTTGGCTAGTATATAAACTCATTAAAACAAATCTTTGTTTTGTTAAGCACTCCACAACTGCAGAAGACCATGGGGCAGGAGATAAGGTTGTGCAGTGCTGTTTGGAGATAAAATTGTTGAAGTTTGGCCAGACGAGGCCTCTTCTGCCAAGTAAGAGAGGAGGCACGTAGAAACTGTTAAAAAAACTATGCGTAAGTTTATAAGTATAGCCCCTAACATTAAAAAAAATCTACTGACACCTGTGTGCATCTTTATCTAGTTTATTTATTATGGGCTTATTCAAAAATGTATCTGGAGTTACCCTAGATTTGATGCAATTATTTTTCATTTATTTTTATTCTGTACATTAAGTAAACTGAGCATTTACCTAAACAAAGGAGAACAGAGAAAGAAGATTGTAAATGAAAAAGCAAATTTCTTTTGTGTACTGTTCCCCCCTCCCAAATTGGAAAAAAAAAAAAGGAAAAAATAAAACTCATGTAAGCAATATGCATAGTCAGACAAAACATATTCCTATATTTGTTCTGTCTTAGTAAGTTTGTCTCATTCTGTGCCTTGAATCCAGGCCTTCTCAGTCAGTAGGTGGTGCTTTTTCATCAGTCCTCTGGAATCATGATTGGTCACAGTTCTTTTAAAAAGTTTTTTTTTCTTTTAAAATGTTGTTACTATTAAAATTATTCTTGGGGTTTTGCTCACTCTACTTCTCTTGAGTTCATACAAATCTTCCCAGATTTCTCTGAAAGCATCCCTTTCATCATTTCTTATGCAATTATATTCTGTTATGTTCACATACCACAACTTGTTTAGGCATTTCCTAATTGAGAAGCATTAGTCAGTAAACATTTCTTATGCACCTACAGTGAGCTAAGGGCTGAGAATACAAAGAAAAGCAAGACATTCCCTGCTCTCAAGGAGCTCATAGTTTAATGGGACAGACACAGACAAACGGCTATATACAGCATAAACTCGAAATAGTCCACAAAGAGAAGGCACTAGAATTAAGGGAGATCAGGAATTGAAATTTAAATGAAGCCAGAGAAGCCCCAAGGCAAGGGGCAGCTAGATGGCACAGTGCATAGAGCCTGGACCCTGGAATAAGGAGGACCTGAGTTCAAATTCAGTCTTAGACACATGATACTTACTAGCTGTGTGACTCTAGGCAAGTCACTTAACCCCATTGCCTCACCCTCCCCCCCCCCAAAAAAAGGTAAGAAGCCCTGAGGCAGAGATGAGGAAGGACAGCCAGCCAGGGAAATCCTGTTAGTTTCCAGTTTTTCACTATAACAAAAAGAGCTGCTATATAAACATACTGGTACATACGGGTTATTTTTCCTGTCTCTCTGATCTCATTGTGACATAGGCTTAGCAGTAGTGTTATTAAAGATCAAAGGGAACATATAAACAGAGTTTAGTGACTTTTGGGGCATAGTTTCATATTGCCTTCTGGAAAAGCTAGTGCTGTTCACAGCTCTTTCAACAGGGTATTAGTGTTCCTGTTTTTCCAAAATCCCTTCAACAATTGTTATTTTCCATTTTTACTATCTTTGCCAGTCTGATCATTGTGAAGTAAAATTTCAGAGCTGTTTTAATTTGCTTTTTTTTTTTTTAGCTGTTAGTGATTTAGGACATTTTTTTCACATGGAGTTTGATTCCTTGGATTTCTTTCTTTGAGAATAGCCTGTAAATATCATTTGACCATTTATCTATTAAGGAATGGCTCTTGTTCTTGTATATTTTGGTCACTTTCTTATGCATCTTGGATATTAAACCTTTATCAGAGAAGTTTGCTACAAAGATTTTTTTCTAGTTAATAATTACTGCTATTAATAATAGCTAATGTATAACATTTAAAGATTTGCAAATCAATTTATTTATATTATCTCATTTGATCTTCAAAATAATCCTACAAAATAGGTGCTAATATCCATACTTTATAGATGAGGAGACAGATTAAATGTCCAAAGCTAGCATCTGAGGCAGCATTTGAACTCAGCTCTTCCTGAATCCAAAATCAATATTCTATCCAGTATGCCATGTAGTTGCCTTAATCGTTCAACCTTCTAATTTTAACTACGTTCCTTTTATTTGTACAGAAACTTTTAAGTTTTATTTATGTAATCACAATTATCCCATTTTATTTTCTGTGATCCTCTATCATTTGTTTAGTCATGAATTCTTCCCCTGTCCATGGTTGGGAAAAGTATTTCTTTTCTTACACCTCTAATTTTTCTATGGTGTGACCTTTTATATCTAAGTCTATTTGGAACTTGTCTTGGTATACGGTGTGAAATGTTAGTCTAAATCTAAATTTTGTCAGATTGCTTTTGATTCTTCCCGTAAGTTTCTGTCAAATAGTGACTCATTACTTTAGTAGTTATGGCTTGGGAGTTTATTGAACGCTAGGCTACTAATTTTTTTTTTTTTTTTTTTGAGGCAGTTGGGGCCTAGGGTCACACAGCTAGTAAGTGTCTAAATCAGGATTTGAACTCAAGTCCTCCTGACTCCAGGGCCAGAGCTCTATGGCTGCTAAATTCTTATATTCCCTTATGTTGTATATCTAATCTATTCCATTGATTGGCTTTCCTATTTTTCAGCCTGTACCAAGTAGTTTTGATGATTATTGCTTTGTAATACAGTTTGAGATCTGAGATCCTTCGGTGCCTCTTAACAAAGACTCCAGCTCACTTTTGCCCTATTGTATATAAATCAGTGCTAGCTTTTAGTGCAGGGCCCACTTAGCAGGGCTGGTTTCATAGAATTACTGCATTGCTGCTCATCTCTTAAAAGCCAAGATAACTGAGACTTTATGTGACTGGCATAATGGATTAGCACATGTATCCTTGTCTTGAGTGAGTATGTCCATCTACATGTCTACCATCCTAGTAGTCTGTCACATGGGTCTGATTGTTTTTTGTTCCTTGAGATCCCAAACCAGTTTTCTTTAAAGGTCTGTGTCATGTGTGTACTCTAAAGAGATCAAAGAAAAAGGAAAAAGACCATATGCACAAAAATATTTATAGCAGCTCTTTTTGTGGTGGCAAAGAATTGAAAACTTGAGGACATGGCCATCAGTTGGGGAATGGCCAGACAAGTTTGGTATATGATTGAGATGGAATACTATTGTGCTATAAGAAATAAAGAGCAGGATGGTTTCAGAGAAACCTGGGAAGATTTATATAAGCTGATAAAAAGTAAAGCGTGCAGAACCAGGAGAACGTTGTACACAGTGACAGCAATATTATAATGATAATCTACTGTGAAAGAACTAGCTACTCAGATCAATACAATGATCCATGACAATCCCAAAGGATTGAATGAAAAATGCTATCTATGATGAAAAAATGCTGTCTATCTATCTAATGAAAAAAGCTATCTCCAGAGAGAGAATTGATGAACTCTGAGTGAGTGAAGATTGAAGCATATTTTCTTCAACTTTATTTTTGATGCTTTTTTTCTTTCTCAATATGACTAATGTGGAAATATGTTTTTTTGACTTCATATGTATAATAGTTACTGTATTTTTTGCCTTCTCAATGAGTAGGGGAGGGTGGAAAGAAGGGAGGGAATATGTAACTGAAAATAAATTTTAAATAAAATAAAGGTTTACATCATTTAAAATGCTCTTTTCTGAACCCTCTTCTGACACCATACATGCCTAAGCTTCTGCCATTGAAATTCTAGCTATACAATTCAGTCTTCATTCTACCCTTTAGCCTTGTGTAAAATTTGAATTTCTTCTCTCACATTCTGATATCTTCCAGCCATTCCTCACATTTAACTATAACCTTTCAGTTTTCCTTAATTCCCACATTGTTTTTCACTTTTCTTTAAACACGGAACATCCACCTGCCTGCCAAGATTCTCAGAAGTTTTATTGTTATAAAGTTCTTTAGATTTCACCTTCATCTTTGAGGAAATCAGGGAATGAGGGGTTACTAATAAGCGCCTGAAAAGCGCTTTGCAGTTTATATTTGATCCTCACCACAATCCGTTTTTGTTAGAAGTGCTGAAACGGAGGCTTAGAATGGTTAAGTGGCATGTTACAAGACGAGCCCGCGATAGAGCTGGAACTGAAACCCTGTGCCCTGTCCATTGCACCGCCCCATCTGCCAGCCTGTCATCTCTAATTAGACCTCACCTCTTGGGACATTAACCTTAAAAGCAGCCATCCAAACGCCAGGCCGCCTAGCCACCACCAGCTTACGGAGGAACACCCAGCACTTCAAGCCCAAGAAGCCGACACAGCAGCCCCCACGGTCAGCGGCTGCCACCCGCCTGTCACAGCGTGCAGAGCATACATCCATTTGTTAGCAGTTTCCCTCCCCTCCTCGCACACAGACGTCATCGGTCTTTTTGGGTGCAATGGATAGCAGCAATAATAGATACAATAATTTTAGAGATTGTTCGACCCTTTTTAAACTGCTCTGTGCCTTAGAAAACAAAAAGGTTACTAAAGGCAACCTCCTGCCAAGCAGAACCTTTAGACGTCTAAGGGACAAGTGATTACTCACTTGTAGCAAGTGTCTCCTCTAAAGTGCTGCTTGCTTCTCACCCTTCACTAACCAGAGGACAGTGGGCTTGAAAGGACTATTCCTAAGCAAAGATACTGCATGTGTATATTGTACATGCATGACCCTTCATTGTGAGAATTTTTTTTTAATCAGCATTCAGTGTAATATAGGGGCACAGTGTTATACATCTGCGCCCTAGCCTGCCCTCGGATAGCACTGATCTACTATTTCCTCCTCCCACATCTCTTCAGCTGTTTTCACAACTTCAGCCTTTACTGTCTCCTTTGCTTCCATCTCTTTGGCTACCACGTATCTGAACTGAGGCCTTTCAGATGCTGCCACTTTTTCTGCCGCCCCTGTTTCCTCTTTAGCATCCGCTGGACCACCACCATAGCCTCTGTTAAACCCTTCATCGCCTTCCCTGCTGTACCAGTTGCTACTACCAAGCCATCAGTGAGAAGACTAGCATTTATTTTTCTTTACTGTGACCCACAAGTCCTCTTCATTCCTAGGTTGCTTGGCTTCCACGTATTATGAATTTTTGTTTATCAAAAACATGTGTACAAGATATTTCAGTGAAGGAGGATTCAATATATTGAGTTATTTATATAATACTCATAGTCATCTTTGGGAGAAATACTGTATAATGAGAGTTCAAATGAGCCAGTCCAAATAATATCTCATCTGTGGTCTCTTTATGGACAAACTAATCCTGTAACATAGGCTGTTAGTCTTCTACTGAACATACTTCAGGTAACCTTAAGTTAGTGACTGGAGTTGTGATTTCACTGGTATAGGGAATTCCTGGGTGAAAGAACTCCTTCCACCAATGCACCACTTAATAGTCTCAGCTGCCTTGAACACTGAGAGGTTAAGGGAATTGTCCAGGGTTACATAAGCCAATATGTGGCCAGCAGAATTTGAACTCAGATCTTCCTGGCTCCAAAGCCAATTCTTTATCAATTATGCCAGGCTGCCTCCCAGATAACTATAATGAGCTACAAAATAACATAAACATTTCCTATTTCAGATTGGTTCAAAGGTCTGTTTGGTATGCTCTCTCTGTTATTGGTACTAAGAGATGTTCATATTACAATTTTGTAATTAAATTAAAATCCTATTCAGTTTTCTGGCATAGAAGATTCTGGACAAAGTCTAGTGCCTCAGCATAGTGTGGAGGTAGCCCTAAGTTTTTGAAGACTATGCTTTTGTCATTGCTCAGTTGTGTCTGACTCTGTGACCCCATGGACCATAACATGCCAGGCCCTTTCATCCTCCACTGTCTCTCAAAGTTCATGTTCATTGTTTCCAAGACACTATCTATCCATCTCATCCTCTGCTGTCCCTTTTTCCTTTCACCTTCAATCTTTCCCAGCATTAGGGTCTTGTCTAAGGAGTCCTTCTCTTTATGTTGCCAAAGTATTTAAACTTCAGCCTGAATTAAGTATTGTTATATAATATAATATATATAATTAGTATAAATAATATATAGATATTATATAATATATAATTATTTAATGTATTATATTACATATAATTACAAATTAAGCCTGAATTAAGTATTGACTGATTTGATCTCCATGCTGTCCAAGGGACTCTGAGAAGTCTTCTTCAGCATCACAATTCAAAAGTGTCGATTCTGTAGCACTCAGCTTTCCTTGTAGTCCACCTATGATAACCATACTTTGCTACTTAGAAAACCATTGCTTTGACTGTACAGACCTTTGTTGGCAAAGCGATGCCTCTGTTTTTTAGTGTGCTGTCCAGGTTTACCAAAACTTTCCTTCCAAGGAGCAAGAGTTTTTTAATTTCATGGCTGCAGTCTCCATTTGTAGTGATCTTTGAGCTCAAGAATATAAAATCTGACACTGCGTTGATCTTTCTTGTATAGTTCTGTTGTGTATTCTTGCCACCTCTTCTTAATCTCTTCTGCTTCTGTTAAGTCCAAAGACTGCTAGTAGAACACAATCTCTAACAAGTTCACCATATTGAAAAAAAGTCAAGTATGATTCCTACTATAGATTACTTTTGTTTCCCAAAAACTAGCTGTCTGCTTTGTGATGAATATTTTGGACGCGGCAGCCCATGAAACAGTTCAGGGAGTAAGGGACACCAACAGAAATAACCATTTCCTAAAGAATTTGTTTAATTGATGTAAATCAGTTGCCATAACCAGATTAAAGATTCTAGAAACAGTCTAAGCTGTTGATTTCCTTTCCAAGTGGAGAGATGTGACCACCAAGATAAATACCAACTTAGAATATAAACTTTTTGTAGTATCTTATGGAGAAGGATGGTCAAAGATTATGGAGGATATTGGCTCATAAAGCATCAAGAAGCAGTGAAAGAAAAATAAGTTTATGGAAAGCTTGGTGATAGATTGAGCTAAAGAAAGTAATTCAGAAGCAATTTAAAGATGATCTGGAAGGAGAACATTAAATAGACTAAAATGGAAAAGATCTATAAAAAGTATGATAATAAAATCTTTTTCATCATCAATGATGGTGACATCATGTTTGTACTGGTATTTCATTCTCTTTTTTATGTTTTACATAAGGAAAGAGAGTCAATACATCTGAAAGAGGGCAAGATAACAGTGGTGAAGGAAAATGTTTGAGTCTTATTGGATAAGATGGATTGAATTGAATAGAATTCTCTAACCCTCTGGTAATAGAGAAGTACGTGCTGAGTGACCTTGCTGCAACACATTACAAATGAGGAATCATGCAAGAAAGGTACTATAAAGAATGTCAGTCAGTCTTCCATGAACAAAACATCTATCAAGCTCCTACTGTGTGCCAGGCACTATGCCAAGCTCTAATGACATAAAACTAAAAGTGAAGCACCTCTCAAGGAGCTTTGATTCTCATGGGGGAGACTTAACTAGGAAAAAGGCCACTCATTTGGATAACCAGCATGCTCCAGTGTTATCTTCATATCACCAATAGAGCGAGAGACAGGGTTCCACAGTAGAGTGGGTGGATGCCTGAGGCATGCTCAAGATGGATAGTCAGCAAACATTTATTAACTACTTTCTATATGTTTTGCCGTGGGCAGACGTGAATACGGGTGGTCATCTATAGGGTGGGAGTCCTTTCATCTGTATGTACTGTTGGGATATTGGACTAAGATTCTGTGGCTTTAAGATCAAGGGATAAGGATTCTTTTTAAGCCAACAACTTAACTGTAGTCTTGTGCTAAAATTAACCCTTTGCTAGCTCCTTAATTCAGTTGGTTCAACTTGCATTTGTTAATTAATCAGTAAGTATTTATTAAATTCTTACTGTGTGCCAGGCACTGTGCTAAGAGTCTAATGACAGAAAGGAAACAGTCCACGTG
The DNA here is from genome assembly GCF_900497805.2 of Vombatus ursinus. Classification (NCBI taxonomy): domain Eukaryota; kingdom Metazoa; phylum Chordata; class Mammalia; order Diprotodontia; family Vombatidae; genus Vombatus; species Vombatus ursinus. The sequence continues at coordinate 2,063,866 of NW_020945237.1, read as the reverse complement.
CTTAAAGGTTTGACCAGAGGGCAAACGTGCATACAGATTCATCAATACAGACTGTGTAAAATATAAATAAAAGGTAGTTTTTGTAAGGAAGGAGGAACACTAACAGCTGGAAGAATTGGGCTTCTTTCAGGCAGTGGCACTCGAGCCTCCATGGAGCTAGAGCTCCTAAGGACAATTGAGAGAAAGAGCTTTCTGGTCGCGTGCAAAGACACGGAGAAGGTACGTTGTCATTTAAGTGGAAAGCAGTAGGAAGGTCAATTTGTCTGGAATATAGAGTATGGAATGCGGGGTAGTAGTGTGTAAGACCTACCTTACAGGGTTGGTAGGAGAAAAGGACTTGACCAGACTTGAAAAGCACTCTGTTCATGTGAGCTGTGATTATTGTTTAACTTAAAAAGATGTAGAAAATGAGTGCTTTATAAATGTGAATTTTGAATTGGGCAAAATGAATGGATAACAGATTATTAAAAGTTTCCATCATTTAGATCATCTTAATTGTTCTGGTCAGTTTAGAGGCAGAAACTGATTGAACTTTGATAGACAGGTGGGGACAGACACAGTATCCTCTAAGTGCAAATCTTGTAACTATTTATGGGATTGCATATGTTAGCATTTTTATAAGTGCTTTCTACATGAGAAACACAGATGTCAGTAGTCTGGAATATAAGTATGTTTTTGAACAAATGAAAATGTTTTCACATGGTCACATTAATTTAAAGAGCATTGTTTCAACATTAAGTGTTCGCTAATTTAACATAATTTCTGTTTTTACTTAGTTCTGTAGCTTATAATTTTTCAAATAAAAGGCATTAAGTGAGTCAGATGGTGGGATTTCATATTTTTGCATATGTTAGATTTCCTTAGTAAGCTTCAAGAAGGAACCTAAAATTTATCTAATCTTTGAATTTTATCTGTTAGGACAGTGTTCTGTGCATAGTAGGCACTTACCAGAGAAATAAAATTGCTGCTATTTTTCCAATCCATGGGCATTCCGGTTTTTATTTTGGTCAGCCATCATTTGTGGTTTCTTGTTAGGACTTTTTTTGTTTGGTTGTGGTTTGTTTTTTTTTTTTTAGACTAATCAAAATTTACTTGTAACACTGAGCAGTGCTTTTCATGTTTCTTGGGGTTGTGCAATCTTTCTGCATTGTATAATTTAACATAACTTCCTTGAGGAACCTTTCCAGAAGCAGCTGTGCTGTTAGTGGAACAAATGCTAGAGGACCTAGAACCTTGACCTATGACCTTGAGCAAATTACTTAATTTTTTTTGGATTCAGAGAGTTGGACTAGATGACCTTTAAGGTTATTTCCAGCTCTAAATGCAAGGATTACATAATTCTTTGATTTTGTTTTTATTCTGTGGAAGACTTTAAAAACTACTGCTCACTTTTGACTAGTTTTCTAAGAAAGATAAATTTATATTGATTTAAAACATTTAACAGTATAACGATCATTAATCATCTTTGAGCATCACATTTCAGAGCCTCCTAAACATGTTCCATGATTACTCAGAAGAGTACATTGGAAAACCGAAGTGAATGAAGAATACCTATTGTCCAGAGATTGATATGCCCTTCAATTGGCAACCAATAAAGTTTGTCTCTCAGTTCATAAATTTTAGACACTGCACGTGGAAAATGAAATTGGCCCATAATTGAACAAAAGAAGCAAATGGGGATGAATGGCCTTTGGGAAATTGAATGGTATTTATACCCAATCTTCTCCCTGAATCAAAGGCTTGTCTTTTTAATTCTAGTATTCCCCCAATGAAGAAGCATGACTTGAGGTCATAGAATACCGCAGTCGCTCAGGATCACCAAAAAATGCAGTGGAGAAGCACACGGGCCTTCCTAAACATGTTATCGATGAGGAACTACAAAGAAGTGCTGTGACTGCTGTCAGAGAAAGGGGTATAAAAGGAGAAAAGGACTGGTCATGTAGAATGAGAGAGAACAGACAGGAAGTCTGTGTGCTCACTTGGTTTCCATTTAGTGTGAAAAGATTTAAAGAGAAGCCCCCAGCATATCAGATGGACCACCCCTGCTGTGGTAAATTTAGGGAGGACAGACAGGGATAAATTGCTTTTTGCTTTATTGATGAGAGTGGCCACATTGTTAAGATTAGAGATTTATTTAAGTATTAAAGAATTGAAGTATTATCCTAAAATTATTTCTTAGTTTTCCTTTGTATTAGTAGACTTGATATGTATTGTAATCCATAATTTTGTAAAAGTGGGGCCTTCCTCCAACAATGCAGTTTGCAGTCCATCCACACCTCCTCTTCCTAAGTGATTCCATGTTCTCCTGACATTGTATGGTGACCTGAGGATTGTATGGATGCCATGGTATGTTCATTGATTATCCCTTGTTCTCACTACATGACTGGCTAACCTCTTTTTCTGTCAAAAATCTTACTGAAAACATCCTTTATGATTTTTCTCCAGTGTATAATATATTATGTCTCTGTTCATTGGTTTTGAGGCTGCCCATTACTTTTTTGGAGGCTGTGATATTATACAAATCAAAGCTGTGTATCACCAGAATAATATTAATGTTAAAAATATAAGCCTTATTTTTCATAGAGTAGCTTAGAGTCATTAAATAATATTACCCAGTTTCCCAAAGATCTGAATTTGAATCCTGTCTCAGATATTAGCAATGTGACAAGACATTTTAGCCCATTTCCTCATCTGTAAGATGGGGATAATAATGGCAGTGCACTTACAGGGTTGTTGTGAATATCAAAAGAAATAATCAATATGAGGTGTTCTGCAAACTTTAGGATTGGCCTCTTGTTAAGGCTGGCTTCACTTAATTTCCTGGCTATCTCACCAGGTGCCCGATGCCGCCTAGACTAGAAACCAAGACCTGGCCAACTTAATGCTTCTAAAAGGAGAACTTGTGAGCCGTCCTCATGTTGTATTGTTAACTTTCTTTTGCCTTCTGGATTAATTTATAGGAGAATGTTAAAAATGATATGTTCCTTCAGTTCCCTTTGTTGGTCACCTTGGAGTCACCTTGAAGCTTGACTCTCCCTCACTCCTAAGTCTTGCCAGTTCTCCTACATAAGCAGCCAGCACCCAAGTTCAGGCCCTCCTGCTTTCTATCCTGGAGTATTTCAGTAGCCTCCCAATTGATCTTGCTGCCCCAAGTCTTTCCCCTCTCTAATCCATCATCTGCACAGACATCGGGGATGTTCCCAAAATGTAGATCTGATTATTGTCATTCCTCTGTTCAAAAGACTCACTATAGCCTCTACCATCAAATATAAATTCTTCTGCTAGGTATTTAAAATCCTGTATTACCTGGCTCAAACCCTCATTTCCAGACTTACTACATCACTTTACACATGCCATATTTCAGCCAAATTGGCCTCCTTGCTGTAAGAAATCCCATCTCGGTTTCCCTGAGGTGCGCCGTGCCCAGTGCTCTCATCGTATGCTCCCACCATGGTGTTCTGCGGCCAGGGCCAGAAGGTGCAGAAAGTGCAGAAGGTGATGGTGCAGCCCGTCAACCTCATCTTAAGGTATCTCCAAAATCGGTCCCTAATTCAGGTGTGGCTATATGAGCAAATAAATATGCAAATAGAGGGCTGCATAATTGGTTTCAATGAGTATATGAATCTTGTGTTGGAGGATGCAGAGGAAATTCACTCTACAACAAAGTCAGGGAAACAACTTGGTCAGATCTTGCTAAAAGGAGACAACATTACTGTACTACCAAGTGTAACAAGAAGTATATGGTCAGTGAAGTTAGAAGATACTCAGAAGGCAATACTTTTTTTTCTTAGTTACATTCTCTGGGCTTCAAAAACCAGCTACACATTTTTCCATGTTATTTTGATCTTTCTTTTATGGTATTGTAACAATAAATGGGTTGCTCTGGGGTTTGTTTCTATTAAAAAAAAAAAAAGAAATCCCATCTCCCGTATCTGTACCTCTACATTGGCTGACCGGCCTCACTTGACCTTGTCAAATCCCCAGTTTCCTCTAGACCTTATTATGCTCGAGTGCCGTCTCCTACATGAACCTTTTCCTATTTACCTCAAGCTGTTTTCTCTTACCCTCCCCTCCAAAAGTACATGTTTACTTTATCAACATTTGGTATTTGTGTGTGTTTTTTAAAAATGTGATTCTTAGCATCCTCTGTCCCCCTTTTCCATTACTGATGAAGCCAAAGTGGGGTTAGGTCGGACTGAAACCATTTCGTATTTTTCTTTGTTTTATGAATTGCCATGGCTGAAGAATTCATCACCAAATGGCTAGCTACTGGTAATGAACTTCTTTACTTCACTGGTTGAGCCTCATAAAACAAACATATCTAGTTGTTGGGCCACTCAAATCCTTTTCTGTATGGCTTGAGACTGCCATGGGCCTGCCGAGCCTGGGCTCTGCTTTCATAGCCTTCAAGAACTTAGGGTTACATGCACAGTTGAGTTAATCTCTCCTAATGTCCAAATGCATTTTCTGACCTTGAGAATATAGAAATGATTTCATTTCTATATTGAGATTGAATATTGAGCATGCCAAATAGTCCAAATAAGTTCAGACTAGTTGAATAACATACAAGTGAAGCAACTGGTCTTGCACCTGTTCCTTACTACTTTAAGGATTATTTTCAGAAAATTTAGTGTGATTGATAAGAGGTGACATGTTATATATTTTGTTACTGTGATAGATGTGATAGAATTTTCTCATTTTTAAAAGTTAGGTATTTTTGGTAAATATGACATATTATAATTTTCTATTGTCTACTTCAGATGTGTATGAAGCACAAATTATGTTCACTAATATTCCCCAAGTGTGTCATAAACCTTTGAATACTACTAGTATTCAAATACTATTAATAATATTATTTTGTCCACATAAAATATTTTATTACATTGTAAATGATGTTAAACTTTTTATGATTTATAGTTCATACTGTAATATGTCCCTTAAATTTTTTTATGCACATAGATGCTACTTTGCGTTGTTCTCTTTCCTGTCTGATGATGCCAGGATTCAAATTAGTCCCTGCGGGTTTTAGTTTACAAGCTATTCCTGTAAGAATTTTCTTTTATTAGCTTTTTCAACTGATGCTTTGGAAAGTATTCCAATATTGAATGTGTCAATAGTATCAGACCCTTCATAATTTAATTTTAATTTTAATTTTAATTTTTAATTTTTCTCATGATCTTTTGAAACAAAATGTGTAAATGCTTTTGTGCAGACTCAAGTCTGTGTAAGATACAGGTTTATTAAAAGAAAAACTTTACCTGTTACTTCATATATTTAAGATTGTATTAATGATGTTGTGCTTGATTTATGAAAATACATTGTGGTTTAGAGTAGTTTAGCCTTGTAGTAATTCCTGTTCTAGAACTTTAATCAGAGTTAGCTTTAATAGTTTCATGATTAACATGTTATAAAAATTTAATGTAACTCAACTAAGCCATGCCTTCTTATGCAGTTTTACAAAATCACAGGTCAGAGCATGACTCTTTAAATGTCTACAGTCATTAATAATAATCAGTACATAAAGTGGGAGTTATCTTTGTGTTCGAACAGTGTTATAAAGAGATCCTATTACTTTAGGTTTACTTTTAACATAACTTGATTCATGTATAATAAATTATATTTATTAATAAGTCTTAAAAATCTTAATACATAATTAAGAACATCCTTTTTAAAAAAGTACTTTCCCACTGTTTTTATACAGTTTTGCAGGATGGACAGTACATTCAGATTTGTAAGATAGCATTTAATCAGCAAGCATTTATTAAGTACTTTGTTACAGGTACTAAGTGCTGGGAATACAAAGACGGGGGAAGGAGTTCCCAACCCCAATGAGCTCAGTACCAATGAAAAAGACAACATGTAAACAACTATGTACAAATAAGATATATAGAGGGCCAATTGGAAATAATCTCAAAGGAAAGTGCTAGCATTGAGAGGGACCAGTTAAGATTTCTTGCAGAAGGGATTTTAATTGAGACTTGAAAGAAGCTGGGGTTAGAGCTGTGGAGGGAGAACATTCTAGGCATGATGGATAACCAAGGAAAATGCATGGACTTGGGAGATAGGATGAGGAGCTGCAAGGAAGCCAGTGTTACTGGTTTATGGATGAGAGTAAGATGTAATGAGATGAAAATTATCCAACGGTCCTTTGATTAAGTACCGCAGTCAATCATCAAGTCAACAATGCAGAGATAGTTTTCTCCAGAGTTTTATTACACTGAGAGTGCAGGTTCCTTTGTATAAAATAAGTCAGCGAGCCCAGGGCATCAGCTTCAGCAGCCTTATGTAGAATGTGAATATATAAGCAGCATAGAAAAATGGAATTCCATAGAAAGCAGGAGGGGAAGATAAGGATATATATGCCTGGAAACAAATAACAAAAGAGGGAAAATAAGGAAACCTGCCAAGTAGTAAAAACAGGAGCTGTGACTTCTTTCCTAGCCTTGATTCTGTAGGTGTTATGACCTTGGAGCTTCCAGGAACAATGTCTGGAACTCAAAATAGAGACTGGAGTAGTGTCCTTTTCTCATAATAGTGGTGGCAAGAAGTTCAAATCAGAGTTTCTTTCCTATCACAATCTTTTTCTTATCACAGTGTCAACAAGAAGCCTGAGCCAGAAATTCTCCTGTCACAGTAAGAATGTGCCAGGTTACAAACGGCTTTAAACACCAGAGAATTTTATCTTCAATCCTAGAGGTAATAGAGACTCTGCAGTTTATTGACTAGGGGAGTGACATGGTCCGACCTGCACTTAGGAAAATCATTTTGATAGCTGAAAGAAGGTGGACCCCAGTGGGGAGACCCTTGAGATAGGAAGACTGACCGAAAGCTACTACTGCAGTAGTCCAGGTTTGAGGTGATAAGATCTTCCAAAAGGGCAGTATCTGTGTCAGAGGAGAGAAAGGGCCATATGTGAGAGATGTTGTAATAGTGGAATCAATAGGATTTGGATTTGGGAAAGTGAGAGAGCGTGAGGATGACGCCTACTTTGCAAGCCTGGGTTATTGGGAGAATGGTGGTACCCTGGACAGTAATGGGAAGTTAGGAAGAAGGGAGGTTTTGGTGGGGAAAGATAAGGAGTTCCATTTTGGACATATTGCATTTAAGATTTCAAGGCATCCAGTTCAAGATATCAGTAGGCAATTAGAGATTCTAGATCAAAAGAAAGGAAGGACTGGCTAAATTAATCTGAGAATCAACTGCATAAAGATGATAGTTAAATTCATGAGAGCTTATTGTATCACCAAAGAAAATAGTATAGAGGGGAAAGAGAGGAGGTTGCAGGACAGAACCTCAGGTGGACACCCATGGTTAGCAGGCTTGACCTGGATGAAGGTGCATCAAAGGATGCTGGAAAAGAATGATCAGACTGGTTGGAGAACCTCCCAGGAGAAAAGGGTGAGCAACAGTGCCTAATGCTGTAGAGAGGTTAAGAAGGATGAGGACTGAGAAAAGGACCTTAGATTTGGCTTTTAAGAGATAGGTGGTAACTTTGGAAAGAGTGTTGTGAGTGGAATATCATCATAAGAGTTCAGATGTGAGACAGCAGAGACTTTAAGAAGAGAGTGAGAGGAAGACAAATGAAGGTACCAATTGTAGTCAGCTTTCTCAAGGAGTGTAGCCACGAAAGGAAGGGGAAATACAGGGTTGACGCCAGCGGGGATGGAAGGATTAAATGACCAATTTTTGAGTGAAGGTGAGACAGGGACATATTTGTAGGCTTCAGGAAAGTAGCCAGTAAATATCAAAGGATTTTAAAGATTAAGAGTGTGGTATGCTCCTGGGGGCAATCTGCTGGAGGAGATGGGATGGAATGGGATCTTTTGTGCATTTGAAAGGATTTTGACTTTGACTTTTGAAAATGACCACCTACCTCTTCATGTGAGACAAGGGTGGAGGAGAAAATAGTGAGGAAAAGCATCTGACTGATGTGAGATGAAGAGGGGAGAGAATGGAATTCTAGGCAAATGGCCTCTTTTTTTTTTTTTTGAGTAAAATATAAGTCAAGGTTCTCATGTACCTGTCCTGTGGAAAAATAGGGAGAGGAATTCAATTTATGAGAAACAGATAAAAGAAAATGTAATTAGTGGAATTTGTTAAATGTTGACTAAGATATTAGCTTACCTAGATTGACCTTGTTTTAGCAAAACTACAGACTTCAGTGCTTTTTCACAGTAAATAATTCAATGTTTTTAAACTAATTTCGTTTCATTTTTGATTGGGCAGTTATTAGAGAACAAGAAAAATAATGTATTTTCAATTCAACAAATGTTTATTAAAGCCTTCTATTTATTAAATAAATGTTGAGGTCCAAAAAAAATTAAGAACAGTCCCCTCCCTCTGGGAACTTACATTCTATTGGTGGGATACAAAATGTAAACATGTAATTTGATAAGGAGCACTGACAACTCAGGATGAGGAAAGACTATTTCTATTTGTAAAGAGTCTCAGGTGCATTTTGTGATCCTTGTCTGGCTTTCTGTGAAACCAGTGCTTTTTAACCAGTGTGAAGAGCTCTCCTTGAAAGAGTAGAATCCTACCCATAATTGAATTGATCCACCAGGGACTTTGTAATAGGGTGGCCTAATTGTGACTGACTTCTGGTGAGTTCAGACAGTATTTTGAATCAATAGATCAAATGAGGATGCAAATATTCTTGCTTAGAAGGTGTTAAGGCAGGCCTAGAACCCAACGATAGCCCATTAAATAGCCAAGGAAATTAGCAAGGGACTGTGGCCACCAAACTCCTTGTTTAAAAATAGGTATGTCAGCCAAGCTGAAGGAGTCATCCAAATTATCTTAATCTCTCTGCCTATTCTTGGCCTCCAATCCGGTCAACTTTTTCACTAATGGATTTGCAATCCCTGACTCCTTCGGTCTGGATGGTATTGGTCCTGTGGGGTGGAGACGGGCATCTTCTGCTATTAGGATTTTATTGGTGCCTTCTTCACCAGGAGCCTGCTCCGCCTCACCTCCTTTGGCTCTGAGGTCAGAAGCTAAGCAGAGAAAAGCAGATTAGGCTGTCTAATTGTTTTTCCAATGTGCCAGTTTGGGACTGAGAATATAGATGCTTTTATTTCAGTAGCCGGGACTGCTTGCTGCCCCTCCTTTAGGATTCCTAATCATGTTTCCAACATGTATGAATAGGGGGATCCAGTCAATGAAGTAATTGATAAAGTCTGTGCCCCTTTGTTCACAAGGCTTTAAAGTATAAAACAATTTTATTTATACAATAAAAGATAGAGAAAGGACTCTCATATGAGCCACCTCTTTGTCCATTGGTCCACCCCCACAAGACCTACCTACCTAGCCCTTGTGACTTAAAATATTGCCTTAGCTGGGACTCCAGCTAAACTGAGGTTTCCTCCTTCACATTAGTCCTCTGTGCTGCGTTGCTCTTTCACTCATACCCTCTTCTGGCTGCTCCCTGACAACTGCTTCACCCATTACCTCAACTGTTTGACTGTCTCTGACCTCCCCTTCTTGTCAGGCTTTGGCTTAGATGTTCCCTGCTGTTCCACTGTCCTTTAGCAGATATCTGGTGTGAGTTACCTCCTCTCGTAAACCAGTTGGAGTGTGGCCAGCACTTTACCCGCACAGTGTTAATAGCTCTTTCCTGCCTTTGAGGGCTAGGATGCTTTCAACCAATTTAAACCTTTTTTTTTTTTTCCTCATAATCATATCTCACTGGCCCACCTTCCCTGAAAAGGTCTTTTTAGTTGACCATAGGGACAAGTGTTTCTTGATCCTTTCAAATGGGCCTCTTTTCTATTCCATGTATGTTCAAGGTGAATTGGTAGCTGTTTGGCTCCACCTTCCTCTAACATCTGAAGTAAGCACCTCTGATTAATAAGCCTTCTTGAATTCAAAGAGGGACTACTTCTGTCTTTTCATTTATCTTGCATGTCCTCTCTTTTCTGAGGCAGCTGGGCAGGATTATGTTCTTAACCTGGCCCCTCCCCCTCCTTCAGAGATAGCCAAGAGGGAGGGCAGAAACCTTAACTCCCAGCAGCTTGTGACGCAGAGTGAGCAAGGCAAGACCTCACTAAACGTGGAATTATTTTAAAATTTGTATTCTGACTTAAATTTGGATTTACAGCTGCATTGTCCGGAAAGAAAAGGTGATCTGGATCAGAGGATAGTTTTTATAAGTTGTAAGCTACTGTAAATTTGTTAAGGAAATCATTATATTTAAATTTGCTCTCGAGTGGTAGGAGGTACAAGAGACCCACTCTTGTCCTGTGACCTTTTTTTTCAAACCATGGCTTAGTAGTCCCTCTTTCAGATTTATGCTACTATCGTTTTTCTTTATTTGTTGGGGTCCTCAAATCCCCAGGCCTCATACGGGGAGAAAACTACAGGTTTCCTTCACCTTACCCACCTTTATCTTTTCCACAGTAAGAGCACATCAACCTTTGAAGTATTTAAAGAGAATTTCCTATGAAGCACTACAGTCCATCCTGTCTTCCTCCATTATTCCATCCTCACAGGTAGAAAAAGATCAGAATTCACATTTTATAACATTCTTCCCAGAACATGTACTTACTCTCCTAAGGTCCTTTCTGCTTAAACTTCTTTTTTGAGTTGGGCTTTCCCATTCATTCATTTCTAGTTCTATGGCCATAGAATCAGCTGGCCAGAGATGCCCAAAATAAATATATAGAATCTGCTTTCCTAGTTCTTAGTGTACTAAATAGGATAGGTGGAGGCTTGAGCACCTCCTCTTTACCTAGGCTGCACATCTGCCTCCTCTCTTGTTTCTTGCCTCTCTTCTCTGATACTTTGCTTTTTCTGACTGCCTCCCAGCTTTCTTTGATTCTGCCCTAGAGCCCTCCCTTCTGTGGCCTCTTGAGCCTCCTCCAGTGCTGACCTCCACCCTGGCACCCTGGTCTCCTGACCAGACTTTGCTACCTTCTGCTCTTGTTCGGCACCTCCTGGCCCCCCCGCTGCCACCCCTTGCGACCTCCTCCTCCCCCCCCCCCCCCCCCCCCCCCCCCCCCCCCCCTCCTGCCGTTTCCCCCCCCCCCCCCCCCCGTATCTTCCCAGAGCTTGCACTGTCGCTCACGCCCTTCTTGCTGCTCATGTTCATTCTCTTCTTTCCCCTGACTTGTCACTGCTGTCTACAGACATGCCTTAACTTTGATTTGACGCTTCCCTCCCTTCAAACTACTTCTCTATCTTCTACCAACCCTTTCACTGTCAAACTCCAAGGAAAGGGTATCTTCATTTTCTGCCTCTGCTTCCTCACTCCCCACTTCTCAGTGAAGTTTGAGCAGTCTGGCTTCCAACCTCAACACTACACTGAAACTGCCCTTTCAAAGATTACCAGTGCCAGTTTAACTTAAATCAGGTGTCCTTTTTCAGTCCTCGTCCTTCTTGGCCTCTCTGCGGCTATTGCTCTTTGCAAAAAAAAAAATAATAATGATAATAATAATAATAATGTAGTTCTAAAATTGACCTATCTTTTATCTGAGGGGTAGTGTGGTATAGTGGATAGGGCACTGGATTCAGGTGCCCTAAATGAAAGGTCTTGAAGAAGAATATTTTGAGAAGCCTTTGCATTTGGGTGTGTACTCCACTCTTTTCTTACTCCTGTTCTTGATAGGCTCTGTCCTCTTGTGCAATATTAATTTTAACTAGCATGCTTTCCTGTCCTTTCTTGTTCCCCAGCTTGAGCACCTTTCTATATTCCTCTATATTCGTCCACTGTCAGCCCCTTTCTTTCTTGGACCTTGAAGCTAGTCTTATTTACAGGCCTCAACTCACTGTGGTTATGAGATTCTCCCAGGACAGTGCCATGGAGTTAACTTGAGAAGCTGCGTGCCTAAAATACAGCAGCCACAAGGGTTGCGGGTGGAGTGGTGGTACCGGAATAGCTGCCCCTTGGAAACCTCTGTGCCTTCTTCCTATGTTTTCTTCACTTGTAGATTTGATATATATACCATCTGTACTTTTATCCCAACCATTTATAAAAAAAAAATGTTAAATAGCATGGGGCCAATAACAGATCCCTGGATACTCTTCTATAGATCTTCTATAGACCTTCTAGGCTTCTAGATGTGATTTTTCTTTTGTTCCAGCCATTCAACCAGTTCTGAAATCTGTCAGAGGTTCTTAGCCTTTTTTGTATCGTGAGCCCTCTGACAGTTTGGTGAAACCTACAGACCTTTTCAAAATGATATTTTTAAATGCGTAAAATAAAATACAAAGGATTACAAGGAAATCAATTACATTGAAATATACTTACCAAAATATTTAAAAAACAAGTTCTTGGACTCCAGATTAAGAACCCCTAGTGTAAGTGTACTATTATTTAGCTCGTTTTCCTTCCATCTTGCCTACAAGAAAGCATGAGAGACATCCAAGGTCTCACCTCAGAGATCATTCTTCTTGATATTGAGACAGAAATATCTCCATTCCCTCTAAAGTATCCAGAGTTGAAATCTTAGAGGCAGGAGTTTTCTTGCTATAACAAGTCCCAGAGAAGTTTCACCCAAAGCTAGTCAGACAAAGAAAACAAGTTTGTAAGAAATTATTATCAAGTAAAAAGGCCTTCCATACAGGGATTTGTACACCTTCATTATTAATGTGCCTGAGCCCTGAAAGGTAAATCAGTCAGAAAAAAAGATTGTCCGTAAGGCAGGCTGAAGCCACACCTGTACTTTCATCTGGCCCTGTAAGGTGAGTACTTCCGCTTTAGCCATTTCATTTCTTTTAAAATGATGATGAAGTTCTTAGAAGAAGAATGTAACCTTTGCCACATTGAGTTAGACCGTTCCAAATAGCCAAATATTTTGCTTCTAACAAAGGCATCATAGGCCATGTTATAAAAGATCATGATCATCTCGTGTGACATCACCTCATTTCTCAAGGGTGTGTCCTTAAAATCCAATTTCATTACTTCAGGGATTTCTGATTTTGTTGATGAGAATACTGTTTCATGGGCACATGTCAAACAGATAGCCCCTGATTTCCCTCTCCCCCTTCTTCATGCCTTAGGAGAAACTCTTTTGTGTTGCTGTGACAAAAAAAAAAAAAAAAAATTCCTCATCCCACTGGTAACTTTGTGATGAACCTGTCCAAATTTAGGTTTATATAGTCCATCACTGAGACCGTTCTTAAAGCATTTCCAGCTTTCTGAGAACTTCTGAAACCTTCAAAAATCCATGGTCACTTTTTGTCATGAAGAGGCAGCTCAGCATTTCTTTTAATTAAAGTATCCTCTTAAATAGTCCTTTGCATTGAAGATGTTTCAACATAAAATTTTTAAATCCTTGATTTAAACATTGTCAATTACAGTCATTGTATAAAGGAAGGTATGCCTGGAGATACTATAGCTGGAAAAAAAACTGCAAAATATCTTTTTGTGAAGTTAGTTCCTGCAGTTATATTTTAATTTCAGTTGTGTTATCTTTACTTCGAGTGAAGTTTTCATTGGTAATGACTCCTAACATTTGCTCTTCGAGTCTTTTGAGCCTCTGTCCAGTACTTAATGATCTACAGTTATATGTATTTGGGAAGTGTGAAAAGAACCTTGCAGCTAGATTCCTTTATAAAGAGAATTGTTTCCTAAGTCATCTCTTCTATATTTTAGATTTTCCCAAAGTGGGGCCTGGAGCTTGAGTTATATATAACCCTGTCTGTTTCTGTACTTGTTATCACTCTTGAAACCCTGAGTTTAGCCATCATTTTAATACTTCACCCTCACACAATCTCTAGAGAACTCCTCACAGGGAGTAAGATGGAATGGGTTCAATAACAAGTCATACTTTTACCTGTCTCCCTTTCGGTTTAAGGTGCTAACAATTGGTGAAATGGTCTTTGTTAGTTAACTCTGCTTTCTCCGGGTTTCCTCTTATCTGACTGTTCTTTCTCATTCTACTTTGCCAGATAACCTTCTGTCTCTTGCTAACTAAGCATGGATATACTCCAAGGCTAAGTCTTACTGATGAATTGATTGGTCTTTAAAGCCTACTCATGGTGTAGCTTCCAGGCACCTTTTGTATTTTCTTTACATGATTTGTTTTTGCTGAACTGGTATACTTACCTTTCCCCAATCTCCAACATTTTGCCTTTGCACAGGCCTAATCAAAAACATGAATCATATACTCCCCTCATCTCTAATTCTTAGAATCTTTAACTTTCCCAAGGTATAGCTTAGGGACTACCTCCTACGAAAAGGAAGGCTTTCTTAAAGATTCCTCAAATTTTAATATTCTCTCCCTTCTCAATTAATTTGTATACATGTTTTATCCTCTCCCTCTAGTAGAATGTAAGTTTCTTGAGGACAGGGAATATTTTTCATTTTTTTTCTTGGTATTCTCCATCCCCATCCCCTCACTATGTGCCTTGCATATAGTATATACTTAAATGGTTATAGAGTCGAATTGTATATTGAATTATTTTAAAGTGTAGTGTTGATTTTGTTTTTTGGCTTAATAGATTTTTAAAATATGCTTTCAAAAATTTTATCCTTTAATGGGCCTACATTAAATTGCAAAACCACATTGTAACAAATGCTTCTTAAGCTCCTACTATGTACAGATCATTGTGCTACTTATTGGGTTTATGTGAACTCTTTGACATGTTATATCAGAAATTTATTATTTATTATTTCACTTTATTTGTGATTTATTGTTTAAGTGCATGTTGAAATTCATCTGGAACAAAAATTTTTAATTTTGTAGCATTTTTATATCTAGTCATTATTTTGATCTTTTAAGACGTGAGTCAGAAGCTTTTATATGATATAACTTATTGGCAATAAAATAGGAAACTTTCCAGATTAATTCTTTTTTTTTTCTTTTTTATGTAGCTTGCCCAGTTTCGGCAAAAGAAAGCTCAGTCTGATGGACAGAATCCTTCCAAGAAGCAGAAAAGGAAGAAAAAATCATCAGCCAGAAAATATGAAGATTCTTCATATACTTCCAATATTGATCAGTCACAAGGTGATGAGTTGTACATGACTGGCTCTCAGAGAGGAGCATCAGTGACTCCTGAATTCAGTATAATGAGAACTTTACACACTGGAGAAATAATCAAACATGACCAGTCCTACACTATTGAAGTAAGTATCCAGATTGAAAAAGATTTCTGAGTGAAACTTTGTAATAACAATAACATCCCTTATTCGATTTGGTACTATTTAATGTATTCTTTATTTCTTTAGTTTCATAACTAATTGGTCATACACAAAAATATGAGGGACCCTATTTGTAAAATACAGACACACATTAGATTGTTTTTTTCTTTTCAATTGTTATCAATGTTTTTTGTTTTTACATAACATTCATTTTTCAGATAACCAATAGAATCTAAATACACAAATTTTTTTTGTTGAAAATAACTACAGAACAAATAATGGTAGAAAATAAAAGTTTTAAAAAAGCAGTTCAAGATCATAAATACAATAGAAAACCAGTAAAGTTGTTTGCATCTCTAAAGTTGCTTGCACATTTTTTGTATTTCACAATAGCAGATGAGGTCAGAAATAATTATTTTGATATAATAAAGTGTCTTATATACCATTTTATTTGTTTTTTTTTTCTTTTTTTTTAAATGAGGCAGTCAGGGTTAAGTGACTTGCCCAGAGTCACACAGCTAGTAAGTGTTAAGTGTCTGAGGTTGGATTTGAACTCAGGTCCTCCTGATTCCAAGGCCAGAGCTCTATTCACTGCTCCACCCAGCTGCCCCTTATATACCTTTTAAAGGAATAATAGTGTTTCTTTTGCTTGGGGGAAAAAAAAAAGGAATGTGATTTTATGAGGTAGTACATGGGGAGGGGAGTTTTTGAGAGACAGAAGAAGATTCAGACAACTCAGGTTCAAATTCTAGCTACTTGAGTTAGGGTAAGTCACTTAACTTGTCTGAGCTTCCATTTTCTTAGCTTTAAAATTAAGAGGTTAACTTTCATAATCTCTAAGGTCACCTTCACCTCTAAATTCTTGCTTCTTTTATCCTATTTGAATATTTATGTTTCTTACATAAGCAATACCTAATGTACTTTTTAAAAAATTTTGCTTTTTATTACAAAGTCATCAACAAACATTTTAATATGCAAATGAGAACAAAAAAAGATGATTGATACAAAACCTTGAACTCCTGTTATATGCATTTTGTTTTTTAAAGGTATATATTAAGTTCATATATAAAAATGGTAACAAAAGCATTCTGTGACTCTTTCTGAACTGTTTTTTGTTTTTTTCTGTGTTAATGTACTTCTCATTTGACTACCTTTGGGAAATGACTCTGGTCCTCATTGAAAAAGTCATCATAAAATAAAGGGCACAATTCCAACTGGTTCCCTTTTTATCTGCTTATTCAAAGACAGTTTAGGCTAGTGGCTACTTTGAATGGAAAGGAAGACACTTAAATAGTTTTATACAGGGTTGGCACCATATTTTCCCATCTGGTTGTAGCATGAGGCTTGTTGTCAAGGTCATGTCTTATTACAGTTATCTCAACTACAGACAAATAGTATTTAAACTTGACATCTTTTTCAAATTAGTCTGAGAGCTATAAATTTATGTCATTTGTCTATATTAGATCCATTGGAGAAATTTAATTTCTCAAGTTAGCATTTTATTAATTTGATAAACTTATTTCTTTTTAGATTTAAGTAGCAATTCAACTAATTTTGCTGTAATTTTAATTGTTAACCTTAATAAGGTTTAAAAACAAAGTTTAGTAGCTAATTAATTATTTACAGTTATCATTTTCATTAACCGGAATGACTTATCTACTTTCACCCATTGTCATACCTTGAATGTGTTTGTAGGTGTAGCTATAAAAACTCGCACGTAAAAAGAATTTTCCTTGCCCTGCTTTTCAACTCCCAGAGCAAATGCTCTCAAACTTTGGGTTGTCTGCAGTGATTTTTTTTTTTTACAGTGCTCTAGGCCAAAAGAAATTCTCAGTACTTTTGTATATTAAGTGCTTAGTTCCAAACAAATTAGTAAGTATTCATATCCTAACAACTTAGGAGCTGTTTGAAAAAATAGTACACATAAATTGAAAGAAAAAAATAATATTTTATTTTTTTCTTAAATTACCTTAGTTACTTAACAATGGGATGTGTGTGGCAGTTAGGCACAATCTCTCAAACATTGGAATTAGATTTAACACCGCCACCCTCATTTCCTGTAGTGTTTGTTTCCATGTTTGCCTCAGAATTTTAAAATTTCACTAGGCTTCTTTGTTGCTGTGGTGTTGGCAAAATTTGAGAACCAGGGATCTAGGGTGTTATCTGTGCAGGTGAGATGGAATATTAACACTGACTTCTTCCAGGATGTGCAGTGTGAAAAGAGTTAATATTTTCCCCCTACTTCAGTGTAACTATTCTTCCTAAAATAAACACTTAAGACTTTACCTTTGTTACAGTATTCCCCTTTCCAGCCTAAAATTCCCCAGGTTATCGTCCTAATAGTGACTATGCCTCTTCTCTGAATTTTACATACCGGGTTAATGGTAAATGCAATAGAAATATGTAGTAAATTTACAACTGTTTGTTCTAGGGGAAGAGGTAAATTGCCTCATATTTTGAAGTTCGAGAGTAGTTTATGAACAACCCTGACACATTTTTAGTGTACAGAGTGCTTTGTGTTTAATTAATATTTCAATTATACTTTTACTTTGATAAATTGAAGGATCCATAATTTCATTGGTGCACACATAACCTTCAAGAATACTTCTTTTAATCCTTTGGGAGTTTAAAAGTGCATTACTGCATAGCCAGCCTTCTCCACAAAAGCCTGTCTATACTTAACTAGCCCATTCTGCAGATGACATTCCTAGGTGTACTTACCATCGTGGTAGAACCAATGAAAGGTTGTTCTCTGTGGACAAAACTTTCAAAAACCCTATGTTATTTCTGTGCCAGAATGAGGCATTTTTGTACTCCAGTGAAGGCAGGTATACCATTTAGCCCATGGAAATATTCCAGGCATATATATGCTTATTATTTGAATAGTTACATTACAGCTTTGTGCTGCACATGGCATACTACCCAAAGCATTTTAATAGTTTATGTTTGAAGGCAGCTTAAAACATCATCTTATACCTGAAAAGTAGCTTAGGGATCATTTAGTCATAGGTTCATTATCATAGTTCATTTACATTGTACGTCAACCCACCCAGCCAATCCTGCAGACATATAGTCACTGTTTCAATGCTTTGAGCTGCCATCATACATGTAGAACAAGAAAGGATCTAGTCCAATGCTTTTATTGTATGGATGAGAAAAATAAGACCCATAGACATGCTGTGACTTGTGGTGGTCAGTGCTGGCGTCTTTCAGCTCCTCAGATTATACTAGAGAGCCTTGAAAGAATTCCATGAGCTGACACTCTCTCTCTCACTCTCTCTCTCTCATAATTGTAGCTATGGTCCCCAAATAATTCAATCAAAGAAAATGTTGATTTCTTTTGTTAACACTTTGTGGTTTGAACCCCAGTTAATGGCAATTTTAGACAACTTCCCTGTTTGTTTGCTCTTAATTTTTAAAATTTACTATAGATTCATTAGGGAAGTATGATAGATTATCAAAGAAGTTTTGTGGTTGTATCATTTCTTTGGAAATCTACTTAGCATAGATGCAACTTGAATACAGTTAGATTTTCTAACTTTTGTACACTAAACCTAATCTAGAAATACAAAAACCAATAGTGACTTATGAGTTAAAATTGTCAGAAACATATAGAGACTGTAAAATCTTGATTTTGCAGAATAATTAAGGGGTAAAGGCCAAAGGATTTTTTAAAAAAGGAAATTGGCAGTTTTCCTTTAAAATTATTTAAAATGTTTTATTTATATTGGAAAATGTTGATGAAAAGTAAATTAATTAGGAGATAGAAGAACTCAGTTACAAATTCAAATTCTGTTAAATCTGTTCTTAGACCTTTTTGTTTCTTAAAACTAAACCTTAAAAGAATATAGGGAAAACCTGTTTTATCTGTCTAAAACAAATAGAAATTTCAATTAAGATCGGATTTTTGTTGTGCAATCAACAAGCATTTATTAAATGCCTGCTATTTGCCAGGCTCTGTGCTAGGTACTTGAGATACAAAGACGAAAATGAAATAGTCACTGCCATCAGGGAACCTTACATTCTGTTAGGGGAGACATATACACTTACAAGTATATACAACACAAAACCTGATAATTTGAAGGTGGGAGCTCTGTAAAGAAAGGCCTCATTTAGGAGGTGGCATTTGAGCTATACTTTGAAGGAAACCAGGGATTCTCAGAGGCCTGAGAGACAGCCTCTCCACAGGTGTAGAGACTGGAGGTGGGGTAGCAAGAATGCCAGTTTGCTTGGGCTGAGCTGGGCAAAAACCAGTGATGCTTAATGAGACTCAGAAGTTGGATGGGGGCAGGGCTAAAAAGGGCTTGCATGACAAAGAGCTCAGTTTGCATTTGAGAGCAGAGCTATGAGGGAGCCATGGTGAGCCCTGGCCTTTAGGACATCACTTTGGCAGCTGTGTGGAAGATGGATCGGAGAGGGGAGCAGCTTGAAGCAGGGAGACCAGTTAGGAGGCTCTTGTACTAGAAGGAGTTTGGTAATTTTTTTGAGTTTCTTTTTGGAGTCAAAGCTAGAATAGGGAATATTCTGGCACACTGGATTTCATCAATGTAAGAAACAAACTTTCTCCAGATTTCTGACTTAGTAGGTAAACCATAGGGAATAATTATCTGAGGTATGTAGAAGTTAGTAATGGCTCAGAAGCGGCATTTGAACCTAGGTCTTTCTGACTCCAAGCTCAGCACTGGATATCTCACTACTACCTCTTGACACTAGGCTAGGCTGCCTGCCTCTAACGTTCTTGATATTTGATATCTCTATATATATGTATGTATATATAATTATACATACACACATATACTTGCATGTATATAAACACCATGTATAGTATATATCATTATTATGACAATAATAATGTCCCAGAGTTTGATACTTTGTACTCAAAAGTCACCTGTCAGTCTTTTGATAAAACAAACTCTTTTCCCCAGCCTAGCCAATTATTCCAAACTTATCTCAAGAAAACTGCTAAAAATCTTTAAACTTTATGAAGCAAATTATACAGGTATGATCAGGGAAAACCAAGAAATGGGAAACCTGTGGGGGTTTTTGTACATTTTGCTACAATATGAATTAGAGATATGGAGGAGTAAAAGGAACATGCAGCTGAAAAATTTTAATGTGTACTTGACAGCTCTTTTATCAGGTGGCAAATGGATCCCCAGATATGACAGTCTAGGAACAGTATTTTTATTAGACTGTAGGCAGATGTCGTATGACCATTCCATTTGCCTATGTGAATGTGAGCACACTCCAAAGCCAGCGTTGTTTAGGAGTTCTCTGAGAAATACGTATAAGGTAAGGCTATAAAATAATGATACTGGGAGGGGGACAGTTGATTTTTAAAAATTGTACCACAGCTTCTATATCCAAATGAGAACTACCCTTCAGAGTAGTCACTTTGGGAGGTTATAAACTTACTCAAATTTTGCTTCCCTTGTTTAAAAGGAAAAATTAAAAACATGTCTTTTGGGAAGACCTTGCATACAGGGTGGTAGGAATAAGACATTAGGGATAGATGTGAATAGTGAGTATTGGCACAACTTTGGTGGATAGGAAGGAGATTCAGCATAGTAGAATATAAAGAGTACTAGGTTGGGAATTAGGAGACCTGGCTTCTGCTACTTGGCCTCAGTTTTTTCTCATCCATCAAATGAAGGGGTTAGATTAGATTATTCCCAAAGTTGCTTTGTTTCTAAGTATCTGTGATTTTGTGATACTTTGAATTAATTGTATTCAGAGAATATATGACACATTTTAAAAATCAGTCTTAATGTTTCTAGTCAACTTGTTTTAGAGCTATCCACTTTTATCACTCCCCTTATTCAACAGACGTGGCTCAGGATGCCTTTTGGCAGTTTCTAAAAATCCAAACTAAAAATAACAATATCTCACACTTTGCATAGTGCTTTATAATTTACAAAGTGCCATCCTCACAATCTTGTGGTTGGTAGTAGAAGGATTATTATCTTTATTTTACAGGTGAGGAAACTGAGCTTCTGAGACCCAGAGCCTGACCCTTGAACCCTAGGTATTCTGATTCCAATATCAGTGATTTTTCTAATAGACTTTCCTTTGTCAAAGGACTGAATACCTGCTACCAGTGACGTGTACCACAAGCTTTGATGTTAGTTCCAAAAAAGGAGTTAGAAAAATATTTTTGAACAATGGCATTGTAGTTGGAATAATTGTATCCTCCCCGGGTGACTCCTTGAAGCCTCCTGTGGATATTTAAATTCATGCTTATTTAAAAACTAATCGTTCTTTTATAATCCCACCTCATACATTTTGATAGGAAAAGGTGGCAGTTTAGTCAAGCAAGGTCTTGCAACTGACCCCCCCACCCCACCCCTCTACACCCACCCACTCCACCCCCCAAAAAATCCCAGTTCTTTTTCAGGATGTGGGATTTTGATGAAGGAACTATGAATTTTCTGTTGAACAGCTTGGAGCTCTCCTGTTTTGTCCAGAGGCCCAGAGCAAGGTCCTTTTTACCTAGGCAATCTATAGAACCAGCATTTTACTGCCCTGTAATTTGGTTGCTGCAAAAAAATGGAGCAGCTGCTTCCATTTAAGATTTCTAGTATTATCTGCCAGGCCGAGGGACAGGATGTTGCTGCTTGGGGAAAAGATTGTCCAACCTTTTCGGGGTATTTATCGAGTCTTTCCATATTTATTTTTGTACTTCTCTTAGAGACTTCTCCACCCCAGAGTAAGAAGCTGAGGATTTGAGAGGTTTAGTCATTTACTCAGAGACTATCAACAAGTTAGGCCTGCTAGGCAGCTGATACTGGGGATACCAATCTAAGTGAAAAGAAAGACCATCCCTGCCCTCAGATGAATCACTGAAGGTAGTTGTTGTCGTTCAGTCATTTAGTCATGCCCAACTCTCTGTGATCCGCAGGTGAGGTTTTCATGGCAAAGACACTAGAGTAGTATGCCATTTCCTTCTCCAGTGGATTAAGGCACACAGAGGTTAAGTGACTTGCCCAGGGTCACACAGCTAGTGAGTGTCTGAGACCACATTTGAACTTAGGTTTTCCTGACTCCAGACCCAGTGAACTACCTAGCTGCCTCCATTACATCCACACACACACACACACACACACACACACATATAGTGTACATGTATGTGTCTATGTGATATACATACGTGTATGTATCTGTGTATATATGTATGCATATTTGTTGTTTTCAGTCTCATCCAACTCTCTGTGACCTCATCTGGGATTTTCTTGGCAGAGATACTAGAGTGGTTTGCCATTTCCTTCTCCAGCTCATTTTACAAATAAGAAACTGAGGGAAATAGGGTTAAGTGACTCGCCCACAGTCACACAGCTGGTAAGTGTCTAAGATTGGATTTGAACTCTGGTTCTAGGCCCCTTGCTCTGTCCACTGTGCCACCTAGCTGCCGCATACTAAAGCGGTAGTGGTAGTCATTCGAGTTGGGCTTGACAAGATTTGGATTGTGCTAAGTTACATCCTGTATACTTGCCTGTCTCAGTATCAGTCAATCAATTTATCAAGAATTTATTAAATTCCTACAGTGTGCTAGGTGCTCGGAACAGAAATAGAGAGAATGAAACAATCTGGGAGCTTATATTCTAATGGGCAGACAACAAGGATATATACAAGTGACGTTTAGAATAAACGTGTAGAAAATAAATGCAAATTAGTTGTAAAAGAAATTCTTTTACGTATCAAAAGGGATTCTGTCAGGCCACAGTAAGGAGGGACAATGCATCGTGGGATGGCCAGTGCCAAGGCCGCAAGAGAGGATCACCAGGGGAAATAGGGTTCTATGAGGCTACGAAGACAGGGAGGGGCCAGTTAGAAAGTAAAGAGCTTTAAAAGCTCAACAGAGCTTTTACATATTATCTGAGAGGCATTTAGGAGCCCTTAGTGAGTGGGGATGTGACATGGTCAGATGGGATCTGCACTTACTTAATGGACTTGGTAGTAGTATGTAGGATGGATCAGAGTACAGAGAGATCTGAACAAAAACCAGTTAAGTTGTAGTAACCTAGGTGAAAAGTAGTGAAAGGTCTGAATTAAGGGGGAAGCTATGTGAGTCTGGAGAAAGAGTTGTGTGCTAAGATGTGTAAATAGAAACAGAAATATTTGGCCACTAATGGGAAATGTGGGTGAGATAGAGTAAGGAATCAAGTACAATGCCAAAGTTACGAACTTGGGAGACTAGAAGAATGGTGAGCACATTTGTGAGAAGAATGAGTTACCGCCCTACTGTCTCTTCTTTCACTCACCCTGATCTTTTACCTGGAGGCTCCTATGGCTCTGCAAATTAGTTTGTTTCAGGAGGAAAGACAGATGAAATACTGTTACGGCAGCAGTTAAAGCCCTAGTAATAATGCTACAAGTGGTAACTCCTTGGTTGGGAGAACATGAAGTGAAAAAGAGCAGCATCTGGGATTTCCCCAGGGAGGGAGCAAGGGAGAGCGGGACTGGGGAGCTGATTCCACACCAGGGTAGGGCTGGTTTTGATAAAGGAGACTTTGCGGGCCGTGGACGTGGGAGAAGATGCAGGAGGTAGGAGCAGGGCTGAAAGAGTAGAGCTAAGCAGGGCAGTGCTAGTTCTGTGACGTGGAGGAATAGAGGTATGGGGGGCGGGGTGCAGGCAGGAGCACTGGGGCAAAGTAGGCCCAGGGTACCACAGCTGGGGCACCCCAGGCACTGGAAATGGAAAGATGAACAAGGAGACAAGGGCTGGAAGTGTTAGCAACCATCAGTTCTTTCTCTGGGGATGGAGAGCATTTTTCATCTCAAGTCTTTCCTAGTTGTCTTGGATCATTGTGTTATTGAGAATAGCTAAGTCATTCACAGCTGATCATCTTACAGCATTGCTGTTATTTTGCACATAGTACATTTCACTTTGCATCAGCCCTTGTCGGGTTTTTCTGAGAGCACAGAATAAATATTTTAATAGACTAAGATGAGGAGCATTTCATGAATGTTTGTTGAATGAATAAATATCTTTTTAAAAATTAGCTCATTTAGAAATTCCCTTCAACTCTAAAATTCTATAGTTCTTCCTATCAAAGTAGTGAAATTTCTATGAAATCAGCTTTCTAAGTTTCCTTTGGTAAAGCTCAATAGAAATGTATTTTATTTTTTAATATACACAATGTACATTAATCCTGTGTTTAATTGGGTGGTATAGAACATCATCCTAGGCGTCGTAAGTGGAAGTAATCTGTGATATTATGTATTTAATAAAACATTTTTGTTGTTGAGTCGTTTCAGTTGTGTCTGACTCTTCATGATCTCATTTGGGGTTTTCTTGGCGGAGATACTGGAGTGGTTTGCCATTTCCTTCTCTATCTCATTTTACAGATGAGGAAACTGAGGCAAACAGGTTTAAGTGATTATTCCAGGGTCACACAGCTAGTAACTGACTGAAGCTAGATTTGAACTCGGGAAGATGAGTCATTCCTGACTCCAGTCTAATGCTCTAGCCACTGCACCACCTAGCTTCCCTTCATAAAAATATCTCGTGATAAATCTCAGACATCTCACCTTGTGAAAGACATTCATAATTTTCAGATCCGTTGTGAGAATTTAAAACATTTTACTTGTTTTTTAGAGATGTGAAACTTTTTATATGTTAATTATAGTAAAACAGAAAAATAGTAAAAGCATTATAACGTTTTATTTGTTTGTTTTGATTTTAGCCAGAAAGTGAAATTTCGACCACCGCGGATGATTATAGTTCAGAGGTAAGACTAAATGGTCTTGGAGTTTCAGATGTAAAAAAGTTGAACTAAGAGTTTTAAATATTTCTGGTGACTCAAACCCTTCTCCTTCTTTTCCTTTAAAATGTATCACAAAATGCTAAGTTAAAAAAAAACACTTAAAATTATTTTGTCATATGGTCTCTTTTGAGACTGTTAGAGTCTTAAACCTCTTTGACTAGTTTCAATCTTATTCACTTAGACCTTCCATTATAGTATTTGAATTTTCCATAGATGTGTATGTACATATACATACACACACATATACATATATATCTCCTATTACATTGGATTCCTAGGATAAATGACTTTTGGAAGATTACTACATTTACATGAAGTAGAATATGCTCTGTAATTCTCTCTTAATATTTAATGTTCTGCTTGAATTCTTATGTTAATTTTTTATACTGAAAGAAGTGTTGAGATATGGTTATGCTTTTTTAAGATAGCAAAGCTAATCTAGAAATGGCATAATTATAAGAAATATCTTGGTTATACATCAGTAACACATATAAACATATAATACATCATGTTATTTAATTTACATCTCTTTTTTATTTTATTATTTTCTTTGGTCTAAAGACATAGAAGATAGTATTTTTTTATCTGAATGGTTCAGCCCTTCAATCTGTATCCATTGGCCTGAACACTGAAGAGTATTAATTTCCTTTGGTGTTAAAAAAAAAAAAAAGCATCATGCTCTTTCTTTGGGAAGAAATAAACTAGACCACTTTAAATTAGTTGTAGGCTATAAGGGGAATGAAAAATTTTGAAATGAAAAAAAGTTTTAAGAATTTTATTTGTACAGAAGGATTCGTTTAGTATTTGAACTGAGACATAAAATGATGAGAACATGATTAAAAAGTGCTAATTTTTTAGCTTAAAAAATACTTATAGAAAGGGAAATTAGTACTGGAAAATCTGGGTATTTATTTGCACATTTGTCATTAATTTGCATATCATTAGTAAGTGTTAGGAGATTCTAAAAAACATGCTGAAAAATGTAGGACTAGTGAAGTACTGCTAAAAATTCATCATCATCCTAACAGAGTTAAACAAAAACCCTCAAGATACATGTGAATTTTTAATTGCAAAAAATATAGTGATGGGATGACCTAACAAATTTGATGTGAAAAATATCTTGGCCCTCTTACCTAACAGCTTATGGGGCAATCTTTATCTGGATCATTCTTTGAGAAATTTTCTGCATTCTTACTGTATGCAGAAAACATCCTACAGAAAGTGATAGCAGTAGTTTAAATCATTTGGTGTTGCTTAAAGTGAATGAAAGCATAAGTTTAAGGAATTTTATATGATCTCATGGCCTTGATCTCAAAAAAAAAAAAAAAGTAGGGATCAGCACCATCTGAGAGTGATAAGAGAGGAGTTGATAGAGGAAAAAGGATAAAGTTTGGGAAATATAATAAGGAATTAATAAAATAAGAGAGATAAGAATTCCCTTTAGTAGTGAGGACCCATTTATAATTAGGTAGTAGGGAGGCCCCTTGAAATTCTTAAGCAGAGAAGTATCAGTGTGAAATTCCATCCTAGAAGAATGCATCTTATTTGCTTTTGATATTCTGAAGTTAATAATTTTTCTCCTGCATAAATGAACCTCATTTGGAACTTCCTTGGGATCCAACCAAACCACATGAAGTCCACCTAAACCAAATCACTGCCTAACTTAGAGCAACAGAAATACTTGAGGTGATCTTTTTTAAAAAAAATCCTTTTTATTATTGTGATCATGACAAACATTAATAAACACGATGATTTCTCTATGAAAAGAATTGAAAAAAACGTTGTCATATAAAACTATGACTACTCTGTACTGCTTGAGTTTGGTTTTTTTTCCTCTTTTTGAAACTTAAGGTGGGAGTTCAACAGTGTCCTCCTTGTCTGTGTAGCCCTTTGGTTCTCTTCTGTTTATTTTTTTAATAATTCATTCACCTTTTTTTTTTAATATTACTATCACCACCCCTTTAAAACTCCCTCACCAAAAAAAAACTGCCATCCTTCCATATAACAAGAAAAGTATAAATCACACAAAACAGATCCACATATTGATCACATATGGTACTCTTTTAAAAACTAGAAAGAGTTATTATGTCCATGAGTCCCCACCCCAGATTTTTCTTCCTTGTTCTCATCCTTTACTTTCAGCTTATCCTCATCTTTCCCCAGTATCTTTTCCCCTACATTCCTTCATCCTAACTTTCCTAGTTCTGTTAAGGAGTACCACTCCGTCCTTCTATTTGCCCATGTTTCTACTTTTTCTACTTTTTTTCTACTTTGGGGAAGAGCTGTAGTGGCTCCTGTTAAAGAATGCTGGAGATTAGCTTGAGTTGGCCTGCAAGAGGGCAGGAATAAGGAAAAAAAACAGTCTTGTAGAAATGGATGTTCTTAATAGAATGGGCAGGAGGAGGGTGGGGAGAGAGGCAGAATTGTCAGGATGTTCCAAGCCTTGTCTTGAGTAATTTTATGTAAGCGTCCATCTTAACATAATTTTCATCTTACAACCAGCCTCCTGAACATTTGTATTAATGTTGTAATGCTAACCTAGCACTAGTAAACTATTTGATTAGAAATGGATCTGGCTTGAACACATCTTAAATATGGCAATTTAAAAGAAAAATTTTGATAAGATGTTTCATAAAAACTGAACTGGTTTCACACGATTTTGTTAAAACAGCTTAACTATTTTTTGTCATAATTGATATATTTTATCCTTCTGAAGTGAAAAGTATACTCATTTTGAATTGCAGTTCATTGTCATATCTTTATCATGCGTCTGTAAAAATTTAGTCCAAACTGAATAAAATAGTAATGAAGCATTTTTGTTACATGTGTAGAAAAAATATATTTCCATTAGCTATAGATTGTTATATTTAAATTCATAACATATTAAGAAATTGTTCTTATACAGGTCAATGGTTGCAGTTTGGTGAGAGCAGATATTCCTACAAATTTATTAATGGTACAGTATTACAAGTTATGTAATAATAACAGTGTTTAATACTAAGAGCACTTGTCTACTAGCTTGCTAATCAGTCTTTTCTCCTGCATGTGGTGCTATCTTTGTGGTGTTTACGTGTCTTTAACTTCATACAGGACACTCAGTTTTTGTTAAAAAGCTTAATATTAACAGAATTTGCAACTGTTCTTTATGTCAGAGCTTTTAAGGTTCAAATTACATTAACCACACAACAAGTCAGTAAGTTCTTAGATGACATGGAAGTCAGCATTTGAATAAGCTCCTCTTGAGGAATGCTCTAAGTACTGATTTTTAAGAACCTTGGATTGATTTAGGAAGAAGAGTTTGGCGTTGGTGAGTCTTGTTCTGAACAAGGAGCACAGTACCCTTCGACACGACTAGCGATGATGGAGAATGAATTGGTTGGGAAGCAGCAAGAGATTGAGGAGCTTACCAGAGAGCTAGAGGAGATGAGGGCAGCGTATGGCACAGAAGGATTGCAGCAGGTATACTTACCTTATGTTGCTTCCTGTTTATTGCTTATCAAAACAGAGACCTTCATATCCATGACTAGTGCATGACTATTGTTGAGAGATAGTTTTAAGCATGAATATTGAAGTTATAGTTGTCCTGATGTAAATTAGGACACATTTCATTCATATTCCATAGTCACAATTTTCAATCCTTGTATGTTCTTTGGATAATATTCAGAAAATAAATCTTAGAATCAGTTGGAGTTTTTTTATGTAATAGGGAAATCATTATTCATCAGACTTTCCTGATCTCAGCTTGCCCAGAAAATGAGTTCTTTCTATGACTGACCAGGTTTGCTGCAGACCATAGACTGTTTAAATAGACAGTGGGACTTGGAGGACATGAAAATGTGTCATTTGCTTCTTGATTTAAAAGAGACGTTTCTTTTGAACAACTTGAGATAAGGGTACCTTTGACGTTCATATTATTGTAATAACTGTTTGTTTCTCATTCCATTTAAAATTTATTAGTTTTTGTTTTTTTTCCTTAATTTGTGTTTCATATTTCTGCATGTTTTACAAAATTCCCTTTTTTTGTTTATGTGCAATAATTTCTAAAGAACCTTAGATAATTTAAACAGTATTTAGTTGAATTCTTATTTCTTATTACTATGTTTTAGATTGCTATTCAAACAGTTCAGTAGGTTAATTTTTTGGTAACTGAGTTAAAGAGTAGTTATAATAGTTTTTCGTTGTTCATTCGTTTTCAGTGGAGTCTGACTCTTCATGGTCCCATTTGGGGTGGGTTTTCTTGGCAAAGATACTGGAGTGGTTTGCCATTCATTTCCTTCTCCAGCTCATTTTACAGATGAGGAAATTGAGGCAAAATAGGGTTAAGTGACTTGCCCAGGGTCACACAGCTAGTTAGTATCTGAGGTCAGGTTTGAACTCAGTAGGAGGCATCTTCCTAACTCCAGGTCTGATGCTCTATCCACTGGGCTACCTAGAGGCCCCAGTTATGACATTAACAATCAGAAATTTGTGTAGTATTTAATGATTTACATAGTTCTTTTTAAGAACTTTTCAAGTTCTTAAAGTTCTTTTAAAGAGTTATTTACATGTTATTCTTCCAAAAACTTTATGAGGTGGGTTGAGCAGATGATGTTATCTCCATTTAACTAATGAATAAACTGAGGCTCAGAGCCCAACAGGTTCAGGTCACAAAACTAGTAAATGATAGAAGTGAGCATGAATTGCACATTTTCTGTCTTTATATTTTATACTATATTTCATCTATCATCCTGTAATAACAATGTAGAAAACCTTTGTTTTGTAGCAATCCACATAGAAAATTGTGACTTAAATACACTGTAGTTTTATAGTTGGTATGTGAGTTCTTGTGGTGCCTATCTAATTTATTGGGTGACTACTCGTGATAGGCTGTTCTCCTTAGGATACAATGAAAAAGAGAGAAAAAAATAGCTTTGTAGTAAGAGTGACCTGATGATTACAGTTCCTGCCAGAAGAAAGCACTGTTGCATATTCCTTAGTAGGTATTCATAGAGACAAGAATAGGGATGTGTCACTAATGTTCTGTTTACTTGATATCTCCAGAATGAAAATGAGGGGAAGAGGAGTTTTCGTTTTCCTAGTGGAGAATTAACAGATCTTCATATTCTGTGGAATTAGGAAATCAAAATACTTTTCAGTTAAAATAATGAGTCAAAACATCTAACCTACCAACTTAGAATAGAGACAGAAGAAATTGATTTGACTGATCTAATAAGAATATATTTGTCTACTATTTAAAAATAATAATATCTACCCTATTTCCATCAAGAAGGCAGTGTATTCCAAAAACCTCCCATGGTAATCAGTTCTAATGTTGGACAGTTTTCACTGAAAATATATCATGAGTATATTTAGTGGTTTTGCTAGTCTTATATTTTCATTTTCCCACAAGTATGGGAATATGCCAAAACAAAGAATTTGGCAACTGCATGTTTATATCCTGCTTACATAATATTATTGCACTAGCAAAAATATTACCCACTTTTTGGAAAGAGGAATACAGGCTTTTGTTGTTGGATGATTTGCAACATGTTTCATATTGAATATTTTAAAGGTTCTTAATTTATGTAAAATAATTTTGCTATGAAATTGCTTATGAAATTCTTTTGAAGTATGCCTCAATTAAATCGTGTGTTTTCCCTCCATATTTAGGAAGAAATAGCAAAATTCTATATTTTCTCTCTATAAATATTCAGAAATAATTTCCCTTTTACTATAAAATCTCTTGGTGGGGGGTTCTCGTTTCCTCTGTAATTTTGTTTTTCTAATTGGACTAAAAGTCCAGGATCCAGTGTTTCAATTAACTTTACTAGGAAAATCACTTTAAAAATCATTCAGCTTTATGGCTAATGTTACTGTCTTTCATGACTGCACAAGTATAGGTCTAGAATAAAAAATTTATTCCTTTAATAAATTTTGTGGGTAAAATAATGCTTTCCTTTGAAAGCTCCTCTAGGTGTGTGTGGTATACATTGAGAAGAAATTTTGTGCAAAATAATACTTATTTTCATTAGAAAGAATGCAAGGCAAATTAATGTTGTGGAGTTTATTCAGGGAAAATGTAAATTTAGAATTATAGATTTTAATATTTCTCCTTGCCTATTGAAGTTGTTAAGGCATAATTGAGTGATTTTTAAGTCATTAAATACTCTTGTCAAGATGAAAAATGACAGCTAACAATACAGATATTATAACTTAAAAATAAAATATAACAAGTACGTTGTATATCATTGACATTTAGAGACATTGGTAATGTCCTAATCAAGGGCTTTATCTATGTTAGTAAAGTGGAGACATTATATATCAGTCTGTGTTCTCCTGATCACATGGATATGAATATTCCCATCATTGTTACAGATAACAATCCATTCATGCCTTGTCATCCTTTGCAATAGTTCGGGCCCATGCATAAATCTTATCTGGAATCAGTCGGTTAATAAGCATTTACCTCCTGTGCTCCAGACACCATGCTAAGCACTGGGGATACAAAGAAAGACCAAAAATAAAAATAAAAAAGAGTCCCTGTTCTTAAGGCACTCACAGTCTGATGAAAGAGACAACATGCAAATGGCTACATACAAACCAAATATATAAGGATAAATTGGAGATAATCAATAGAGGGAAGGCATTAGCTTTAAGAGGGATTGGGAAAGACTTCTTGTAGAAGGTAGAATTTTGGCCAAAACTTCAAGGAGACCAGGAAGACCAGAGGATGATAAGAAGAGAGAGAATCCCAGGCAGACAGTAAAAATAGCCTGAGTTGGGAGATGGGGTGTTTTGTGTGACAAACTACAAATAGACTGGTGTCACTGGATATGTAATATATGAAGACTGGAAAGGGCCAGGTTATAAATGGCTTTAATAACCATACATATAATTTTATATTTGATCCTAGAGGTAATAAAGAGCCCCTGGAGTATGTCGATGAGTAGGGACTGGGGTGTAATGCAGTTAGACCTACACTTTGAGAAGATCACTTTGACAGGCAAGTGGAACATGGACTGGAGAAGAGAGAGACTTGAAGCAGGGAGACAAACCAGTGGGCTATTGAAGTAGTCCAGGTGGGAGACCATAAGAGTCTGGACCAGGATAGTGGAGTATCAGAGGAGAAGATGGCCTGTATGAAAAATGTTATGATGATTTGAAACAATAGGTCTTGGCAAAAGATTGCAGATGAGGGGGGTAAGAGAAAGGAGTTGAGGATGACACCTAGGATGGTGCCCTCAATAGTAATAGGTAAAGTTAAGAAGAGAAGAGGGCTTTGGGGAAAAGATGAGTTCTGTTTTAGACATACTGAGTTCAGTAGGCAGTTGGAGTTGTGGCACATAGGGTCAGGTGAAAGGTTAGGCCTGGATAAGCAAATTTGGGAATCGTCAGCGTAGAGATGGAAGAAGCTCCATGAGAGCTGATGTGATCATTAAATGAAGTAATTTGGAGCATGTTGGCAAACTATGGCCCATGGATCACATCATGCCTTCAGCCCATTTTTGTAGAGCCTGTGAGCTAAGATGATTTTTATATTTATAAGTAAAATTTTATTGTATTTAAAAGTGTAAAAGCTATTATTAATTCACAGGCCTAGAAAAAGAGGAAAAGCAGCCTGTGGACTAGTTTGCCTACCGTTGGTATAGAGAAGAATGTGAAGGCCAGGGACAGAATCATGGGGAACTCTTACCCACAGTTAGTGGGCATGCCTTGGATGAAAGCCCAGCAAAGGAGACTGAGAAGGAATGCTTTGATAAGTAGAGACAGAACTAGGCAAGAACAAGTATTACGAAAACCTAAAGAGAAGAAAGTATCAAGGAGAAGAGGGTGGCTGACAGTGTCACAAGCTGCAGAGAGGTCAAGCAGAATGAGGGTTGAGAAAAGGCCATTGGATTTGGTGATTTAAAGATCATTTTTAACTTTGGAGAGAGCAGTGTCAGTTGAATGATGATGTTGGAAACCAGTCTGCAGAAATCTGAGAAGAGAGTGAGAAGAAAGAAGGAAAGTGGAGGCACTGATTATAGACAGCCTTCTTTCACAAAAGGGAGGGGAGGCATGGGGCAATAGTTAGGAGGAAGGGACGGATGAAGTGAGAGGCTTTTACAGATGGGAGACATGGGTGTGTTTATAGGCGATAGGAAAGCCTCACATAAATAGGGAGAGATTAGGGGCAGCTAAGTGGCTCAGTGGATAGAGCACCGGCCCTGGAGTCAGGAGGACCTGAGTTCACATCCGGTCTCAGACACATAACACTTACTAGCCGTGTGACCCTGGGCAAGTCACTTAACCCCATTGCCTAGCCAAAAAAAAACAAAAAACAGGGAGAGATTGAAGATTGGTGAGAGAGGGGGCAATCTGCTGGAGAAGATGAGATCAAGGGGAGAAGATTAAGATTGATCCTGTATCATTTTCTTATTGATCCTATTTACAATTAATTGATTTTGTTGTATAACTGCTTAAGTCGTGGTTCTTCATCTCTGAACTTTGTTTAGAATTCAGCTGGCCTGTAATGGGTTAAGTTTAAAAATCCAGCTTTCTTGCCTCAAGGAATTTAACTGATCTTGGGAATGTGTGTGAATTCAAGGGCGTCAGGCCTGATATCTTTACTTCACCAAGTCATCCTTCAGAGATGTCTGGTTTGCTGTCCAAAAGTCTGGGCCGCTCTCTTGCACTTGGACTGCAACAAAGAGCATTTCTTAGTCTTATGAGAGAAGGGACGTGAGGGGTCATTGCTGGCCCCTGTTACCAGACTTCCAACCAGTCATGTTCCCTGCACCTCAGCTCCATAACCAGTTGTGTTGCCCCCAGTCCCATGATGTCATCTACCCTTTTCAGTTCTTTGTTCTGTATTCCTCAAAACCTGTGAAAGGGGAACTCTCCTCTTGCTCAGGGTCTGTGGCATAAACAGAGACAAGCCATGGACCCATTTATTGATAGGTAACATGCCCCTGCTCGTAAATATTATCTTATGAAAAGATCTGCCTCAGTTTATCTTTTTGTTAAATTCCAGCTGTGACAAAGGAGAAGGGCCACCTCTTCATGTGAGACAGCTATGAAGGAGGCAGAAATGGTAGAAGGCATCTGAGTGATGTGAGACAAGGAGCAGAGAAAAGAGAGCTCTTGGGGAATGGCCTTAAGTTTTGCAGTGAAATATGAGGCCACTTTCTCCATCGAGGGTGGGAGAAAGAAGGAAGAGCCATTTCCTAACGAGAAGTCACCCACAGGCATCTCAAATGCACAATGTGTCCAGCACTGAGTCCATTATCTTCCACTTCCTCTTCAACCCTCTCTTCCTAAGTTCTCTGTTTTTGTTGAGGAGATCTCCATCTTTCCAGTCATCCAGGTTCTCAAGCTTAAAGTCATCCTCAACTGGTCACCTCCCTCACCCCTCACATCAAAGCTTGTTAATTCCACTTCAAGATAGCGCTTGCCTCTTTTCCCTTCTCTCCACCTGTAGGACCACCGATGAGCCCACGGTCTGTCTTTGGGTCTCACTTCAGTGTATGGCCAGTGCTGTTACAATAGCACTGTCCAGTGACTACAGCACGTACACAGATACCTCAGTGCAAAACATCCCTTGAGGAGGGAGAGAATATTAGCAACTGCAGGAGGGTGCAGAGAATGTGTCCTGAGGGAGGCGGCACCTACGCATTGAGAGTGGGGAGCAGGGGGTTCATTACAAGAACGGGAGTGATTAGACACAAACACAAGGAAGGGGGGAGTGTGGAGTTTGAGGAGTAACCAGTCGGTCAGTGTGGCTGGAATATAGATCGTGTACAGGTGGGGAATGACGTGAAATAAGGCTGGAAAGGTACTGCTGAGGGCCGCGTATGCTAAACTGGGGAGTTTTTATTTTATCCTAGAGATAATAGGAACCATTGAAGGTTTGTGATAAGGCCTTAGGAAGATTAAGCTGGAAGCTTTAAGAAGAATGAATTTGAGAGGGGCAGACCAGTTAGGAGCTATTGAAGTTGTCTAGGTTAGAGGAAATGATCAGGCGTCTAAATGTTATGAACCCCAGGGACTGGGAGGCTACCGTATTGCCTGAGGGGGGGCAAACTGGACCAGTT
The DNA here is from genome assembly GCF_900497805.2 of Vombatus ursinus. Lineage (NCBI taxonomy): Eukaryota > Metazoa > Chordata > Mammalia > Diprotodontia > Vombatidae > Vombatus > Vombatus ursinus. The sequence continues at coordinate 2,028,968 of NW_020945237.1, read as the reverse complement.
GGAAACAGAACAGGTCTTCAGCGCCTGTGCCAGTCAGAGTAACACTGGGCTTATAAATAACCCCTGTGCTTCCAGCCTGGGAGAGATAGGGAAACCCAGTTTTAAAAAAGAGAAAGGAAATGCCTGCTGAAATAAGATTTTAGAATCTAACGTATTATTTCAACATTTAGTTGTATATCATTTTAATAGCAATTAACCTATAATTGCATTTTTTTAAGTTTTGTTTTTTATCACCCGTTTTCACTTTTTTTATAGCTTCAAGAATTTGAAGCTGCAATTAAGCAAAGAGATGGCATCATAACCCAACTTACTGCTAACCTACAGCAAGCAAGAAGAGAAAAAGATGAGACTATGAGAGAGTTTTTAGAACTGACAGAACAAAGTCAAAAGTTGCAAATACAGTTCCAACATGTAAGTCTTCTTGCTAGTAAATTTTTATTTAAAAATAGTTTAATTTATTTCTTATAACTTTTGTGTCTTTCAGGATAAATACTATGTTCATCTAATATTTGTTTATTCTGGATTATTATATAAGGGAAATAGTGGGTGCCAGCTAATCATATTAATTAAACGTTAGTTTATATTCCCCTTGGTGGCTTCCTTTTCATTGGTTTCTCTGCTTTCTCCTTTTGTTTTCCATTTCAAGAATTACAGATGACAGAAAGTTCAATGTTTTACATTATCGTTGTTTACTAATGGTTTCCATGGCTGAGACTGAACTTTCTCCTCAAAATAGTATGATAGCTAAATAATTTTCTAGGCAATAACAATAATAATAGTAACAATTCCCTGGAACAAAAAAAATGCTCTGAGCAAATAATAATAAGACTAATGATTAATCTTTCTCTCACCCTCAAAAAACTCCTTTACCATTCATTTGTAGTTGTGTGTGTTTGTGTGTGTGTGTGTATGTGTGTGTGTGTGTAGGAGCAGAAGTGATAAAAATGTCTGCATATAAAAATATAATGGTCAATTCTAATAAGCAGAGGTAACATTGATGACTAGATGGGACCCTCTTTCTTTTCATGATGATGGTTTCCTTCACAATTGATGAATTTTTTAGCATGAATTAACTGCCAAAAAAAATCTACAAAAAAGCAGATTTCGGGCTTGAGATTTGTCTTTCATCATGCTACATCTTTTATTAAACACATTTTCATAAGCAAGTCCAGGACTTGTTCCTCCAGGTTCACTTTGAGGACACTGGTATATAAGGAAGTACCTCTTCCAAGGCCACCCAGAAACTTTGTGGAAGAGCTGCTGTGATGAGAAATTGACTGTGTGAACCTGGATCAGGGATTCTTAACTTGGGGCCCATGAGCTTACTTTTTTAGTTTTTCAATAACTGCATTTCAGTGTAATTGATTTCTTCTGTAATTCTTTTTTTTTTTCATACTTTTAAAACCATCTGAGAGGAGAAAGCCAAGATGGCAGAATAGCAGGACAAGTATAGCTCAGTTCCTCCAACACAGACTCTCCTCAAAGATTTAGAAAATACACCAAGCCAATTCCTGATCAGGAAATTAAAAGAAAAAAATCACAGCAAGTCTCTTTTATTTTTTCTAATGAAGGTCAGTATAGGGAGACAAAGAGTTCTCTGGATATTGGGGACAGGACTTGGCCAGAGATACAGCCGTATGCTGGAACTGAAGAAGGACTGAGGCTGTGTACTGGGGTAAGAACAGGTCTTAAAGGGACCCCAGCCTTGTGCAGGAACAGGTGCCAAGTGACAGAGCTGTCCCTCACTATCCCATTCCAGATCCCAGACCCAAGGTGGACCTAGGAGGGGACCTGTGTCTAGGTTTGGCATCGCAGGGTAAGGAAAAGTTCTGGGCCTTAGGCTGTGTACTGAGTGAGGAACAAGTTCAGAAGCAAACCAACTTTGTGGCTCTGACCCAGGAAGCAGAGCAGAGTGTCAGTTCTAGCCACTAGCCTGGTCTGAAGCCTATAGTGAACTAATGAGGACGGGGATCCCAGACAAAAGGGGACCCTGTAGTTTGCTCATGCAAAACCAGCAGTTTTCCATCTGGCTGACAGTGTCTTGAGTCTAGCCACAGTCTACTGGAGCTTCCAATGAAGGACAAGCCCGTAGGAGTGTTGCATACCCAGACCAGGGTCAGAAACTTGCAGAGCTCACACCCGGAGGGCAATAATCGGACATTGCCCCAGATCTCATTGCTTTAGGAGCATTAGAAGATTTCAGGTGCCCAGCCTGAGCGATCCTTGAGATCTTGGAATAACATAACATAATGCTCAATTCCCCAGGAAAGCATCCGAAAGATCCAAGATGACAAATGGTCAGTTCAGATGTTTCTCCCAGAAGTGCACAGAGCCCAGCTAAGTCCAAAGTCAGGAAGCAGGCTGGAAAAATGAACAAACAAAAACATACCACCATCAAGAGATGCTGTGGTGACAGTGACACTCAGGACACACACTCAGAAGAAGAGAATGGCTCCAAAACATCTAAAAGCAGAGCCTCAAATATAAACCCAGCTTGGATAGAAGTTTAACTAGAATTCCTGGAAGATAGGAAGCAAGCATTTTAAAAAGAGCTAAAAATAATTTTAGAACCCAAATTAGAGACCTAGAGAGGGAAAAAATGGAAAGAAATGAGAGAGAAAAAGATTTGGAAAGTTAATTAATATCATGGAACAAGAGGTACAAAACCTTACCAAGAAAAAACTCTCTAGAAGCTAGGTGAAGCAGTGGGTAGAATGCCAAGCCTGAAGTCAGGAAAACCTGAGTTCAAATCTGACCTCAGACACTTACTAGCTTACAAGTGACCCTGGGCAACTCATTTAACTCTGTTAGCCTCAGTTTCCTTATTTGCAAAATGTGTATGATAATAGCACCTACCTCCCAAGGTTGTTGTGAGGTTAAAATGAAATAATAATTGTCAAGCACTTAGCACAGTGCCTAAGGGCTCATAGTAAGCACTGTATGAATGTTAGGTATTATTATTAAAATTAGAATTGACCAAATAGAAACTAATAATTATTGTCCATAAGACAAGAAATATTAAAGTTTAAAAAATTAAAAATAGAAGAAAATATAGGCTATCTCATAGCAAAAACAACTTATGTGGAAAACAGATTGAAAAGAAATATATATATATATATATATATATATATATATATATATATATATAAGAATCACTGGACTACGTGAAAGTAAATGACCAAAAAGAAAAATGGCTAAAAAAGAACCTAGACATATTTCAAGAAATTGTAAATGAAAACCTTCCAGATATTTTAAAACCAGAAGACAAAGTAGAAATATAAAGAATCTGCTGATCACTTCCTGAAAGAAACTCCAAAATGAAAACTCTTAGGAATATTGTAGCCAAAATCCAGAGCTTCTAGGTTAAAGAAAAAACACTGCAAGCAGACAGCAAAGAAGAATTCAAGTACTAAGGAGCCATAGTCAGGATAAAACAAAATTTCCCAGCCACCACTTAAGAGGAGCAGGGACCTTGGAATATAATGTTTCAAAAGGCAAAGGATCTAGGGACTTAGAGGTAAGAATAACTCAGCCCTGAAAACTTGAGTATAATCCTACAAGGAGAAAAATGGATTTTTAATGAAATGGAAATCTTCCAAGCATGCCTGACAGAAAGATCAGAACTCAATAGAAGAAATTCAGGACTCAAGAGAACCACAAAAAAGTAAACATGATTCTACCCTTTGACCTATCCATACCACTATTAGATCTGTTTCCCAAGGTGATTTGGGAAAAAGGAAAAGGACCTATATGTTCTAAACTATTTATAGCAGCTTTCTTTATGATGGCAAGGAACTAGAAATTGAGAAGATGCCCATCAATCTCAATTGATGGCCAAATGAGTTTTGGTATATGACTGTGAGGCAATACTACTGTGCAGTAAGAAATTATAAGCAGATTGAATTTAGAAAAACATGGAAAGACTTAACATGAAATAATGAAAAGTGAAATGAGCAGAACTAAGGAAACATTATGTACAGTAACAGCAATATTGTTCAAAGAATAATTGTGAATAACCAAGTTATTCTGAGTATTGTAAATATTCAAATCAACCATAAAGGACCTATGAAGGAAGATGCTGTCCACCTCCAGAGAAAGAACTGATAAGTAGAAGTATGCATAGTATGATTTTACATAAATTTGTAAATCTATCTCAAGTGATGGCCTTCTTCAGTGCGGAATAGAGAGGGAGGAAGGGAGACAGTTAAAAACTTAAATTGTAATAAAAAATTAAATTTTAAAAAATAAATAAGTTTAAAGTAAAAAGAAACAGGTGAGTCAAAGAACAAATCACAGGAAAACATCAACAATTTGGAATATAACTAAAATAGTTCTTAGAGAGAAATTAATATCTCTAAACACTTTATCAAGAAAATAAAGAGTAAATCAACTAATAGAAACCCTAAAAATCAGGGAAGAGATTAACAAAATTAAAAACAAAAAAAAATCATTCAATTAATGAATAAAACCAGGAGCTGTCATTAAAAAGAAAAAAGTAGATAAGCCATTAGCTAACTGGATTTTTAAAAGAGAAAGAAGAAAACAAATTAGGAATATCAAAATTTTTTTAAAAAGATGAATTTACTACCAATGAAGAAGAAATAACAAGTTATTAGGAACTGTTTTGCCCAATTAAATGCCAATAAAACTGGCAATATAAATGAAGTTGAAAATATTTTCATACTATAAAATACTTAAATTAACAGTATATAGAATAGAAGACAACCCAACTTAAGAAAAAGAAATTGAAGAAGCCATAAATGATTTCCAAAGAAAAATACAGGGTCAGTTAGATTTACAAGTGGGTTCTATAAAACACTTAAAGAACAATTAATTCCAATACTATAGAAACTGGAAAAATAGGAAAAGAAGTCCCAACAAACTCCTTATATGATATAAATATGATCTTAATACATAAACCAAAGAGAGGCAGAACAGAGAAAGAAAACTGGACCAGTTTCCCTGATGAATACTGATGCAAAAAAAAGATTTTTTAAAATGAAATGCCAACAAGGAAACTATAACATATCACAAAGACTGCACACTGAAAAAGCTGGATTTATACTAGGAATGTAGGGCTGACTCAGTATAAGGAAAGCTATAAACATAATTGATCATATTAATTTTTAAAAATCATGTTATATCAATAGATGTAAGAAAATCTTTTGACATACTACCGCACATGTGTATCAAAAAAAAAAAAAAACACACTTGAAAACATAGGAGTGAAGTTTTTCATCAATATAAGTAAAACCAAGAGTCAGCATTGTCTGTAATGGGAATAAACTAGAGGCCTTCCCTCTAGTTTAAGATTGGGGTAAAGCACATATGTTCATTATCACTATTACTGTTTAATATAGTGCTAAATATGCTAACTATAGCAATAAGAGAAGAAAAAGAAGCCGAGAGGATAAGCACAAAGCAAAGAGGAAACGTTAACTGTTTACTTAGATAACCCTAAAGTTAACTAAAATATAATTGAAACAGTTAACGAATTTGGCAAAGTTTGAGGATATAAAATAAACCTACATCAAACATCAGGATTTCTGCCTATAGTTCCAAAAAATTCAGCAGGAAGAGATAGAGAAATTCCATTTAAAATAACTGCAGACGGTATTACATACCTGTCAAGACAAAAACAAGAACTATATAAGCACAACTACAGTGTAAAATATCTTTAGACAAATAAAGACATCTAAGTAATTAGAGAAATATTAATTGGACATGGGTTAAGCTGAGCCAAAATAATAACGACAATATTACCTAAGTTAATTTACTTTTTCAGTGCTATAGCAACCAAACTACCAAAGGATTACTTTATACAGTTAGGGAAAAAAAAAAAAAAACCAACAACAGAATACATCAGGAGGAGCAAAAGATCGAGAATATCAAGGAATTAATGGAAAAAAGTGGGAAGAAAAAGGGCCTAGCAGTGCTCGATCTCACACTAAACTACCAGAAAGCAGTAGTCATCAGAACAGTTTAGTACTGGATGAGAAATAGAAAGGATGATCAATCAAAGAGATTAATACACTGTACACAGAGGCCAATGAGCACAGTAGCCTAGTGTCTGATAAACCAAAAGATCCCAGAGCTCACCAACAAAACTTGAGCAAACTGTGAAGCAATCTGGCAGAAACTAGTTATAGACTAGTATCTCTCACTAAGACAAGCTCCAAATAGATACAGAACTTAGACAGAAAGGGTGACATCGTAAACAGGTTAGAAGAGCAAAGAGGAAATTACCTGTCAGACTAGGAGCCTTTCCCAAAGTGATAGTCAAAGGAAATGAATGGGCACCTTGTAAAGGAAGAAATCCAAGCTACCTATGACTGTATGAAAAAAATGCTCTCAATCATTAATAGTTAGAGAAATGCAAATTAAAACAACTCTAAAGTACCGCCTTACAGCCATCAGATAGGTAAAGTTGACAGAATAAAATGACAAGTTCTAGAGTCTGTGGGAGAACAAGTATATAATGTTCTGTTAACTGTGCATTACTGTGAACTGGTCTAGCCATTCTAGAAAGCGATTTGGAGCTATGTACAAAAAGCTAACTAAGCTGTATGTACTCCGACCCAGAAATAACTCTACTAGGTCTGTCATCCCATAGAGAGCAAAAAAAGAGGAAAAGAGCACTTATGTACAATATTTTGTGGTGGTTGTTGCAGTAAAGAATTGGAAACTGAGAGGGCGCCTATCACTTGGGGAATGGCTGAACAAATTATGGTATATGTATGTGATCAAATGCTGTTGTGCTATAAGAAATGATGAAAAGGATGGTTTTATAGCAATCTCTATAAACTGATGCAGAGTAAAGTGATCAGAACTAGATGAACAGTTTATACATTAACAGTATTGTAAAGACAAACCATTTTGAAAGACTTAGGAACTCCAATCAGTGCAATGAACAACCGCATGTCCAGAGAACTCATAATGAGACATGGTACCCACCTCCTGATAGAGAAACTAGAGACTCATAGTGCGCGTTGAGACATTTGTATGTATGTTGTGTGTGTATTTTTTTTTTTGGACATGGCCAATGTGAGTATTTGTTTTGACTATAATATTTGTAGCAGAGGTTTTATTTTTTCTTATTTTCTTACTGACCTATTTGGGGTTCAGTAGGAGAGAGAGGAGATATTCATGAAAATAAAATTGAATTGAAGAAATTAAAAAGTTATTTTGAGAAAGGATCCATAACACAAAGAAAGATTAAACTCCTTCCAGCCCCCACATCTCCCTAGTTAACTACTTAATCGGTAAGAATTCTTGTGATAAGGGCATGAGAGCTACAGAGAGTTTTATATAATAAAGGTATATAAACATATATAGAAAAAATATGTCATAGTATATGTTTTGCATTTGCCTAGAAGGAGACTTGATAATCTCCTGAGCGTAATATACTGGTCCAACTAATCTTGACCATGACATTTTTCTGTGGTCATATAAGTTGCATTTCTATCACTTCTATTGGTATTTGGTGTTCATACCATTAGTTGCATTTTCCTCCACTTCTTTTCTTACATCACTAATTGGAAAAGAGGAATTAACTTTTCTAGCAGTGCCATAATTTTGACTTTTCAGAATTTTTTTTTATAACAAAATGAACCGACTCCTGCTCTCCCTATGTTAGTGCCCTCAACAAAAAAATTACCATGTATTTACTTTGTGTATTTCTTATGTATATTTATGTATCTGCATGTCATTTCCTCCAATAAATGTAAACTCTTTGAAGGCATGAACTGTTTTATTTTTGTTTTTGTACCCCTAGCACCTAGCATAATGCCTGGTGTATAGCATGCTCTTAATAAATGTGTGTTGATTGATTGAGAGAGCTTTTTTCTAGATTGAGAGGCTTTTCCTAGTCTCAGCATAGTCATCTTGCTTTATTCCAACTGGTTGGTACACAGGTTGCTAAATTGAAGGTGGTATAAAATTACTATTTTACAAACCTTTCTAGTTGATAAAGTATGAAACAACACAGCTCTTATTAACATTGCTCCAAATAAAGTCTATACTTTTCCTCCAAAAATTGACTTGTGTTAAACTAGTGGGACTATCATGACATTAGATTTCAGCGTCTGTCCAGAAAGTTTTTTCCCCTTTCAAAGAAATTTCATTTTAGGGGTGCTACCTCCATTATGAGGGTGGTCTATGTAATTGAATCAATATATTATGTTTAGGAGACTGTAAGTCTCCTTCTAGGCAAATGCAAAGCTTGATATATTTTTTTCTATATATGGTTATATATTTTTATTGTGTAGTTATTGAAATCTCATCATAAAACTCTCTGTAGCTCACATTATTACAAGAACTCTTGCAAGTAAAGTAGTTAACTAGTAGTTAACTGGGGGCTGGAGGGAGTTTAGACCTAGGTCAGACCACTTTGGTGGGATCAGAGCAGATCTATGTTTTACCCAATGTTGCTCCAAGTTGAATAGTTTCATAGCGGACTTCCATTTCTAACTCATGATGGTAATATAACTTTTGTGGAAGGGCACTTCTTTTTCTGTTAAACAGTGTATACCCTGTTAAGTGATTCTCATCCTGGTCAAAATGGAAGTTTTTTCAGAACTGTATTTGGGAAAGGGCGTGGGGATGGGGGGTGATGTACAGATCGTGGTATCAAAGGAAAAGAACAAAGGATTCTTCTTTCTTCCTTTTTTTGTGCAAATGTCATTGCTAACATTTTTAATGTCATTTTTTTGCCTTTTTTTATTTTAGTTACAGGCTAGTGAAACTCTGAGAAATAGCAGTCATAGTAGCACAGCTGCAGATTTACTTCAAGCCAAACAACAGATTCTCACTCATCAGCAGCAGCTAGAAGAACAAGACCATTTATTAGAAGATTATCAAAAGAAGAAAGAAGAATTCAAAATGCAAATTAATTTCTTGCAAGAGAAAATTAGAACTTATGAGATGGTATGCTCTTTTTAATGATAGTCTACCAAAAGATTTGTAGCTTTGCAATTAACTTTATATTAATTTTTTATCACCCTTTGAATTAATTTAAAAAGCTTTAGAAATAAACATTCATTTCATCATTACTATGCAAATGATTCACAAAAGCTTTATAATGAAGAAAAATTCTTTTCAGAGATAAAATAATAATTTATTTTATAACTTTTTACAGCCCCATTATAATCATGCAAGTCTTGAGTTCTAAGCCCCAAGTTAAACTTTTATGTGGTGATGAAGCCCTTCTTCTAGGTCTTATGATTAAGGCCTTTGGAAAAGGTCTAGCATAAATCCATGCTAATTCAGTGTTATGAGCAGATTACATTAAGAGGGAAACTGTAAATTAATAATGTTTCTATATAGACTCTGATTTCTGACCCTGTTAGTATGCTACCTAAGAAGATCTCTGTGTTTTCAAGGGATATTGTGAAATTCCAAAAAAATTCTCAAAGCAAAATTTTAATTCCCTTTTATTAAAAAAAAAATCAAATATAACATCACTTATTTGCTCAAAAAAAGTTTATTAGGGCCTATTTTATGCCAGACACAAATAATATGTAAACAGAAATGAAACAGCCCTTGTCATTAAGATTACATTCGGTTTGGGGGAGAAAGGTGAAAACTGATAAACAAAAAAATATATATCCAAAATAAATAAAACACAATTTCCAGAGGTAGGTGGAGGTCATCAAGATAGGGCTTGTGTAGGGCATGTCATTGGAGCTAAACTTGGAAAGAAGTTTGAAGCTACAGTGAGTGGCTTTTAGCCATCGAAGGCAGGCCTCCTGTACACAGACACAAAGACGAGATGGAATGTCAAATCAAGTCACCTAGCTGACAGGTAGAGAGCCAGAAGGAGAGTAATGTGCATTAGGATGACGGAGGAGTTGGGATGGAGTTCTGGAGGCATTGGAGACCCACTGGACCTTTTTGAGCAGGGGGGTAACATGGTCAGAGCTATGTTTTAGGAATATGATTAGGGAGGAGACTGGAAGTAAGGAGACCAGTTAGGAAGCTATTGAAATGGTCCTAGTGAGAGGTAAGGAAGACCACAGCTGGGGTGGTTGTGGTGTGTGGAGAGAAAGGGACAAATGCAAGCAGTTCTGTGTTGCTACAATCAATAGGACTTGGCCCTTAATTGAATATGAGCAGTGAAAATGAGAGAAGTGTTAAGAATGGTACCATGCTTATAAAACTAGCTGACTGGAAAAGAGAATTTATGAAATTAAGCAATGATTGTGTGTTAAAAGCGCAGAAACCACTGGAAGTCATTGACATATAAATGCTAGAGAATGAAGCAATGATCAGGATAGGTCTTGTTATTTAAATATAATTAAGAAAAATCAAGACCGTCATATTTGGAATTGCCATATAGACGTTTCACTAGTGTTATTTGAAAAATAACACATACACTGGTGGGTATAAAGCTAAATGAAGTCACAGCCCTTGCATTCAGGAAGCTAAGACCCTAGTAAGGAGACATAATACCAATAGAAAGAACTATAATAGTAGTATAAATAAAATGTGATTTTTGCCAGATGGAAAAAAAATGGAAAAATTGTTATGCCATATTGGAGAAGTGGAGAAAAAAGCCTCTGCAGAGATTGTTTGACTTGACCTTGGAAGAGCTAGAAGTATTCCAATAAATAGCTATAGAAAGGAAGTCTATTCAAGTCAAATCAATAAGCATTAATTCTGTGCTAACTATGTGCCAGTCGCAGGTGTAGGGAACACCTTGAACAAAGGGAGGGGCACATCTAGTGAACCATTAGTAGCTCAGTTTTACTGGAGCAAAGCCAGTATAGAAGTGCAGAGGGAAAGACTAGAGAGGTCTGGTGGGGCCAGGTCGTGTAGGGTCTTGAATGCCAGGTTATAGCACTTGGACCTTTTTTTAATAAACAATGGAGAACCATTGAAAGTTTTTAAGCAGGGCAGATGATGTCATTAGAAATGGAAGGAATGGGAACAAACATGAAGAACCAACTATGTGCCTAGCACTGTGCTAAAGTCTTTACTAATATTATCTCATTTAAGCAGGTCTTTAAAAAGATTTTACAGCCAGCGGTATGTGGGACTGTTCAAGTCAGAAACCGATTTAGGTAGCTTTTGGAATTAATTTGTTCAGCACATGTTTATTAAGTACCTACATAACTAATCGACTCAACAATGATAATACTATGTGCCAGGCACTTATAGTACCAAACTATTTTACTATCAAATGAGATGATATTTGCAAAGTACTTAGCACAGTACCTGGCACATAGTAGGTACTATATAAATGTCTATTCCCTTCCCACTAGCTACAGTATAGTGTTTATACTATATAATTTAATGCTGTTAAAATTTTAACGTAAATTAAAATTTTTCATAGATAAAATGCATAAGTAGTAGTCTAACTCAAGTGACTCACAGTCCACAAGCCATGGTGTTATCAGTTGTTCTTGTCGAGCATAGTTCTCCTTGTCCATGACTCTATAACTGACTCCTGAACTGGAGTCAAGAAAAAGTTTCCTCTCTGAATCCAAATTTCAATTTAGACTGGAATTCTGGGGTTGGATTGCCAAACCAGAATGTTATAGTTTCCTAGATTAGGCTTGAAGTTTTGCTATATTAAGTGACTTCTGGTTCAGGCATACTGCCAAGACATCAGGCATCTATGAATCACTTTTTCTCCATCCTTTTCCAATAAGTTACCTCTAGGTCACTAATAAGATCTAGGTCAGTAGTATATTTGAGGTAATTCAGGACCCTTTTGTCTTTAGCAGTCCTGCAGAATACAGACCTTCTATATGGTTATGCTTTTTGACCCCCTTCCTAACTGAATATCCAGAGTACTACATGTATATGCACAGTGTTTAACGTTTAAGAAACTTCAAAATAAAAATGTATCAATTTAAACCTGTTATATACAAATCAGACATTATTAAAAGCAATCAAGTATAAAATGAAAGGAGAATGCTTTACTATCAAACCTAGAAGACATAGTTGTAAAGTATTTATTAAGTTGCCATCAGTTAAAGATTCTCTGTCTTATTTTCAGAAGGAACAAAATGAAAAAGTAGAAGATTCAAGTAAAAAGGAATTACAGGAAAAGGAATCAGTCATTGAAGAGTTAAAAACAAAAATAATAGAAGAAGAAAGAAACTCACTTGAGCTGAAGGATAAGCTATCAGCTACTGATAAATTGCTGGGGGAATTCAAAGAACAGATTATAGAAAAGAACCAAGAAATAAATAATATAAGACTAGAATTAACTAATTCTAAACAAAAAGAAAGACAGTGTTCTGATGAAATAAAACAACTAATGGGGACTGTTGAAGAACTTCAGAAGAAAAATCATAAGGACAGCCAATTTGAAGCTGATATGGTGCAAAGAATGGAACAAGAAACTCAAAGAAAATTGGAGCAACTCCGGGCAGAGTTGGACGAAATGTATGGGCAGCAGATTGTGCAGATGAAACAAGAGTTAATAAAACAGCATGTGTTACAGATAGATGAACTTAATGCACGACATAAAGGAGAACTAGAAAATACTTTAAAATCATGTCCAAATATTCCAATAAATGAAAATCAGATACAGTTAATGAATATGGCAATTACTGAATTGAATTTAAAACTTCAAGATGCTAATTCTCAAAGGGAAAAAATAAAAGAAGAATTAGAAGTAATTTCAGAAGAAAAGTCTGCTTTACAGAGACAGCTTGAAGACCTTTTTGAAGAATTAAGCTTTTCCAGGGACCAGGTTCAGAGAGCTAGACAGACAGTAGTTGAGCAGGAAGGTAAACTCAATGAAGCATACAAATTGCTTAGCAGTGTGGAAGATTTGAAAGCCCAGATTGTGTCTGCATCTGAATCCAGGAAGGAGCTAGAATTAAAACATGAGGCTGAAGTTACCAATTACAAGATAAAGCTTGAAATGCTAGAGAAAGAAAAGAATGCTGTGTTAGACAGAATGGCGGAATCTCAAGAAGCGGAATTGGAAAGACTGAGAACTCAGCTGCTCTTCAGTCACGAAGAGGAGCTCTCTAAACTCCGAGAAGACTTAGAAATTGAACATGAAATAAATGTAGAAAAACTTAAAGATAACTTAGGTATTCACTATAAACAGCAAATAGAGGAATTACATAATGAAATGAGTCAAAAGATAGAGGCCATGCAATTTGAAAAGGACAATTTAATAACTAAGCAGAATCAGTTACTTTTAGAAATTTCAAAGCTGAAAGATTTACAGCAATCTCTTGTAAATTCAAAATCAGAAGAGATGACCCTTCAAATCAGTGAACTTCAGAAAGAGATTGAAGTACTCAGACAGGAAGAAAAGGAAAAGGGCACGCTTGAGCAAGAAGTACAAGAGTTACAACTTAAAACTGAATTTTTGGAGAAGCAAATAAAAGAGAAAGAAGATGACCTTCAAGAAAAATTTACACAACTTGAAACTGAGAATACCGTTCTTAAAAATGAAAAGAAAGCTCTGGAAGACATGCTGAAAATATATTCTCCTATTAGCAAAGAAGAAAGCTTGATTTTTGTAGATTCAGTTAAGCCCAAATCTGAAGACTGTGACTGGCAAAAAAAAATTGATGTACTCCTAGAAGAAAATGAGAGGCTCACCAAGCAATGCACTCAGCTAAATGAAGAGATCGAGAAACAAAGGAACACATATTCATTTGCTGAAAAAAATTTTGAGGTTAACTATCAGGAGTTACGAGAAGAATATGCTTGTCTTCTGAAGGTAAAAGCTGATTTAGAGGACAGTAAAAGCAAGCAGGAAGTAGAATATCAAATGAAGCTGAAGGCTCTCACTGATGAGCTTTATCATTTACAGAAAAGTAAGCCAGTTCTAGTGAAAACTAAAAGTGCAGATTGTGAAAGCTGTAAAGATGACAAGCCTTTCACAGCAGAGATTTCTGAAGTTGGTGAAGTTGTTGAGAAAGATACTACAGAACTTATGGAGAAGCTTGAGGTGACCCAGCGAGAGAAATTAGAACTCTCTGAGAGACTGTCAGATCTTTCTGAACAGTTAAAGCAGAAGCATGGTGAAATTAATCACTTAAGTGAGGAAGTTAAATCCTTAAAGCAAGAGAAAGAACAAGTTTTAAAAAGATGCAAAGAGCTAGAAATCATCGTTGGCCATAGTCGAGCAGAGCATGTGGATGAGTTAAAACTTAAGCCGTGCAGTTTTAAAGATGGTATTCAAACAGAGGGAAGTAAAGATTCTGAAAGTCCTGCATTTAAAATACATGAAGATTTTAGTGAAGGGGCACAGATCATAGAGGAAAATAAAGTTTCATTTGAAGATGAGACTGTTAAAAAAGAAATCAATCAAGAACTGGGGAAACCTGAAAAGTATTCACTTTTGGATCACGTGGACTCTGTGACTGAGCAGTTGGCTGATGAGTCGTCATCATCATCTTTGGCCATTGCACAGAGTGAAAATGACCAGCTTCGGCAGGAGCTCAGTATTCTGAAATCTGAACAGGTTTGTTGACTGATTCGTGTGTGATTAAGATAGAAGACGGAAAAACCTCTTACTTAGAAAGTATTTTTGTTCTTTACAAAAATATAAATGAACATTCTGAAAGGGAGAATGAAAACATTTTTCAAGTTATTCTCATTAGGGCTTGTTACTTATTTTTCAGGCAGATGTTATATAGAAAAATATTTAAAATTATCCTAATTTTCTCTAAGTGTTATGTTAGATCTGAAAAACTTTAAAACTCTGACTGTATATGAAGACAATTTATATGTTCAGATAAAGCCAGAGGAAACATTTGACAGTTTATATTTTGCCAGCTATAATACCATGAACAATAACATAATTAATGAAAATTATTATGGAATGATTTGGAAGTTATAAGTATGTGTATTATAATTAGGATGATACATGTTGCTGCCTAACTAAGATAGATTTTAAAAAAATATATTTCTAGTTAATAAGGCCACTTTATGCTGATTTAATTATGAATTTAGAAATCAAGAAGTTGATATCTGTCAACTCTTTAAATCTGTTGAATATTTGATTATTTTAGAGATCATGGCACATGATGTTTTCCTCTTACAATGCCCCAAATCACCTAAATTTGTAGAATGAAAGTTTCCTAGGAGAAAATAGCTCTATCTGAAGACCAGCTGCTTAAATGATCAGTTCTCTGACTGTTGTAGAAGTAAAACATTTTCAGCTGCCATTTAGTTCCCATCTTCTGACCATGGCTTAAAGAATGAATTGTTTTATTAAGTAGCTTAAAGGTGATAAGTAGTACAGAATGTATTACAGCAGATTATTTCACTTTCCTTCCTTGCATTCTCCTTCGACTATGTTGGTTACTCTCAGGGCTGAGCCCAAGGCCAAACCACTGAAGTTCAGAGATGTTTCTTACCACTTGTGGCCCTCAGTACATTAGAAGTTGACTTCTCTGTTTTATTGTATTATTGTATTGGGCCAGTGGATTTTCAGCTCTTTTTACCTCAATTTTATAGTCCTAATTTTCCTATTAATTAGCAGTATAACCCTGGGCAAGACATTTCACCCTTCTTGGCCTCAGTTTCCTCATCTGTAAAATAAAGACTTTATAACCTTTATGGTTTTCTAGATTTGTAAATCTGGATTTCTGTGAAATACAGTAACAGACTATTTTTATCCATTAGTATGGATAATCAAGAGTTAACTATATCCACACTGAATATCTCTACAAAGCTCCATATCAAATGATTGCATAAATTTAGTGATCATGTTTCCATTGTGTAGCTTTCTAAAGGGGAACTTGTTGTTTTATTCGGACATTTCCACATTTGATGTATGCTTAAAATTCTGTAGGTTTGCTCAATATTTAGTCAGTGTAAATGTAACCTAAAAAGTATATTTTAAAAAAGACACCCAGAAAATCTGTGGTACTTATGGCCTTGAAAATTATGAGTTGTCTTTACATCTCTTGTGCTATTATCATCTGAATTCTATATTAAAAACTTTTTAAGTGGTGATAATGGAAATAATTGGAAAGAATTAAATTGTTTTTTACCTTAGTGTTAGTGTAAAGAAATATTGCTTAACCTACAAATTGAGTTAATAGAAAATAGAAAATCAGTAAAGAAAAATAAATTCTGAGATGCAGCTGATAAGGACATTTTTTTAGGTAGTTGGACAAGAATAAATGCAGAGAAAGAATGAATGGTTGCACTTGTCATTTTAAAATACTTGCAACGTGTGTACTTTAAATTGAAGGCGGATTTGAGGCTTCAGATGGAGGCGCAGCACCTTTGCCTTTCCCTGGTTCATTCAGCTCACGTGAAGCAGGTGCGTGTCTGCATGGAGGAGGAGAGAGCAAGTGCGCTAAGCAGCCTTAGAGAGGGACTTGTTTCTGCTCATGAAGAGGAGATGAAGGAGCTTCAGAAAATACATATTTTAGAGCTACAGAATGTAAAGAGACAAGAAGCAGGTAAATTGTGGAAGCTGTTCTTATGAGTAATATCCATCCCAGTTGACATCTGAATACAATCATAAATGCTATGGGATATATACTGTAATTGTCTGTGCCCTGCCATGTCATAATTTTAACTCAGTCTTGAGGAAATCAATTAGCCATGGAATTCCAGCCCAAGGAAACCAAGACAGTCCTTGGGCTGTTGGAGAGATCAGTACTCTACTAGGAAGGCCCAGACTGATCCCTATCCCTGGGCCTGCCCAAATCCTCCCGTGGACCCTTAGACCAACCCAGTCCCCCAGAAATACAAACTTGGGACAAATTAGGAGGTAGACCTAGTGATAGGTCTTAAACTCACAGGCCTGGGCCACAGCCGCATCTGCTTTTGGGAGTGATAGCCAGGGGCTTTCCCCGATGGCATTTGCCTCCCTCTGATAACTCCCTTTTTCATAATGAAATAAAGTTTGAATAATATTTATAGCTAATCTAAGTATACTTGAGAGATCTACTTAACTTCTTATTGAGTACTTTAATATCACAATTTAATAGGACCATATTAAGTATAAGAGGCAGCCTTGTGAAGGGCAGAGGTGTCAGGCCCATGGTCTGTGGGCTGCATGTGGCCCACCAGACTTCTGAATGTGGCCTGAACCAGGTTTAAATGTAATTGAGAAATATTTAACAAAATAGATAAAAATACAATAAAACACAACTAAAATTACATTTTAAGACTTGAGTTAGTAGGTGACCCACAGGGATCCTTCTGTATGGATTAACAACCCCCATTTCCGTGTG
The DNA here is from genome assembly GCF_900497805.2 of Vombatus ursinus. NCBI lineage: Eukaryota > Metazoa > Chordata > Mammalia > Diprotodontia > Vombatidae > Vombatus > Vombatus ursinus. The sequence goes on along the minus strand of NW_020945237.1, from coordinate 2,011,794 downwards.
AGTTTGACACCATTGGTGATGTGCATAGAGAGTCAAGGAGACGTGGGTTTAAGTCCTGCCTCAGTCACCTGCTGCTTTGATCTTGGTGGGTAAATGAAGGAGGTTGACCTCGTTGCCCTTCCTGTTGGGTCCTGTGAGGGCCTGTGATCCTGGGAAGACTCTTGACTTCCAGAAAAGGTGCCATTCTGCACTGGTAGAGGAATTTCCTCACCAAGAACTCCCCATATCAATGAAATTACAAGTCTGGTCAAAAAAATGCATTCATTATACGTAACATATTTACCATGCACCAGGGCTTCTGGTATCCTCCAACTCTATCAGTTTAACAGGGGCAAAACTGAGTACCTAAGAAACTGGTTTGTTAGATAACCTGTTCATCAAAAATTAGAAGAAAACTTTGAATATAATAAATTTGAAGTAAGTTTTATTACAGCATGGGTAGTTATACCAGAAGATTAAAATATTTCAGGTAAAATAAATGCTAAATAGCTGTATTTCAACATACAAGTTAACAGGTATAATACATTATCTATTTTAATAGATGGTGAAGGGATGTCTTTAGAGATGCTTATGGAGAAACTCCACAAGGCAGTGATTAAGGAATGCTCTTGTTTTAATCAGGTAAGATATTAATTTAAAAATGTTTTTTGGGAAAGAAACTCTATGTTTAGAATTGCAGATTTGATAAAATTATCCCTCCCAATTTTCCATACAATGGTACCTTGTATCGGACTCTTTCATACAGTAGAGCATTAGTAAACATTTTTTTTCTTTTACTTTAATGCACAATTTTGGTTTATTCTTTCTCAACAGGCGCTAAGACCAGAAAGTGATACATCTTCAGGAGTAGAGGGAGAATGGGGAAAGATAATACAAACCTATAGATAACACAGGAGCGCTTCTGTTATCATCAGAGACAAATGCAACCACAGATCCACACCTGCTTAGACTCTCTCCCCTCTGGGCTTGTTGTTGTTTTAGCCCTGCTACTGAGAGAACCAAGAAGGTGTAGAGGAAAGCCCAAGGCCCTAGTGGGTAATGCATAAACTGGCTTTCCTTTTTTCAGTAACATCACAACTATTCTGAATCCCATTTCCCAAACTGTCCATGTATGTGAGACACATGGTTTAATAGAAGGATCTGACTTTGATAGAAAAGATCTGACTTGTCCACTTAGCTCTGTTACCTTGTGCAGATAACTTTACCTCCCTCTGTGTTCTCAGTTTCTGTGTATATAATAAGAATAGTATTAGATCATATTTCTAGAGTGTGTTCTGGTTTAAAGGACTTTTCCGTACTCCTGAATTAGGGAGTGTAAGTTTCATCCCCATTTTACCAGTAACAGTCTCAGATTAGGTCTCATACACCTAGGTTATGCGGGGGTAGGCTTGGAACCCAGGCCTTCATTCTCCAAATCTTCTGTTCTTTTCACTCATCTGTAAAATGAGTATGACAACATCAGTGTGTTTGCAAGGCTCTTAAGAAGATCAGATGGGAGAAAGAATGTGGAGTGCTTTACTAGAACTGTCGAAAGTGCTCTGCCGTCCTCAGTGAGGAGGGGGAGGACGCCAGCAGTGATGCTTCCTCCTCTGAGAAACTGCTGGAGCTCTGACATTCTCTCCACTTCCAGAATTCTACATACTCCCTTGGGAGCCAGGAAGAATATTTGGCAGTCAAAGTTGAACAACAATAACAAAAAAAATCACATTGAATTATTTTAGTTTTTAAGCAAATCTGTATGAAAGAACATTCATTGATAAGAGCTATGTGTAGCTAACTATTTTTATTAAGAACATTACAACCAGCCGTAGATTGTTCATTTTAAATGTTTTAGGGAACTTCCACTAGACCTTTAGAAGAAATGTGGGGGATATCTTAATTTAGATTTATTAACAAAACTGTACTTTTCACTTATTTATCAATGGATGCTGTTTGACATAGATTTATATAGATGTGAAAATCATACTGCCATTTGTAAATTTTTTGTTTGATCTCTCAGAGCAATTAGCCAAGTTAATAACACATGGAATGCTTCTGATGTTTTTGTGCAAGCCACAAAAGCAACTCTTAAACATAAGGGGAAAGATGTATAGAGTGTAACGTTCTACTTGTTGGATCACTAATCCTGTAGGTAATCATCTCTGATGTTTCAGGGTTGTCATTCCGTGCTGTTTCTGTTTGGTAATAGGTGTAATGTCAGGGTAGGCTGTAAGCTAGGAGATGGATTAAAATTCAAGGTGAATCTCGTCATTAAAAGGATGTAGGGATTATCCAAGGTATAACATTTAAAGAAAAAATCCAAATTGAAATATTTATTCAAACAAAAATCTTGAGAAGGAAATTCACTTTGTTCAACAGAAAATATTTCAGTCTCATAGTAAGAAGAATTTTATATTTCCTTACCTAACATTCTACATTAAATGTTATTGAGGGAAATTTTGCTTGAATATTCTGTTTGCAATTTCACATAATGATGACTGGATTTTGCATCACTAAATAAGTTATATTTTTCTTTGTTTTCCTTTTGCTTTCCTCTATCCTTTAAACTGTTAGGTATCTCTGCTAATGCAATTTTGAATGATTTGTTTTAGCTGAAATAATAATTTGCAGCCATACAATTTTATTTAATTTTGGTGTCAACAGTCTTTGTGCAACATCCTTGGTACGTGTAACACAGCTCCTTTCAAATATGAAGTAAAAGTAAAAGGAGAAATTCCTGATATTTATTCCTCTGAAGTTCAAGAAGATAGCCCAGAATTGCAAAATTGCACATTTGAAGTTCAAGGTAATGCTAAAAATCTTTCAAAAGGTGTCTCTACTGTCAAATATAACATTCTAACTATCAACACTTTATATTATAAACCTTAATGTAAAGTGATTATCACTCAGCAAATTTCATTTTGTAATTGGAATATAATGTGAATTTTATATTAAGTTTTGTTTCCATAGTTTTTACTCACTAATGAGGAGTGGTATTTTACAACTCTTTGAGAAATAGAAATGTATGATTAATTGATGTAAAGATGAATTTTTCCATTATGGCATGGACATATAACCTGCACTACTGTCTGAATACGAAAATTGAGTAAAATACCAGAAAGTGTAATATTGGATTTAATTATGTATTTAGAATTGAAAAGGCACAGTATGACTTTGAAATCCCTTAGTTATAATATCTTTAAAAGGTTATGAAATCAGGACTTTTACCGTGAACGTTATTAAATTTTTTTCCTCTGTAAATAAAGTTTCACTTTCCAGAATAGGAACCTGAAGTGATTGCCACTAAAAATGAAGGATTTCAAGATTAAAGAATTTCAAAGTAAAATATTTCAAGATTACCTGTTTTTCAAAATGTTAGGCAGGAATTAAAATACATCTATAATAGTTTCTGGAAGTATTTTTCCAATAGCTTAATAGCATCTTTTCCTTCCTACTCTTCACTTCTCCCACTCCCCCAAAAAATGTTAGTAAAGAGGTAAAAAGTTTGCCTTTGGGCAGACTTTCACTACTGTACAGAGAGTACAGTCATTCATCATGTAGTATAGTTGCATAAAGCTAAATTGTAACTTTTAAAAGATAATAGGTAGTTAGAAAGGTTTTGAAAACCTGCTCCCGTAACACATATGCCTCATGTCTGTCATCAGAGAACCACCCAAAGTTGGGAGGGGCTCATCACTACAAGATTGCTCACCACATATGAATTTTTTCAACCATAATAATTAGTGAAAATTATCTGCTATGTTGTGAAAAGTTGTCATCAGTGTTAATGGAAAGAATACTCACACTGATAAAATCATGATTACTTAAGGTCAATTTATAAAATACAAGTTATTCCTTCGTAATACTGTGAAACTATTAAAATTACATGGGGAAATAAGCTATGAATTAAAAGTTTTCTTCTCAAAAGCAGATCAATGGGAAAAAGGGACTGTTTTTTAAATTGTTAAAAATTAGCTAAACATAGTCATAATGTTAAGTGACAATAGACCAAGTGAACAGCAAATTATATTGTAAAAATACACACCATAAAAACTTCTAAGCCTCTACTCCTTCCTTTTCCACTATCTTCTTAATTCCGTCTTTTATTCTTTCATTCTTTGTGTGGATGCATCTCTTTTTCCCAGTTGCTCTATTTATCATTGTGTGTCCATCTTTGATTTTCTGAGTATGTATTTACCTCTAAGTCTTTCTCTACTATGTTAAACATATGATCTGTCCCTTTGTCATTTTCTGTACGTGGTTCTGTTTCTGTATTTCTTTATCATTGTCCATTTCTCTGTCATTGTGTCTTTCCTGTCCCTACTCTCTTTCCCTTAACTCACCATGTAGAAATGAGTGTTTTTTTAAACATTTCTTGTATTTTTAATCCAGAGCCCAGAGCTGAAGGTTCTGAATTCACACAGACTGGGTTCAGTTTTAGTGGGATCCCCCAAATCCATTTGTTTGGCTTTTGCCCTCACTTAAGATTTCCCCTGAGAAATTTAGACTACATCTTTTTCTAGGTGTCCACAGAAAAGGTGAAAGCCCCCAGGGTTGCCATGCAAACTTTCAGGGTAACAATCTCTTAAGTAAATACAAGACAGGCTTTTTGTTTCACTTAATAGAAAACATTGATAGTTCCTGTCCTCCAGGAGCTTACCTTCGATCAGAGGAAGCAACATGCACACATATAACATATATACAGGTATGTATGTTTATTTGCATACACATAACTGCATGGGTATTTATACACACATGTATACACGTATTTGTGTGTGTTTATGCTCAGATATAGGTATATGCAAATATAGATATATATGTGTTTGTGTGCACCTATTTTATGTAAATGCAAATTACACAGAGTAAATCCAAGGTCATTTTGGTGAGGAGGCACCAGCAGCTGGATGGGTCAGAAAAGGCTCGTTGTAGGAGATGAAACTTGCAACTGAGCTTTGAAGGAAACAGAGGTGAGGAGAGCACCCATTCTGTGGGGGATGGCCAGTGCAGAGGCATGGAGCTGGGCTATCATCTGTCACGTGTAAAGGAGAGCCTGGGAAGGTGGTTTGGAGCCAGGTTGTGAAGAGCATTAAAGGCCAGACAGGAATTTGTGTTTGATTGTGAAGGAATAGCAAACCACTGAATTGAGAGAGCAGAGGAAAGACCTGGGTAGACCACACTTTAAAAATTTCTTATTTTTCTTTTAAAGTGTCACTAAAATGAAACCTACTGTGTTTCTCTGTAGAAGAATGACAATAAAGACAAAAAGAAAACAACCTTAAATTCATTTACCTTTTCCTTGATTTGTTAAAAAATGGGTCAGCGGTTCATACCTGAGAAATTGCTTCCTCCCTCTTGCAGAACAACTGTAGTTGTAGGAGTGATGAACAAAATATTTACAGATAAAAACTAGTAGCCAATAAAATGAAAATAATATATAATATTGGTACCTTGAGAGCACATTTTTTGTAGGGAAAGATTTAAAATACTCATTTCTTCTTAAATATATTTATTCATTATAAAGAGTTTATCTCAGTATGACTATCTTCAGTTTATAATTTATGAATATTGCTTTTCAGACTTTTTTCCATGGAGTAATTTGATAATTGCCAAATTGATTTTAAAACTATATTTTCTTTACAATCTAGACTTGCAATCAAATCTGCAATCTCTTATTAACAAAATAGCAGAAGAATGCAACAAGCTGTTGGCACTTCAATCACAAATAACTAAGGATTGTGAAAAGGTAGGTATTATGGACAAACATTGGATTAAATGAAAAAAAAATACTTTCTTGTTCAGGATTCTTTAAATTCCCAGATTTTGGGTGTAGATTTTTTTGATTAATTAGCAACTTTTTAAAAACTAAAGCTTAGGTGACATGGAATGAGAAAAATATGCTAGAAGAGAAATTCACAAAAGTGAAATAAATATATAGCAGAGAACTCATATGACCTGGCTGGAGGAATTTTGAACTATATGAGCTGAGCTATATGCTATCTAGTAGCTCCTGTCTAGAATTTTGACAGCTCTGATATAGTAGGATATCAAACTTCAAGCAACTGCATCCATTTGCATGTCTTTTACACAAGCATTTATAATGATCAGTTTTTTCTTGCATTATTCTCCTGAAAGGTCTATTGTAGGTTAATTCAGTGGATTAGAACCTAGTGTTAATGTAGCCAAACTTGTAAGCTTTATCTCTTTATGGGCTAACAAGACCATGGACTTCAATTTAGACCAGAATCAGGTGTTTTGAAAATCTATTCAAAAAGTAATAGGTGACACAACACAAACTATCACCACTCCTGAAAACAAACAATTCCTAGCCGCCTTCTTATTTCTTGGAGTCAGTAATGTCATTTTCATTTCATCTCTGTGGATATATTTGTATTTTTGTAGACAAGTCCAAAAAGACCACAGTGCTTGACTATTTGCGGCAGATTTTGATGTTCAAAAGCAAATTAAGTCTATTCTCTAGATTTCTAAATGTCTCTGAATCTGACAGATGGAAGAAGTCTAGCTTTTCAGGTTTGGGGGCTGGACTTTGGCTGCAGTTCAGTTCATTCATTATTCTTTCATTCAGTCATTAAATATGTTGAGTGCCTTCTGTGTGTCTAGCACTGGAGTTGAAACAAAAGAAATAGATGGCATAGTAATTGTCCTGCATTAGTTTGCAGAGTACTTGGAAGTGGGAAATGACATGTATAAAACTTCCAGACAGGATATGATTTGGTGCCAAAATGGATGATATAGACAAGTAAGTACTATAGGAATTAACACAAGTGGTACTGTGCTAAGCCATAGGTATACAAAAAAAGGCTAAGATCTAATCTCAGCCATCTAGGAGCTGCCATTCTAAAGAGGGAAAAAATATACAAATAATATACATATAATAATATACAAATAATATACATATAAGATACGTATAGTCAGAATGGAAAGTAATCTCAGAGGAAAGGCTTAAGAATTGGAAGAGCCTGGGAAAGGCCACCTGAAGAAGGTGAAATTTGAGCTGAGTACTGAGGGAAGCCAGGAGGCAGAGGTGAGGAGGGAGAGCCCCCCAGGTATGGGGGATAGCCAGCGAAAAGGCACAGAATTGGGGGATGAGGTGTCAAGTACAAGGAATTGCAAGAAGGCCATGGTGTCTGGATCGTCGAGTATGTGGAGGGGAGTCGTGTAATAAGAGTGGACAAGTAGGAAGGAACCAGGCTATGAAGAGCTTTAAAGTCACGCAGGTAGTCAGCATCAGTGGCAGGATATAAACCTAGGTCTTCTGAGTACAGAGCCAGTGTAACTCTTTCTTCTGTGTTGCCTTGTCTCCAGGAGCAGAGAAAGAAGAAAATCAGTCTCCTAGCTAAGGTGCACCGAAAATTAACTGGAACATCTCATTAGAGCTTTTAGAAATACTAGAGAATGTGTATCTAGGTTTTTTTGTAGCGGTTAACTAATGAATTAGCTTTTGATCATAGGACAGAAAATCCAAAAAGTAATAATAAATCTTGTATTAATGCGTGAGTATCAGTGAATATTTTTTTCTCTTACTGTTTTCAATAGATTCAAGAACAACAGGCAGAAAATGCAAAACTTGAATTTACAAAAGAGGAGGAAATGACTAATCTCAAGACAATGAAAGCGAAGTGTTTCTCAGTCTCTTCTCAGACAAAAGATACTGGTAAATTTTGAATTTATAAATATTTTTTGTTTTTGTTTTTTTATAAAATATGTAATCAACACTTGACCTAATTAGGTTAAAATAGAGATAAATTGCTTTCAATATAAATAGAGACCATTGCTACTATAAGTTTAGATGAAATATTCTTGGTCTATGTACTACTAATGTTTACTTGTTTACATCAGTCAATATTTTTACCTTTAATCCAATATTAACACCTAAAAATAATTTTCACTTTTAAAGTGAGAGAAAAATGAATATTCTATGCAAAAAAAAATTGTGGTGATTACAGTTAGAAATTTGAATTAAAATTTAGTAGTGATAATGTGTTCCATGTGTATTAATTCCATACATTGTGTCAAAATGTTGAAGAATTCTTAGCCCTTATTTTTCTTGGATTCAGATGTGATAGGTAGTTTGCCTCCTTTAGAAGGCATGGAAAAATTGAAAAATCAGCTTGAAGCACAAGATACTCAAGAGGAAGGACACCTTCCGTGTAATTTCCAGCCACAGTTGAAAGAGATTGGAGTAAAGGACACTCCAGAGAACCTCCATTTGCAAGAGGAGCTTCAGCTGGTTAAAGACCCCATTCTTCAGCCAAGGTATTTCTAGTCCAATATTTCATCAAATAATACTCGTCACCCAGCAAAAGCCACAAAGACAGACAACTTAAATACAAACCAGCAGAAAGTTCTTGAAAAGTGGTGTAATAAGGCAGGTAGATTTAGTGAAAAGTCTGTCTACATCTTTTTATTTGGCCAAAAGTCATTATAAACTAAAAGTATCTGATGTTAAGAAGTTGCTGATATTTTTGCTTTACAAAGATGCTGATTATTATAGGTGTGCTAGCAGAGTTCAGTCAGGTAGCATGCATTTACTGAGCCCTGTTCTGGGCGCTGTAGAGAAATCGAGAAGTTGCTTAAGGTCTGTAATCTGTTTGTCCGGTGTAGATTTAAGTTCAGCTACGTGACGGGACAGCCAGTTATGCTCAGCCCTGGTCATTCTGCCTTCATAACATCCTTGTCACTTATTCTGTCCTTCCTGTGCCCGTTGCCCCTACCCTTTCTCATTACGCTCCAGGATCGGTATTGTAAAAGCTGCATCTTCCTTTCTCTCCTCTCTGGCCCTTTGCAGTCAGTCTTCCACCCTGCTGTCAGGACAGTCATGTCATTTCTCTGCTCAGAGATCTCCAGCAGCTCCCTCTTGCCCTCTGAGTACAGTTCAGAGCCCTTGCCTATCAAGGTATTTCCCAATCTGGAACCACCTTTCTTTTCTGGCCTTTCATACCACTTTCCTTCCTGTTCCTCACCCCCATTCTACATTTCCACAGAAACATCCTCCCCGAGTTCACCTGAAGGAGCCCCGGGCTTTCTCCATCTGTAGGCCTTCCTATACGTGTAGTGATTCCCTTTCCCTTCCTTGCCTCTGGAATTCCTCCCCATGTTTCAGAGGCTGTGTCAGGTCCATGTCTAAAGTCCAATCTCCTTCATGAATTCTTCCCTTACCTCTCTTTTGGGGAATGACTCAAGAGTCTCTTGCCCTTCTACTTTGTCAGTTGCTTAGCTCTGAAACATTCTCATCATCCGTTTTCTTGACCCTAATACTTTGAGTCCTGCACATATGTGGAGGAAGCCACAGACCCACTTGGACTGGGCCCTTCACTACACATTCCTATCCTCCGATTTCAGGGGGGCCCTCCCTCACTGCTGTGCAGCGACCCTTTTTGACAGGTGTTTTTCCCATCCTTTCCTGGGCCATCTAGGAACTTGCCCCTTCTCTTATTCCTGTCGTTCTCTCATCTCCAGGCTCTGCTTATCTTAACTTCCCAACTGCCTAATAGGTCTTTAATTCTCTTCTGTCCTTAAAACATTTTAATTGTCTGATTTTTCTTGCTTTTCACTACCATCCACACTCATTCTTATCGCTCATTCATTTCTCTACTTCTTGTAAACTGGCCTCCACCTGTTCCACTGGACTGAACCTATTCTTTTAAAAGTTATTGATTGACTATTAAAATGAAGGCTCTGCAATAGTAGAGTCTGTTTCATTTTAACCTTACATATACAGCACCAAGCAAAATATCTGACTCAGAGGAGGCATTTAATAACACTTGTTCATTAAGTTAGGGGAGACCTGTGTGTGCTTTAAAATAGGAGAGTATGACTGTGGAAAGAGAAAGAGTAAAGATGCTAGGAAGAGAGGGAGAGAAATTTTCAAGTAAAAGCATGGAAAAGTCAGGAAAGGAGTATGTTCCAGTTCACAAGTAGTAGAGTAACTTATAAAAAATGATTTTTTTTTGGATTTTTATTTTTGAGGACTAACTTTTGAGAAGAGAAATACTTCTTTGACTATGACTGTAGAGAGGGATGAGGGCATGAATTTTTTCAAATGGCATGTTGAGGTGAAGAGAGGTGTGAAAGATGTGTTAGTATAATAGTAATAATAAGTTTTCTATAGCATTTTATAGTTTCTGAAGCACTTTGAGTAAGATGGGATGGGCCTGCACTCCCTCCATGCTGCAGGTCAACATCTCTGGATCTGTAGAGTCTTAGAGAATTCCCTGCCGAACTCAGAAAACATGCCCAGGCTTACAGAGGTTAACACGTGTCAGAAGCAGTACTTGAGCCCATTTTCCTTGGCTCTGAGGCCAGCTCAGCCCAACTATGCCACACTACTTCTTATAGTTGAGAGAAGAGAGGCTTTAAAAAGTGTTTAAATTCCGAATAATGACTCCATATTAAAGAAATTTCATATAATTATTTGGTTTCTCAGAGAAGACATAACTTTGGGATCTACTGCCTATTTCTGCCATCTTATTCTGTTAAAAACCCCTGTTATTACAAGGCAAGGATGGGACTATTTTGTAGCAGAATAATGACCTATCGGATAGGGCCCTGAACTTGTATTTAGGAAGACCTAGGTTCAAGGCCTGCCTCATACAATTATAGATGTGTGCCTTTGGGCTAGCCATTTAAGCTATCTGTGCTTCAGTTTCTTCTGTTAAATAATGGGGTTGGATGCTGATGGCTTCTATGATCCCTTCCAGTTCTAAATCTGTGATCCTATGAATAAGAGAAGCTTAGAGGAAAGAGAAGAGGATGAGCAGGAGAAGATAATACAACATTCCTAAGAGCATTATACAAAATGTGAAAGTGGATGAAAACATGTTCCGAATCACTAATAATAAGAGAACTGCATTATTTCTGAGGGTTTACCTGACAACCCTACAAATTGGCAGATATGAAAAAATAATAGTAACAAATGTTGAAGGAGCTGTGGAAAGTCAGGCACTCTGGGACATTGTTGATAAAATTGTGAATTAGTTCAACTGCTTCCTATGTCATGCAGTCTGGAATTGTGCAAGAAAGTGGCCATAACATTCATACCGTTTGACCTATTACTGGGCATATACCCCGTGAGGGAAAAAAGGCAGAAACAAAGGTCCCCAAAATATTCACAGCAGTACTTTCTCTGATAATAAAGAACTGGAAAAAGAGTAAATACCCATTGAGGGATGACTGAACAAACTGGAAATGAATCTAATTGAATTTTAGTGTGTGTGAAGCAGTGGTGAAAATGAAGGCTTCAGAAAAACATAGAAAGATTTTTGTATGGCTTGACAAGAGTGAGATAAGCAGAACCCTGTAGAAAGAGTTCTCTGCCAATGTTAATAGGAAGGAAGCTGAGTCCATAATGGTCCAAAAGAATGGGTAATGAACCATACCCCTTTCCTCATCGTAAGAGAACCTTGGGAAATAGGGCTGAGTCTTGTATACATTGTCAGAAGATCACAGGATCATGGAGCTTGAGCTGGAAGGAATCTCAGACTACATCTCTATGTAGTCCAACCCCTCTGAACTATAGGCCCAGGAAGGTTAATTGTCCAAGGTCGCATGTCACACAGATAATCAGACGTGGAATTGGAACACCTAGGTCTTTGGACTCCAGAGCCTCTGCTCTTTCTGCTATACCACAGCTCGGTTTTTCTTTATTAAAATGGAGGTTCACTTACTCTAGGAGATCGGGGGAGGGAGGATTAGAGGAGAAGCAGCACAGAGAGAAGACAGGCATTCCCTGAAGTGATTATGATATAAAAACAAGAAGTGGCAATAAAATTTAATTTTAAAAGAAAAGCCAACAGAAAGGGAAGTGACAATGGGAAATTTAAGTGGCTAAAAGAAAATCAGAATGCTAATTTATTTTCTCTGTTTCCTCTTTATATTCCCTCAGTTTTATGACCCAAATAAACATTTTTTAAAAGAATCTGTAAAACTGGATAGAATCCTAGTATACTATATTTAAAATGCTTTGTTAATAACTGGTATTTCATAGCTTTCTCTTTTTTACCTGCTGAATTAGGCAAAACCAGCATTAAATGCAAATTAATTTTATATTCATCTTTTAGTGATTTCTTAATTATTTTCATGTATCTGTTTTTCATGTTTTTTAGATTTTCAAGCTAAATAATCTAAAATACCATCATTTTGATCCATTTTTTCTCATTTGTATTATAGCTCATTCACTGAATCACTGACAAATATTAATCAGGTTGTGCTGAAAACAAAGTATATCGAAAGTTGTCTTCAAAAGACTGAAGATGGTTCAGCAAAGGTATTATATTTTTACTGTCATCTGATTTGAGTACTTTTAAAGTCATTTACTTTCTGGCCTATGGGTTATTGTAATTTCAGGGAAATTAAATTTCATCAATGTGGGAACTTTAACTACTGACAAAGTTTGCATCTCTTCTCTAACGTAATAATTGGTCTTTGAGAGTTGCTGTAGTCTAAGAAATGTTCACTTAAAAATGAGCATGACAGAGAAATAAATATAGTGGTTTCATAATTCATGATGCATCTATTGATGAGAAAACTTTTTTACTTAGTTCATGCTAAAGATGTGGAAGAATTTATGACTAAAGAAATTGGAAGATATTTTACTGGTGCACAAGAAGATCTAAATAAATTATGTTCTTTATTTTACACATCCTCAAAGTTAGTTCTAGCTGCAGGTATATCAGGTTGTACACCTAAGGCAAATATTGCCTTTCCACTCACTTCTCAAAGCCAAATCCAGGCATCCCTGAACTTCAGAAACCCCAATGACTTCTACAGTAGATCAGATCAGATTGAAGATAGGTCTTAGGGTTTCCCCAAATGAAAATTGCTTTCACTAAAAAAAATGCTCATCTCCTCAAATGGACCTCAGAACCGATAAGGTCCTAAAACGTATATGTTCGGAGAAGGACGAAAATCAGCCAGATTTTGTGGTGATATTAATAATCAAAGCATATTCTTTGGCAGTCAAGATTTATGTTCTTAGGCCTAGTCTTAAACAGGATCATTTTCCAAGGCTAGAAGGAAGACTATCCAGTACTTTGTTAGACTGCATTACTGATACTATTACTACATTTGATACTTGGGGAAATTAAGGCAGCTGGCATTTATTCATTCATTATGTATTTTATTAAGTACGTGGCACTTTTTGAAATATGGTTGATGTCCCCTGGAGGTGATAGACATACATATGAAACCGCTAAATAACAATACAAGGTGATATATTAAATGCCATCAAGAGACCATAATTATTATCAAAGTTAGAGAAAAGGGACACCAGTGGGGATTTATATCAGTCAGGGAGAACTTCATAGAGAAAGAGAAAGTCCCCTTTGAGGAAATGGGACTGGGTATAGACAGGATTTGGGTAACCAGAGAATAAAAGGAAGAGGAAAATGAGAAAAAATTAGGAATAGACTAAGCATGGTGGGTTCAGAGGACGGGGAAATAACCAGTCATGAATTTAACAAATACTTTTTTCTAGTACCTGCAGTGTTTAAGCCACTGTCCTGGGCACTGGGACTGCACTAACCTGACTGTCCTCTTGTCTTCTGGACTGTGCCTTAGTTCTTCTTTCTCTAAATTTCAATAAATACTTGCTGATTACTAAGCATGCGTGGATATGAAGGGCTTCAGGTGACATGTTAAGGAATATCCTCTACCATTCATTAGGCAGTGACTAGAGGTTTTTGAGCTGGGTAGTGATGTGATGACAAAGGTGAGATTGATCTAGTGATATGTAGGGTGGATTGTATAGGGCAGGGGTGGAAGGAAGGAGCACAGTTAGAAAGAAGGCTCTTGTAAGTATGGAATCACTAGGGATTTAACTAGGATAGTGATGGTGGAAATGGAAGAGACAGAGACAAGAGACATTTCAAAGAAAGACAGAACATGATGACCTCACATACAGGATGAAATTAAGGGAGAAGTCAAAAGTTGACTAAGCTTTGGAACCTGTAGTCCAAAAGGAGAGCAGTGAACCTGACAGAGAGAAGGTAGTTTAGGGAAAAGCCAAACCATTTTTTGGAGGAGGTCAAGAGAAGGTGATGAGGCTCAGTGTTAGACCTTGTGAGGTTGAGATGAACCTAGGGTTTATTCTCAAGAGTCCAGCATATAGAATTTTTCAGGTATTCATGATGAAGGCCAAATTCTTCTTTTTTTGTAACAGGCAATACATAAATAAGATAAATATATGTGTCATGTTTGGTTTCTTTCTTTTAGTTTACTAATGAAACTGGAATGAAAGAAGAAATGGATATTGTTCAGTTACTGGAAAAACAGCACCAAGAAAGGTTAGAAGAAGAGGTGGCTAAGGTTAGTTTACAGTTTTTTCAACTAAAACCTTTTTATGACTTTGAAAACCCAGACTGCATACATTTTACTGAAAATGATATCATTATCAGTATCATTATCAAATTAATATTTGTTTGTTGATTGAATTTACATAAGGACCATTGCCAGATTGTCATTTTCTTACAACATATGATGCTGCTTTTAAATTTGCTTTTCTGTTGAAAATGTTAAATATCTAGTGCATCCCTTTAATACTTTGATGGAGATTACTGTGGGTACTCCCTGGAAAGGTACAGGTCACAAGCTGTCTATACTTTCTTACCCTTACGTTGCCCTTGCCCAAGTGCTCCAAGCGTGTGATGGGTCTTCCTCTTGACATTGTATGAATGCCAGTGGAGCACACAGGCAGGTCCTTGCTTATCCCATGCCTCTGCTTCTCCATTGCCTTTTCTGTGACCACATGAAGACAGCACTGGTAACATCATTAATTGGGCTGAGTTGATTTGCTATTTCTTCAGTAGTGGGGACAGATTCACACAGTGCTATTCATCTACATTGCTTTAGCACCATCAGTTTTATGGATTAGGGGTCCTGCCTGTGCCATTGAAGAATCTTAGGCAGAAATTGAGTACATAACTTTGACCTCATTATCAGAGATCTCATATCTCAAGGGACTCATGTACATGTAAACATAAACACACACATATTATCACTTAGATGATCTTGATTTTGTAGGAAAATAATTTAAACAGCGAAGTTCTGGTTGGACACTTTAGCTGATAAAATATAACCAGTCAGGGAATTATGTTCCACATTTACCCTGACCAGAACTCTGAGTAACAAATTATTTCACCAGAGATTTTACTAAGCATCTGCCATATGCAAACCACCATACTAGATAACAGGGATACAAAAGATGTTTTCTTTGCACAAGGAGCTCACATTCTGCTGTGAGATACAGCATATGCATACTTCTTTGTAGCTTTTGCCTTCTTTGAAGCATTCCAGACCTTCATTTACCATTTGCTGGCCAGCACATAACTTAAGAGAAAGAGTTACTAAGGATGTTGTCATCTCCTTAAATTCTGGTTGTAACTTCTTTCAGTATTAGACCATCTAGGTAATTGACAGTTATCAAAATAACCAAAGTCCAATAACATCTAAGTTACAGTGGGGAACCTGCAGCCTCAAGGCCGCATATGGACTTCTAGGTCCTTAAGTAAGGCCTTTTGACTGAGTCCCAAGTTTTACAGAACAAATCCTTTTAATAAGGGGATTTGTTCTGAGAAGTTTGGATTCAGTCAAAGGGCTACACTTGAGGACCTGGTGACCTTGAGGCCACGGTATAGAACATAATAGGGTGATTTTATCAGAATCTCTTTTCTATCTTAGCTGCCATTATTCAAAATCTGCTTATGTATAGTTCAGCCTCTGCTTTTTCACATTTCTGCTCTCCTAAAGGACATTTTGTCCCAAAATTATTGGGAACTCCACTTGTTTAATTTCAGGGCTTTAGAATTTAGTTCAGCTCACAGATAAGAAGCCCTTGGGATACATTGCCAAAGGTTGTGATGCCAATTCAAATTGCTTGCTAAACCAACTAATCACTGCTTATGCATTACTAGCATGCTACTCGTTAACTTATTCTCATAGTTCCCCTTCACTTCCTAACCCTTTCAGCTGCCTGCCACACTTGCAGAAATGTCGTTGGCAGATGGTTTTAGGCTGTTCGAGTGCTGAGCTGTAATGACCAGCAGGGTTACATAATGACATACACCAGTGTATGGTAATATATTGGCATAACCTTTCTTCCCCACCATTTACTGCTGACTTGTAAAAGATAAATTCATTCAGACAACTCTATGCCTAACAGATCATTTCTTACCTTTACATGTTGCTGCATGAGTCAGGGAAAAATCTTAAATGTGCCTCTGAAGGGTCTTAATTAAGCTTGGTTTTATTGGACAAGCAAGAAAAGTGAATTCTAAAGGCAACAAAATGCCCTAAGATACAGACTTTATTAAAGGAGTTTGTTTAACTATAGAACAAAGACTTAAAGTCTTAATTGTATTGCCTTCCTCTTAAAAATGAATACATGTCCATCTAGTTCAATATTTATATATATAGCCACTATAAAGAAAAATGTAGTTTATGTTTCACTAACATGTGTTCCTTTAATTATATTGTTACTTTCTTTAAAAAGTTACTTAAATTTTCATCTTTTATTAGCCCATTTTTCCCTTAACAAATAAATAGTTTTGAGATTGAATCACTACTTTTGTTAAGCAGGGTACCATAATCAGAGGTAAAGAACTAATTTTTTTTTTTTTTGGCTAGACTTGCAAATATGAGCTACATTTGCTAAAGGTAAAAAGAATAACAACTCTAAGACCAATGTATATATCATGAATTTTTTTTTTCATTTTATATCAAAATGTTGGCTATTTGTTTCCAAAAATAGACAGAAACTTAGACTGATATGGAGAAAAAACTCCCTCTGCCGTTGCAGATCAGCATCTGTTGTGGGATTTAGTGTCCTGAAAAGTTACCTAGGACCTTGAGACCTTAAGTGATTTGTACCATGTCATGTGCCAGAGGTAGAATTTGAACCCAGGTCTTGCTGTCCCTTTCTCCTACACCACATTGCCTCTTATTCAGAAAAAAAGCTAAAGAAAAAGGAAGTCATTTTATGGTCATGTTCAGGAAATAGGGAATGTTATTGGCGGGGGCAGAGCCAAGATGGCGGAGTGAAAGCAGTGACTTGTTTGAGCTCTCCCCCAGACCCCTCCAAATACCTATAAAAATGGCTCTAAACAAATTCTAAAGCAGCAGAACCCACAAAAAGACAGAGTGAGACAAATTTCCAGCCCAAGACAACCTGGATGGTTGATCAGAAAGGTATATCGCAACGGGTGGAGAGAGGAGCGCACTTCAGTGTGGGCCCGCAGGCCGCAGCAACCCTGGAGCAGGCCTCAGAGGACTGAATCTCAGGAACCTGTGGCGGTTTTCGGACCTCTCGACCCACGAACACCAAAGACAACTTAGAAGGTCAGTGGGAAAAGTCTATGACTGCAGTGAGAGAAGGAGCTAGGTCTCAGCTGCAAGTCCCAAGCGTGGCCTCTAAGGCAGCAGCTACCTCCTCAGCTCCCGGCTCACAGACTGAGGGGGAATCGAGTGACTGATCAGAGGGGGATTGCATGGATTTCTCTGCCAGAGCTGAGGCAGGATTCTCTTGCTCTGCCCGTGCTTGGATCTGGGTAGTAGTTCTGAAGGGGGGGTCCTGGGGCGAAGAGGAGCGCTGGCCTAGTGGAGCTTGTTGGGGCAGTGGAGAGGAAACACCCTGCCCCTTATCATACTACCTTGGAAGAACTGAAAATTTACAGGTCTCTAGAAGTACCTCTAAAAACAGCTGTATAAACCCCAAGCCTGGGACAGTACATTCTCCACATTGGAAGCAGATTCTTACCTTAACAAAGAGTTTAAAACTCAAGTAATTGACTGGGATCATGAGTAAGCAGCACAAAAAGAGTCAGACTATATTATCTTTCTTTGGTGACATAGAAGATCAAAACATACAACCAGAAGAAGACAACGAAGTCAAAGCTCCTACATCCAAAGTCTCCAAGAAAAATATGAATCAGTCCCAGGCCTTGGAAGAACTCAAAAGGGATTTTGAGAAGCAAGTAAGAGAAGTAGAGGAAAAACTGTGAAGAGAAATGAGAGTGATGCAAGAAAATCATGAAAAGCAAGTTAACAGCTTGCTAAAGGAGACCCAAAAAAATACTGAAGAAAATAACACCTTAAAAAATAGCCTAACCCAAATGGCTAAAGAGGTCCAAAAAGCCAATAAGGAGAAAAATGCCCTAAAAAGCAAAATTGGCCAAATGGAAAAGGAAGTCCAAAAGATTACTGAAGAAAATACTTCCTTAAAAATTAGAATAGAGCAATTGGAAGCTAGTGACTTTATGAGAAATCAAGACACTGTAAAACAAATCCAAAAGAATGAAAAATTAGAAAACAATGTGAAATATCTCATTGGAAAAACAACTGACCTGGAAAATAGATCCAGGAGAGAGAATTTAAAAATTATTGGACTATCTGAAAGCCATGATCAAAAAGAGCCTAGACATCATCTTTCAAGAAATGATCAAGGAAAACTGCCCTGATATTCTAGAACCAGAAGGCAAAATAGAAATCAAAAGAATCCACTGATCTCCTCCTGAAAGAGATCCCCAAAGGAAAACTCCTAGAAATATTGTAGCCAAATTCCAGAGTTCCCAGGTCCAGGAAAAAAATATTACAAGCAGCCAGAAAGAAACAATTCAAGTATTGTGGAAACACAATCAGGATTACACAAGATTTAGCAGCTTCTACATTAAGGGACCGCAGGGCATGGAATATAATATTCCGGAGGGCAAAGGAGATAGGATTACAACCAAGAATCACCTACCCAGCAAAACTGAGTATAATCCTTCAGGGGAAAAAATGGTCATTCAGTGACATAGAGGACTTTCAAGCATTCTTGATGAAAAGACCAGAGCTGAATAGAAAATTTGACTTTCCAATACAAGACTCAAGTGGAACATGAAGAGGTAAACAGGAAAGAGAAAATCATAAGAGACTTATTAAGGTTGAACTGTTTACATTCCTGCATGGAAAGATGATATTTGTAACTTATGAGACCTTTGTCAGTATTAGGGTAGTTAGAGGGAAAAAATTATCTGTATGTATATATATGTACATAGATAGATATAGATATAGATAGATAGACAGATAGAGGACACAGGGTGAGTTGAAGATGAAGGGGTCATATCTGGAGAATAAAATTAAGGGGTGAGAGAGGATTATACTAGGAGAAGGAGAAAGGGAGAGATAGAACAGGGTAAATTATCTCACAAAAAAACAGAAAAGGCTCTTACAGTAGAGGGGAAATGGGGAAGGTGAGGGGGAATGAGTGAATCCTATTCTCATAGGATTTGACTTAAGGAGAGAATAACATACACACTCAATTGGGTATGGAAATCTGTCTTACCCTACAAGAAAATAGGGAGGAAGGGGACAAAAGAATAAGGGGGATGATAGAGAGGAGGGCAGATTGGGAAAGGGGGTAATCAGAAGCAAATACTTCTGAGGAGGAACAGAGTCAAAAGAAAGGAAAGAATAAATGGCAGGATAGGATTAAAGGAAATAGAGTTAGTTTTTCACAGTGTGTCTACTATGGAAGTGCTTTGCATAACTGCGCATGTATAACCTATATTGAATTGCTTGTCTTTTCAATGACGGTGGGTAGGGAGGGAGGAAGGGAGAAAATTTGGAACCCAAAGTTTTAAAAACATGTTTAAAAAAAATGTTTTCACATACAACTGGGAAATAAGAAATACAGGAAATGGGGTACAGAAATCTATCCTGCCCTACAGGAAAATAGAAAGGGAAGGGGATAAGAAAAGGGGGGAGAGATAGCAGGGAAAGCAGACTAGGGGAAGGGGTATTTAGAATGCATGCTATCTTGGGGTGGGCAGAGGGGTGAGATGGAGTGAAAATTTGGAACTCAAAATCTTCTGGAAGTAAATGTTGAAAACTAAAAATAAATAAATTTATTAAAAAAAAAAAGAAATAGGGAATGTTAAAACATATTAAGAGGGGAAAAAGACAGTATATTATTTTCCTTTCTGATTGCCTTTTGTAAATCACTTTGTTCCCCTCCAAATTTGTCCTTCCTCAAAGGAATGTTACATATAAAAAGTAGCAGTATTGGTTTCTAGTCAGTATTCTGTAATTCTGAATTATAGCTATCAAAACATTTTACTTAGAGCATTTGGATTTGGTAGAATACATACATGGGCACAGTTTGGAGACAGTTTAAAGTGTGATTACTGTATGTAATAAAATTACTAAAACATCTCAGAATCAACTGCATCTTAGCTTATTTCAGTGAAATAATGTAAATACAAAATTCTCATCAGTTTTATAAATGTTTATTTATGTAGCTTTAAATTGTCACATGTGATTGTCTCATATCAGTTTTAGTCCAAGAAGATATCATCCTTATATAATCGAGTTGGCAAATTTATTTTTAAATTTATTGGTGCTTTACAAAATACATTGTTGTTACTTCCCAATGATTCACCTTTATTCCCTCCACCCTTCATGCTCTTCTTCCTGCCCCACCCTTCTCCTGCCCCATGGAACTCTCCTGCAAAGCAAAGGTAATGAAATCCATCGTCCTGGGTGGATAGGCCACACAAACCCATGTGTCACCACCAGCCTGTCCACCAACAGGAGGCAGACATCCTTCACTTCTGGTTCTTTAGAGTCATTAGCAGACCCTGCATTGATCAGCTTCTGATCTTTTGGTATTATTTTCCTTTACATTATCATGGTTGTTGTGTTCCTTTTTCTCCTAGATCTGCTCTCTCTTCTGTATCCATTCATACAAGACTTCCCAAGTTTCCCTGAATTTTAGCAAATTTCAAATGATTTCTTCTAACCTTTCCTGGAAATTACTGGAGTTAATGCAAAATAAATTATATTTAGTTTTATCATAGCCAATAAATTAATTAAAATTTAATCATTTAAAAGGAGCAATAAAATTATTGCTTTGATTTTGGATTTACTGTTGAAAGTATAGATCATCTTTATTACTTCATTGGATTATTTTTAAACTTAATTTTAATTAAAAATTTTCTTGAAGATTATTTGAGATGGTAATTTCTGAAGCTGCTGCCATGCTTTATGTCTCCAAATGGTTCTTTTAAATTGTCTACAGGTCATTGTATCAATGAGCATAGCATTTGCTCAGCAGAGTGAAATAGCAAGACTTTCTGGGCAAAAGAAGAACATTGCATCAGTGACACAAATAAATACCTGTCAACGAAAAGAACCCTTTGCAACTGAAACGAAACATTCTAAAAATGTGTTTAGCATACAGGCTTTTGAGGCAGAAGAAATGAAATTGAAAGAACTAAAACCTCTCAGCAAAGAGTTGAGTGAAGAAGAATCCAAGGAAATTCTTTTATCCAGTACTAATAATCTTGAAAGCACGTTGGAATTGAAGGACCAAGAAATAGATTTTTCAAGAGAAATGTTCTTCCCAAACAGAGAGTTTATTTTTACAGAACATGTGAGTACTTGTGTCTTTAAGTATAAAAAGATATCATCTTTTGTTTTTAGTATTTCTGTTTTTGTTTGGATTCATTTCAGTCATACAGACAGTACAAGTGCACATCCTTGGAATGCTGACCAGGTGGTCCGGTGGCTTTCCTTTCCCATTGTGATCATTTGAGGTTTTTTTCTTCTCCCCCTTAAACTTTTCACTCAGCAGACTGCTTCTAGGCTTAACTAACATGGAGTAACCCTCATGTCTCTGCATACCTACTTTTCACTTTACCCTAAGCCTGAACCAGGCCTAAGGTGATAAACCTTATGGTGGCCGGGGAAGAGAAGGGATGAGGAGACCTGAAATCCCCATCCTCTTTTTTCCCCTGGTCCTACAACTGGTCTTAGGCAGTATCTTTAACCAGCTGACCCCTTCCCCACCCTGCCCAACTTCCCCTTCCCATCAGACGCCTCACCCACCCAATTCCTAGTATAAAATGCCCCAAGCAGCCCAGATCTCTTCCTATGAAATATACATAAATTTTATTTTATTTCCTTGGACGCCCAAAAATCCCATTAGCACCTACATGCCTACCTTTCCTAGTATTAATAAGTTCTGTGAAAATACAGTGTGAAATAAAACAACATTGCAGGGGGCATAAAGGAAGTATGCTGTAAATGTGTCACCAGCTGAACAATATTATAGCAGGGTTCCACAGCTTTATGGTATGACTTGGTTTTAATATATGAGAATATTTTAAAAATTATGTTGGTTGGTGTAACTTTATGTGGGATATACCTGTATTTAAAGGGATTAAGTGTGAAAAAAGGATTTAAGTTTTTTTTTCTTTGTTTTTTGAAGAGTATTATTTAGGATTGAGCCATTTAACTCCCTTTCATCATTGTTATTTGCAAAAACTCTTCAGAAACCTCCAAAGCACAGTGTGCTTTCTTCAGGGAGTACATAGAAGAGAAGCTAAGAAACTTCATTCTTTTCCACAGTGGAGCAGGAAGGAGAGGAGCTCCTCTCAGAAGTCAGGCCTAGTGGCAATGGAAAGACAGATAGGCACGACAGTCCCTGGATTTCTCAGAAAAATAGAATGGAAGGGACTTAGGGAACTGGACCAGGACCAGGTGGGACACTAGACCTCTGGAGCTCCTTAATGTCAAACCCTTGGACAAAGGTGGGGAACCTGTGGCCTCAAGGCCACATGTGGCCTTCTGGGTCCTTGGGTGGTACCTTTTGACTGAGTCCAAGTTTTGCAGAACAAATACTTTTATTAAAGGAATTTGTTCTATGAAGTCTGGATTCAGACTTCAAAGGGCTGCACTTGAGGACCTAGAGGGCCACATGTAGCCTCAAAGCCACAGGTTCCCCACCCCTGTCCTTGGAGCTACCATCTTCAGACCTCACCCACATTTAGTCATGCTCCTCACCTTCCCCCTTCTTCTAACTTTAGCAGCCCTGTCTCTGAAAGTTAGCACTGGGACATCTAAATCTTCACTTTGGAGGTTCTTCAAATGATAGCAGGTCTCCAAATTTGTTATGTTATATGTGAGTTACAGTTTTGTCTCTTCAAGGTGGCAAAAATATTAAGAAAAAATACCATCTATTCCTTATTCATTATAAAAGAATCTATTAACAACTGTTACTGTTCACACAATAGTTTTTTGAGGCTGAAAGTGAGTGGGGGAACCCACTGGTGTATCTAACCTTTACTATCCACTCTTTCTTCATGGTGACTCCTTGTGTTGTGTCAGGTTCAGGGGGATGTGAAAACCTTACCACCTCTATATTATTACCTGTTTCCCACAAGCCGTACACAGGACCTGGAAGCCCCAACGCTGCTTCTTGGAGATTTCAGGAAGCAAAATACAGTAGCAGCCACTGGCAGCCCCTTCCTTCTCCTAGAACCTGAGAGGAAATAAAGACTGACCCCGTAGGAGTAGGGGGGGAAGGGAAAAAAGAAGAATCAGAGCAGGAAAAAGGCAGAATCAGAAAAGAGAAATCCCCTCTCCCAAAAAAGGAGGAAAGGAAAATAAGGGTGGAGATAAGGTTAGAAGGAAAAAAAGCAGAAGTAATAATCAGTATAAGAGAGAAGTGGTAGGTGTTGGGAATGAGGTGAAATGTCACCTTAGTGGCCATGGCCCTTCATCATCCATTTCCTAAGGGTCCAGAGTTGTATTAAATGATCAGTATATCAGAAGTGTTCACTAGGAAATTCTGTTATAATTGTTTATAAGTTTAAATTACCCCCACAGGAGAGTTAGTCATTTGCTTAGTGAGAAAACCTGTTCTTTTTATAGGGAGGGACATGTAAAATAATGTGCTATTGTTTAATGACCCCAGAAATGTCAGACTAATAGCTTGGTAGACATAAATTTCCCCAGCCTGCTT
The DNA here is from genome assembly GCF_900497805.2 of Vombatus ursinus. Taxonomy (NCBI): domain Eukaryota; kingdom Metazoa; phylum Chordata; class Mammalia; order Diprotodontia; family Vombatidae; genus Vombatus; species Vombatus ursinus. The sequence continues at coordinate 1,988,021 of NW_020945237.1, read as the reverse complement.
TGTAAAGGTAGCCCAAACTTGCCATTATGTTCAACACATTTCCACTACCTTCTTGTTAATCACATTTAAAAGTACGCTTCCAGTTAAAATAGGTTAATTCTGTTCATTTTTATACCTCGATTGTAGTAACATTCTTACTTTAAAGCATAAATAGTATAAACTTCCTTCAGTTTTGAACTTGATAAAACAATTCACTCTTATATTGACTGTTAAATCTGATTCAACAAACAATTTAACTTTAATTTAATTTATTTTATTTAATTAATTTAACAAAAAATTAAGCAAGACACTGTGATAGGTGCTGGGAGTACAAACAGACAAATGAAACAATTCCTGCTGTCAAGGAACTTCTATTCTAATAGCAGAGTACACATAAACATAAAGCAAGTTAAGGAGTTATCACTCCTTATCTTATCCTTATCACAGTGGAGAAGTCACATAATGAAGTGCTTTGGAAAAATCCAGGGAAGGAGAGAACCCTGGCAGTTAGGAGGACTAGGGCAGGTTTCTAAAGGTAGTGATGCCTGCCCCGAAGGTAAAGAGGACATGCCAGTCTTCTCCGGAATATTTGGTGGCAGAAAGTGGATTTTCATGTCTGAGAAACAGTTAATAGTCCAGTTCAGCTCATACGCCGTGTATGAAAGGGAATTCTGTCCAAAACAGAATTCATTATCTTTCTCCTAAACCTAACAGTCCTCCAGATCTCCCCGTTTCTGTTGAGGGTACCACCATATTTCCAGTCACCCAGGTTCCCAACTTTAGATCGTCCTTAGCTTTTCCCTCTCTGCCCCTGTTCCCCATCTACAGTCAGGTGCCAAGATTTGTCAGTTTTACCTCCATAGCCCCTTCATCCGTCCCCTTCTCTCATAGGGCCACCCGTCTAATGCAGGTCCTTATCACCTGTCTCTGACTAACAGGACTGCCTCCTCATTGGTGTCTCTGCTTCTCATCTCCCAAAGCTCAAGTCTGACCATGTCACTCAAGAATCTTCAGTGCTACCTGTCGACCCTCTGTGGCACTTGAAGCCCTTCATGATCTAGCTGCAGCCAGCCTTTCCAGGCTTAGCTCATGCTTCCCCTTCACACACTTGCATTCCAGCCATCTCCAGTCTCCATGTCTATGTACAGGTCTTCTGTGCCTTAGTCCTGAGAGGTGCTCCCTCCTCACCACTGCTCCTTGGAATCCTTGGCTTTCTTCCAGGTGCAACTCATGCGCCCCCTCCTAGGAAGAATTCTTTGCAGATCTCCCAAATCATTGGGATTATCTTGTATTTGCTTATTTCCTTATATGGTGTATTAGCCCCATAGAATGGGAGCTGTCTGAGTGCACAGACTATTTTTTGTTGTTGTGTTGTCATACCCAGCACCTAGAACATGATAGGACTTAATCAGTGTTTATTAAATTCAGTTGTATGTTGAGGGTATATGAGATACTGTATTACAAAGTTACTCTCATTCATGTAATATCATGTTACTTTTGCATAGTACAATGTTAATCACAGCATACTATGAGTTAAAAATGATAGTCCCTGGCTTCTAGAAGCCCATTAAAAATAGCTTATTTTGTGTTATTTGTTCCCAAAAAATATGTCAATAGAGTTGTAGACTAACTTGTCTGAGAGGGATCTTGAGAGATAAACTCTCTAGTCAGTTATTCAGTGAACATTTATTATATACCTACTATGTGTCAGGCATGGTGCTAAGCCCTGGGGATACAAAGAAAGGCAAAGACAGTCCCTGCCCTCAAGGAGCTCACAGTCTAATGGGGGAGACAGCAGACAAACAACTATATACAGACAAGCTGTATGGAAGATAAATTGGAGATCATCAACATAGGGAAGGTTCTGATTACATCTAAACTTGGATAGCTAATTCCACTGCTTTGAAAATAATATAGACCAATTAAGCCAATTTTTTTTCATATTCATTTGGGAGTGTTATTATGGCATGCCTCTGTTTTTCTTTGCACATAAAAGTAGGTTTTGTTTTAATATATCTTTAGAGGAAACTTAGAGGATAAAGAACTAGAATGCTTTTGATATTCATTTAAATATATGAATGCCTACATATTTTAAAAATTTTTTTATTAATTTATTTTTAGTTTTCAACATTCACTTCTACAAGCTTTTGAGTTTTAAATTTTCTCCCCCTCCCTTTCCGCCTCCCTCCCCAAAATGGCGTGCAGTTTGATATAGAATGCTTACGTATTTTCAATACGCTCTGAAATAAATTACATTTGCAAACTGATGTTAAATTTTCTAGATCCAGGATGAGATTTTGGCATCAAATACAGACGCTTCTAGGCAACTGCTGGTACCTGAAGAGCAGTTGGAAGACCTGAGGCAGGAGTTGGTGCGGCAGTACCAGGAGCACCAGCAGGCCACCGAGTTGTTGAAGCAAGCTCACATGCGCCAGATGGAGAGGCAGCGGGAAGACCAAGAGCAGCTGCAGGAGGAGATCCGGAGGCTGCACAGGGAATTAGCCCAGGTCAGCATCCTCTGTGCGAGGGAAGGAAGACCCTTATTGTTCAGGGTGCATCAGGAGCTTTTGGTTTGCCAAATTTCCAATAAACTGTTCAAGGAGACAGTCTCATTGTGCTAGGTCTCATAGGGAGGCTTTCTGTAACCTCTCCTGGAAGTCTGCTGCTATTTCCTAGTGGGTCTTTCATCGTGTGTACAGGCCATTTCCAACACTGACTTGATGGTCCAAGGATTGGTTTTGCCCCATTTGTTTTTCGTTTGTCCTGGAGTGGTATAATCTGCATGTGGCTTCATTAGGTTTTGCCGCATTCTCCGTGTGCATAGGTCCAACTGGGCACCAAAGAGATAGACCTCTTTCCTGCTCTAATCTGACTAATTACAAGTAGATTCTCTCGAAGGTGACATGTTTCCAGAACTCTCTCTAGGGGAAGATCTTATTTTGATTCTAGAAACACAAATTTATATCATTTCTACCCTTTCCTGACTGAAAATTTATGTACTTTGCTTGGAATTTGGGAGCCGGGTTCTTGAAAATTTCTGTACAGAAAAGCATACTCACAAAATCAATGGAGAAGATGTAATAGACCAAAACAGCTTTCAATTATCAGTAATCTCTGGGGGACAAAAGCTCCAAGCCTCTTTGAATTTAGGTTTGTATGCTTAAAAAAAAAAAAAATATGAAATGACCAGAAAATTTTTTAAAATTCTGTCAAATATAATGATAGAAGTATTTTTTGAAGTATGGAATATAATATTTAAATAGTATACCTGATGAATCAACTTTTCTCCATTGCATTTTGTGAATTTAAATTTCTGATTTTTCAATGCAAAATTAGTCTTAAAAATAATATCTGAAAGGCTTATTCAAGCCCTAAATATTTAGGTGAAACTAACATTTTTTAAAAGTCTGAAAATTTTGCATTGAAAACTGAATACTTTTAACCCCTTGAAGTGGGATGGAATTACCCAGGTCTGTTAGTTCTAGGGGTTAAAAGACATCAATAACTCAATCAATAAAAATTTATTAAGTGCCTGCTACATTCTAGGCACTGTGTTAAATGCTGGGACATCTGCTTTAATGTTCCTGATTTCTCTCCTCCCCCTCCTATCGCAAGCAGTATTCTCTCATGACCTTTTCTCTTATTTAGAGTGCCTCAATAGATAATGAAAACCTGGTTACAGAGAGAGAGAGGGTGCTTTTAGAGGAGCTGGAAACCCTACAGCAGCGATCATTAGCTGGAAGAGAGAAGCTGTGTTGTGAGCTGCGCAGCAGCTGTACGCAAACACAGGTAGCGTGGACGTGGATTTGGGCCGGCCTGGCTGCAGCGCTCTGGCTGGGCACCAGCGTGTGTTTGTCCTCTTCAGGCTTTGGGTTCTGCTTCCTCGTACCGGCTTGAATGCAAGGTTGCAGGAGCCCAGATGCCTTGCATGCCACGTCAGATGAAGGGCAATGACCACATTGCTGGTCCAGCCCTCTGGGCACCCAGGAGCCTTGTGACCATCCTTATCGGAATGTGTGTGTTGCATCCATGATCTTTTCTCATATACGTGTCTCAGTGTTTTGTCATTTCTTGATAATACTAATCCCATGATATAAAGTCGGGTTAAATATTATTTCAAATGGTATCTAATTTGTACATAAACTTTTTGGTTTCACTTTGTAACTAAGAGGAAGAATGACATGCCATTTCCAAAATGACCGGATTTTTGTTTCTCTTATCCTCCCTGCCTTTACAAAAACTAATGCAGGATGAAAATGAGAACCAAGTAGTCGAAGAACAACAAATTGTTCAGGATGAATCAGAGGACAAATCTCAAACTGTGGCTTCTGACATTCTCTCTAAAGAAAGGTATAGAAGATGTGGGTGTAGTTTTGTAGTTTGCTTTATTTTAGTATTATTATTATTATTTTTGAATGATTATTTTGTTTACATTAAACTACTTAGTGATAGCACTGCTGTCTTGCTGATCTTTTATCTTTTGTCTAAGAATCAATGTGCCCTTTATGCAACAAAACTATCAATACAGGGGCAGCTAGGTGGTGCAGTGGATGGAGCACCGGCCCTGAAGTCAGGAGGACCTGAGTTCAAATCCGGCCTCAGACCAAACACTTGACACTTACTAGCTGTGTGACCCTGGGCACGTCGCTTAACCCCAACTGCCTAAAAAAAAACAAAACAAAAAAAAAACTATCAATACATATGAAGAGGAGTACCAGGTTTTCTACAAGTTGCATTAGACAAACAGAAATTACCAGAGGCCTTACAGAATACTGGATTTGGAGTCAGAGCTTCTGCCACTCACCACTATGTGCCTTTGGGCAAGAGACTGAATTTTGGTTTCCTCATTTGAAAAATTAAGGAATTGGACCAGATGGCTTTGAAGGTCCTTTCTTCTCTAAATCTGTGATCCTAAAACCATCCCTTTTTTGGCATTCTAATTACTTAGAATTCCCCTTGTGTAACTTCACAACTTTACATAGCATTTCACTACCAGAAGAATACCGTTGTAGTGATGAGTTATTTCATCACAGAACATTTCATTATTCAGTGTATATAGAGATGCATCACAGAATATTTCTTTTCTGGTTTTTTTCATACTCAAAACATTGTGTAATTCCTACTTGAGATTTGTTTCTTTTAGTTCACTGCACAGCATACAAAAATGTTTAATTCATGTACCAGTATATTTTAAAAAATGAGCCAAATGTCAAGCACTTTTCTTATTTCACCTCTATATATAAATATTGTAAATGAGTTATTACAGACATTTTATAACATCAGTACAAAATATAAAACATGTCTATGTATTATTGAAGAATTTTAAAATGACATTTTAGATCCATTGTTATTCAAATGAATGTAAATTATGCAGCTTTAAACTAAAATTAATGTCTACTAACTTCATTTCCTCCCTTTCCAACTCCCGTAATTGCCTACCCTCTTGTATCCTCCTAATCCCTTTCCTCAGCTTGCATGGAGGCTTTTGGCCCCTAAGATTTTGGCTCCCCCATTGGATCCTCAGTATGGCGCACAGTCAGTGTGGAGCTCAGACAAGAAAAACAGTGTATGAAAACTAGAGTTTCCAAAGAAATATAAAATAAAATGATTTATTTTATATTCATTCTCTAATCAGTAGACTTGTTAGTAAATGTTTAATATTTGTAGGAATTTGGGTAATAAGTAGTTTTGACGGGTTTTGTTTGTTTTTCTGATTATACATTAGGTAATTAATTTTGTTTATTCCTAAGGATACTTTTGAAACAAATTTTTCTGATGGGAGAAATTTACCCTTATTGTGTTGCTAGTAAAGAAGTTTAGAAAAATGAAATGGGAATTCTTATTTAAGTGATCTTGATTTTATTTTTTCAGTGTTCAGGTGTGCATCCAAATCAGAGAATGTGATTTACAATAGCATGATCACCATTCATTTAACAGAAACTGAAGGAAAATTTTCTCATTTATCACTCTGAAAATGCCATGTGCCTGATATGTCATATACTGTGACTTAGTAGTCAACTCCTACAGTATGAAGTTATGGAAAAAAAATTAGTTTCAGAGACATATTGTCTACCAAGAAATCATATCAATTAACCTAAATAGGTGTATATATAGAAATATAAATAAAATGTAAGGAGAAACACTGAAGTGTCTTCACTGAACTGGGCTATTAGAAAGTCAGTTATTTGATTATTAAAGAATTTTATCAGTTAAGTTTCATAAGATTCATTGCATTTGGAGAAGCTCTTGTGAAGAGATCAGATGTGCTTCATGTTTATTGATGAGGCCCCATCTTCAGTTCAGGGTCAATGTCCCATTACCTCTACTCAGTTCTGACCATCTTAATCCAGCCTCTGCAAAGCCAGAGTTTTCAGTCTTTGGAAATCTGAACTGTCACCCCTAGAGAAGCACAGGAAGAGTGTTAGGGGGGGTTTTTAGAGTGGGAGCCTGCTTGTTAAATGGGTACTCTGAAGGTCTTCTTTGTAAGCTTGCAGGCCTAAGAATATGAAGTTACTTCATTTGTTTCAGATCACTAAAATACAAATTTAATGCATCTTGAAATATCATAGTTAATTGACCCAAATCACTTATTTAAAAGAATCAGTTAAGATATAGACGTCGAAAGACTTCACTGTAAATGAGAGTTTTGTAGATCATTTAAGGGAAATGACTACATGCTGGTTTATCCTCTAAAAATTAATGAGTATTTCCTCATGGATATTTACTGCGTTTTATATATATGATGCTTAATTCATGACAAGTAGAGTAAAATAATTTAATTAATTTATCTTTGTTTGCATGTGTAGATATGCTCTCCAGAAAGCTAATAACAGACTTCTCAAGATCCTCTTAGAAGTTGTAAAGACAATAGCAGCAGTTGAAGAAACAATTGGCCGCCATGTTCTTGGAATTTTGGATCGCTCTAATAAAGGCCAGTCCTCAGCCAACATCGTTTGGAAGTCAGAGGCAGAAGGAACAGGGAAGTCCTGCTCCCGTGAGGAAGACATAGAAGGTACTGGTTTTCTAGAATCTTGAAGTCCTTTTCATTGATAGACGTCTATTAAGTATCTACAGGGCAGTGCAGAGTCTTCACTGGTAAGCTGTCACAGCATCCGCCACCACAAAAAGCCCCCAAAATCAATCTAAGGAGCTGTTCTTCTAAATATGTTCTTAAAAGTATTTCAGAGTTAGCACTTAGGGCCTTGTAAAGCTGCCTCCAACCATACACCTCCCGGAAGGTCAGCAGGACACCTAAACAAGAGAAGTCACTGTGTGGCCAAATTCTGAACCAGGGACAGAAAACATCCACACATACCATCAGCATCCTCCTCAAATGCTTCAACATTTGAGAAGTCGTAAAGAGATAAAAATTTAAATAAAAAAACAGGCTTTATTAAAGTTTCAAGGTTCCCAGAAGAAAATCACCATGTAAAGTTAAAAGGCAGGAGGGATTAAAAGTTAAAGATTTAAAGTTAAAGAGGCAAGAGTACTGTGCCAAAGCATGAGACTTAACTTTGGCTAATGCACCAACAGTGGTTCTAGATGTTATACAAGCCCATCTCACATTTTTATCTTTGCTTGCTAGCCTCTGGTTCATCTTCTGTCTCCCCATATCCCTGTTTCATAAGGATGGGCAAAGCTGTAAGAATCAGAAGAAAAGGAAAGATTGAATTCTGGTGGAGGTGGAAAGAAAGTGGCAGTATACCTTACCTTAGTATGGAGGAAAGCTGTCCCCTTATGGCCACATGAAGAAGGCCATGACTATTTTCATCTACAAGTTCTCACATTTAATTTTAAGTTGTACTTCAGCATTTCCTTAAAGTATTATTTTTGTCCACTTCTTTTTATGGGTGCCCAGTGTCAGTTTACCATGTGGCAACCACTTGTGTTACATGTTCTCTACACACATCCAATCTAATTAAATAAATCCACGAGTCTGTTTTGAACACATTCACTAATTATTGTCCGGCTCTGCAGAAGTAACATCTTTCCTTTTTTTCCCCCCTCTTTTTCATTTGTTGAGGTTCAATTCAATTCAACAAGGAGCTTATATTCTACTGAGGGATGTAACATAAATAAGCAAATACGAGGTATTTTGAAAAAGGAAAAAAGCATTAACAATAAGGGAAATTAGGAGGAAGTGTTTCTCTACTAGTACCTGAGTAAGCATTGAGGAAAGCTAAAGATTCTCAGAGCCAGGGGAAGATATTGCACATTTCAGGTGAGTGAACCAACCTGGGCCAGAGCAGAGAGGCCAGTTATAGAAGGCTGAGTGCAGAGGCGAGAGCAAGGAGACCCAGCTGACTAGAGCAGGGATTTGTGAAGGAAGCAGTTCATGAAGTAAACCCAGAAAGGCTGGTGAGAGCAGGATGGTAAAGAATTTCAAGAGCCATGCCAAGGATTTTGTATTTTGTTCTAGAGACATAAGGAAGTGTGTCAGGTTCTTGAGCAGAGGAGTGACATGAGGGAAGAAGGCATCATGGTATTGTGGGATGGTACAAAGAGGGTTAGATGTAGAGGTAGAAGGCTCAAATCCTGGTTCTGCCATTTACACCTCATGGGACATTGAGGGACAGGTCTGACAGGTCCCTGAACCTCTCTGGACCTGAGTTTTTTCATCAACTCATCTAGTCCTTTAAGAAAATCTGTTTTGGACCCTAGTATTTTTAATGGAACCCCTCTGGGAAGTATGACATATATGTTCAAAATATTCATCTGATAACTTTGTTTTATTTTTTTATATATTTTTTGTTCTGAATTCTTCCCTTGTCCTTAAATCTGACAGGTAAACTATTCCATACTCTCCTCATCCTTTATGTGTAAATCATGTACCCATTTTAGCCGTAGTATATGGTGTGAAATGTTGGTGTATACCTAGTTTCTGCCATACTGCTTTCTATTTTTTCCAGCAGTTTTTGTCAAATAATGAGTTTTTGTCCCAAAAGCTTAGAGTCTTTGGATTTATCAAATATTAGATTACTATGGTTGTTTACTACAGTGTATGGTGTACCTAACCTATTCCACTGACCCACCACTCTATTTCTTAGCCAGTACCAGATTGTTTTGAGTATTATAGAGTTTTAAATAAGACATTTTCCTAAGTTGCTAATTGGATTAATGAAACACCTTCTCATCTGTCTTTTTACATGACTTGTTAGCAAAGGCCTCTATACTTGTGGACTATCAACTTTCTTTCTTTTTTTTTTTTTTTTAACATGTGTTTTTAAAACTTTGGGTTACAAATTTTCTCCCTTCCTCCTTCCCCACCGACCCTCATTGAAAAGGCAAGCATCTTGATACAGATTATAGATGTGTAGTCATGCAAAACACTCCCATAGTAGTCCTGTTGTGAAAAACGATAAGTATGTTTCCCTTCATCCTATCCTACCCCCCATTTATTCTATTCTCTCTTTTGACCCTGCCCCTCCTCAGAAGTGTTTGCTTTTGATTATCCCTTCCATCAATCTTCCCTCTCCTCTATCAACCCCCTGCTTTCTTGTCCCCTTCCCCCCTTATTTTCCTGTAGGGTAAGATAGATTTCCATACCCCATTGTGTATGTTATTCCCTCCTTAAGCCAAATCCTATGAGAATAAGATTCACTCATTCCCTGTCATCTTCCCTCATTTCCCCTCCACTGTAAAAGCCTTTTCTTGTCTGTTTCATGTGAGATATTTTACCTCATTCTGGACTACCAACTTTCAAGACTGAGCTTTTTCAAACTTTAAACATGTGGTGACCTGTTAACTGTTTAAAAAATAATTGATTTGTTAATGTTTGCATCCTCACAACAATAACCTGTTGGACTGCATGCAAAGGAAGATTTAGGGCCAGTGGGACATCACTGAATCTTCATTTAGGTTTATGTCACTGAGCTATCTGCAAATCCAGGGAAAGCAAGTCCACTCCAGAACTGTACAAGGCATGGTCAGTAGTAGAATTTTTTCCTCCCATGGGAGAAATCTAGTTCTGATTTTCAACCCAACATAACTACCTTTCGAGGAGGAACCCATGCTGTAGCAGAAAGAACACTGAACTCTAGTTGCATGACCTTGGGCAAGTCTTTCAGTTTTTAGAGGTCTTTGAAAAGTGTGCTCTTACGCTGTGGTCTGAGACTGACCTGAGTGTGAGCCCTGGCATTCATTGTGAATGCAGGAATCACAGTCCTTGGACATAGGTTCTCATCCTCTCCATTTCTGAGAATCTCTAAGAAATTGTCCCAGGCAGGACAACAGCAGAATGTTTCTACTGGTCCCAGAGAGTTTGCTTGGGAATGAACTGAGGGCAAGATGCAGAGAGCTGGGAGTCATCAGCATCAGGATAATAATTAAACCGACCTAAGTGGATGAAGTCATGGAGAAGAGAAAAGGACCCCAGACAGGGGCAGAGAGGCCAGATCACCCAGCCAGTAAAGGGAAGGATTTGAACCCAGGTCTTCTGTCTCTACTATGCCATGTTCCTTGTCAAGAATGTGAAGGGCTGTCATGAGGAAGAGAGAGATAGATATGTTCTTAGTTCTTCCCAATGAACCATAACTGCCTCTCATATCTCAGCCTGTCATAAATGTTATATAGCATACTCTCAGAAATGGCAATCATATTCCATGGCAGTAACGGGTAACTTGCACTTTAATTTTCCTTCATAGAAGGCACACACATGCTTTATTAATTTTGAATAGATATAGTCTAGGAAACAGGAAGAGTATAGATGAATTAAATTTAGTTATATTAGAAATTCTGTTTTAGTTACAATTTAGTATACTAACTGAACCTTTAACAAATCAACAAGTTAAAAATGTGTCCGAGTTTAAATAGTTTCTTTTTCAATTCCTGCCTAAAAAAGTAGAGACACCAAGTGAAATGTTCAAAGCCAAGAAGAGGAGAAACATCAAAAATTCTAAATAATCCAGATATTCTTTTCTACAGAACTTTTATTGCTTATCTCTTTTACCTTTTTTCTTTGCTAGCTGTTGAACAGCAAAGTAGTGTTACATTTTTTGTATTGCCAAATATATCCAATCAAATATAAATTTGATTGTTAAATGTATCCTAATTTGTTTGATGGCATTACAGTTGTGAAAGGTATATTCCCATATAATTACTATATGTTGTTCAGTAGTTTTTTAATCATGTTTGACTCTTTGTGACCCCATTTGGGGTTTTCTTGGCAGAGATTGTAGAGTGGTTTGCCATTTCCTTCTCCAGCTCACTTTAGAGATGAAGAAACTGAGGCAAACAGGGTGAAATGACTTGGCCAGGGACACACAATTAGTAGATATCTGAGGCTGGGTTTGAATTCATGAAGATGAATCTTTCTGACTCTTGGCCTGGCACTCTATGCATTATGGCGCCACGTAGCTGCCCCCAATCATTATATGGTTCTTTTCATAAAAGGACTTGGTAATCGGATGTCTTGTTTCATTTTAAAAATGTGTTATAATTTCTAAATATGAATTTCATCATAACATATTATTCTTCTTACAGAAGAGTCCATAGGCTCTTACTGTGGAAGTGGCATGCCAAGTAATGCCACTGGCACATGGTCAGAAATAACTGATGAAAGAATGGAACTGTGTCAGCGTCTTCTGAGATGCGGTTTTGCTGGAGCTGAAATAGACCCTGAAAATGAAGAACTCATCTTGAGTGTTAGTTCTCGGCTACAGGCAGCAGTTGAAAAACTTCTAGAAGCCATAAGTGAAACAAGTAATCAGGTAAGGCTTCTTACTTGTTGAATGTCTGGTGAGGCTATAGTAGGCTTTTGTTTAAACTGCCTGGAAGAGGTGGCTTTCCAAATCTGCAAGCCTTCTCCGAAGGAGCACTGGGATTCTGAGCAGGGTTTTTGTTTTGTTTTGGACCCAACCTCTGATTTCACTGGTCTAGGTGATGCCTTCTGTCAATGCAGATCACATGGACACTTTCTCTTCAACTTAAAGTCTTAGGAAATTGCCTAAAGCTCTCCAGGGTTGAGAGATTTGCCCAGGGTCACATAGCCAAGCTGCATCAGAAATGAAACTGGAACTCATTTTCCTGACTCCAAGCTGGCTCTCTGCTCCTCCATACTGACTCTCCAACTGCCTCCCTAATTAAGAAGCAGTGTGATGGACTGTAAGCGATAGAGAGCTGGCCTTGAACCAGGGAAGACTGGGGTTCAGGTCCCTTCTCCAATGCATCTTGGCTGTGTGACCGTGGGAGAGTCACTGAACCTCTCGGTGGCCTAAGAAACTCTCTTCATCCAACAGGTTGCAGAGAAGATGCTGGTCTGTATGGGTAGGTGAAGTCTCTGCATCCAAGAGATCACTGTACCAGTAGAAGCACAGGTCCAGAATAATAGCATAAAAATTGTTTTAGACTGTTTGCCAGCTCACACAAGTTCTCCAGTAGATAGCATACATTTACAATATGCTGCCAGCCTACTTGGCACATATAGGCAGATAGTTCGTGCTTTACATAAATTTGCATTATGTAAATTCTACTTTATGTAAAAAATCCTGAAAGAAGTTTGTGTTTCAAAAAAACATGTATGTTAATTTCGCTATATAGTACTGTGCCCTCGTTCTCTCTCAGCTCCTGCCCCTCAGCTCAGCTCTCTGAGGCCTCCCACCCCCCACCCAAAAAAACCCCTCCAAGTAAAGGCAGAACAGGTACCACTGAACAGGGGCTTGGCCGGATAGACCTTTGCCCCACTCACCCCTGCCCATGTATCCAGCCCCTGCATGTCTGTCTTCCATCTGTCCACGCTCAGGTACTGCATGTCTGTTCCTGACCCTCACATATCAGCCATCCTCTCCTGTCTGTGTCCACATCCAGGCCCCCCCCCCACATGTTCTTCCTCTTGCTCTCCCTTCTCTGGCCCCAGCCCCCACATGTCCTTGAACTGTGTACCAGCCCCCTCCTTCCATGGACACGTGGTCTTCTTCCTGCTTGCCTCCCTCCCTCCTTTCCCCAACTCTGTAGGCAAATATGCATTACATAAAAATTGGTTTACATAGAGGTGTGCAGAACAGTCCACTTATGAAAAGTGCGAACTGTCTGTACCCAATTTAGGAATATATTTCTTTAAGGTTCCTTCTTCTTCTGAAATTCTTTGATTTTCTGAATGGTTGTACTCATTTTGATGCAAAGATTACAAAGTAAACCATCAAATATTCCTGTAGGGGTCATTCACATAATATTTACCTTTTCACTATTCATCTAAATGAAGTTTTTAGGTTTCCCTAGGAGAGTGTCTGTTGGATACAGTAAGACTCTTCAAGTTAGATAGGAAGTGTCATGGTTGGACCTGAATGTTTCAGCTGCATCATCAAGATATTGTAAGACTCTGGAGTTTTCTCAGATGTTACTATGACCTAGACATAATTCATTCAGTAATCTGTTCTGAATTTCTAGGAAGATGTGAGATAATTGTGATAGCTTTAGAGCTTCTGATTTATTCAACTGTGCTTCAAGATAATCAGTAATTAAAATGATCTTGAACTTGATGTATATATTTAATAGTTAAAGCAACATGAAGCAACAGCCTAAATCAGTGATTTTTTACCATCATCATGTATTTTGATCTGGTTTCTTTGTAATAGAATATTCTACTTTGACTTTGATTTTTCAGCAGTATATCTTAACAACCAGGAACCATTCTGAGATGCTGTTTTGTTAGGTGCTGAGCTAATATTCACAAAGAAACCTGAAAATGGAACTCTCATAGTCTTTTTTCTAGACTCAGAGCCTAAACATATCTTCCCAAAACGTGAATATAGTTAAAAGCACTTTGCAGGGAACTTGCCTACTGTACAGAGCTTGTACTTACTGGAGCTTGGAGAACATGAAGACAAGCTATCACTATTCCTTACTGTATATGAGACTTTATCTTTAGAAGAATAGCTCTGTTACTGTAGAAGAGACATTCCAGTACAAGGACAATCAAGGCTATATATTGTTTATAAGATGAAGTTGGTCATGTGAAAAGACGGAAGATCAGGCCCTTTCCCGGCACCTCCACATTCACATGGCAGTCCTCCACTGTCATGTTAATCGTCTCTTCCACGGTGCCCTCTGGAATGACTGCTCCATAGGCAACAAACTTCCTTTCATCCTCTTTTCCTCTCCCACCCCTTCGTCTTCTAGTTTTCACTGAGCAAAGATGCCGTCTTGATGACGGCATCGCTGGCCTCCCTTTAGCTTTGGCTGCCCTTTCACTCATTTCCCCTTTGACTCACTGGTAGGCATAAGGGAGTTGGGAGGACTCCCTGCTTCTGCTTCCCATTGCCATTCTAGGTCTTTTCTCTCTACCACCATCACTCAGTAACCTCTCCTCCTTCGAGGTTCTTTCAATCCGTATATACCACCAAGTCAGAATTCTAGTAGCTGCCAACGTTCAGGATACCCCCTTTCTTCCTAAATGAGTTTAGTGCCTGACTCACGGTCTTCTCCTCAGCTCTTGCCCTTGTACTAGGGGACTTGCGCATATATAGTGACGTTCCCTCAAATGCCCCAACTTCACAGTTCCTTGACGTACTTGTATCCCATGGCCTACTTCTCCACCCTACCTCAGCCATACCAGAGGGTCAGACCCCTGATCTTGCCATCACCCACAGATGTCCCACTTCCCTGTTCATGAACTCAGACATTCCCTTATCTGATCACAGTCTATTTTCAATCCACTTCTCTTCTGCAACTCCAAATCCTGTTCTTTGGCCCCTTAGTTCTTTCCCTGGCCATCAGCTGTGTAGGAACTACTCTTCTCCCTTCCCCATCTTGACTCTTTAGTGAAGCAGTTTAGCTCTCCACTGTTCTCTTGCCCCCTTCACGAATCACCAGACTAGGCCTGCCACACTTCAGCTGTTTATCACCCCCACCATCCACTGCCTTCTTTTCCACACATGTGCTGCTGAACAAAGCTGGAGAAAATCATGAAAGCATGCTGACTGGGTCCACTACAGATTGATTACGTAACTTCATCTGGGCCCCTTACTACTGCAAGGCAATTGTTTTAAACTTCCCTCATTAACTTACCATCCCGTTCACCACAGTGGATTTTCCATACCTCTCCATCCCTCCTTAAGCCTCCCTCAATCCCCCCTCTCCTAAGCTTTTGGCCCAGAACACACGCATGTAATATAAAAGTATTAGATATTATGCAGTATGCATTATGTTATATACTCTAACACAATATATTATTTACTGTGCAGTTTTAAGCTACTACAGCATTTTTTAAAAAGCCTATTAAAACAGCACCGAGACTTTTGGGATACCCTGTGTAAGTCTCTGTGCTACTCCAGGGTTTGATAGATATATTCTGCTTTCATTGGATGAGTTAATAGGTGAGCTTTTTGCTTTAAGAAGAAAAGTAGATGATGATTATAACATGAGAATCAAGGTAGAAAATTAATATACACCTTAGAGGCTAATGACTTTTATTATATGTGGTTGTTATGTATCCAGTTCCATGTAATAATTAACTATTATAATATAGTCCTGCTGGATTTTACCCAGAGTAGCTAATTATAGGGTCTAACCTATTTGAAAACAGTGAACCAAAGGCTGTATAATTAGCATACAGTAAAGAAGACTTCCCTCACACTAGCAGAAAAGTATCTTTTTAACAAGTTTGGTTTTTGTTTTTTTAGTATAGAGTGCCATTCTTCCTTCAAAGGTGATCTTTTTTGGTGGTAAGCTTTGAACGTAGCTATCACAAATTGAATGAGCCACAGATAGCTACTTCCCTGTAGGAATAATTTTCCACCCACAAATATTTTTCAGAATTTTAAGGTGTAGTTTAGGACCAAAGAAGATAATTTTCCAAGTGATGCCCTTAGGCCCTGGAGGAATTAATGAATGAGCAGTTTACTCCTACAGAATTTTTCTTTCACTATCTGATAGTCTTTAGAGTTTTCCTGATCCCACATCTGAGAAAAATGTCATATGACCCATACATCCTGAAAAATGATGAACAATTTTGTTTTCTCAGAAGGGAGGCTATTCCTGAAAATGAGTCAGCAACATAATGGTCGGCTGTTTGGTTGTTTGCTTTTCAAAAGCACGGATAGAACTATAGCAAACAAGAAGCTTGTAAGGTGCTCCTCCCACTCTAGTGAGCATTAGTCGGAGTTTTGTTAGGGCTCTGCATCCAGGATTTGGCCCTACAATTAAACAGTTTGAAGATTTGTTGAAGATAAAGAGTCCCACACAGTGGAACATCAGCCGCGTGAAACCCCAAGAATCCAGTCGTCCTCTATCGCTGCATTTTGTATATATAGTTAAGAATTTTGGCCTTTTAAAAGTGCCTTTTAAAAAACATTTACTATTTTGAATGAAAATATTTTAACATGTTTTATACACACCCCTTACCCTTTGAACAGAATGTACTTAACAGAATTGAGCCTTTTTTGATTATTCAAAGTTATCAACAAGTATTTCTTCAGTGCCTACTGTGTGCCTTTGCAATAAGCTTAGATGAGACAATAAATACACATAAAAATACACACAGCGCAAATATAAATTTGTGAAATACAAGGTAACCTAGGATGGAGGTGTTCCTGTGCTTTTCATCATCTTTCAGCATTCTCCTCTGCTTTCTAAGGTTGCCTTATACTTATGATTGCCATTAGCATTGTATGTACCTGAAACAGAGCTTCAAATATAAATACATTCATTTCAGTTTTCTGCTTCTGTAACCTCCTTGAGGGCAGTGATTGTTTTATTCTTGACATCTGAATGCCTGGCACCTAGCACAGTGTATATAATAGTCCCGTAATAAATGCTTATTAATTAATTGATTCCGTGATTCTATGAGTTTGAGAACCAGGAATCCAAGTATGTTTTGTCATGTATATAATAAGCATGAATAAATATGCTCTTCTCTAAGATTCTAAAGTGCATGAGCTTTAATATATGTAATATGTCCTTTGTAGCATCTATTATGACTGTTTCATGACCTGTTTTGCTGATGTGCTGATTGCTGGCTGTCTTCAGGGTAGTTAAAATCGCCACATAACAAGTCCCAGAGGAAGCGTTAATGAATAATAAGGAGTTTGCAGCCCTGCTCTATTTTCACAAAGGAAAAGAAGAGCAGGACTAGCTTTTGAATAGCGTAAGAGAGTCAGATAAAGCCAATCATGGAAGAAGCTTGAAAGAGTGGAAAGAATTGGAAGAGTGGAAAGAATGTTGGACCTGGTCTCAGAAGAACCAGGTCTGCCTCCCAGTGCTGCTGCTGTCCACCTCTGGGACCTTTGCCTCTCTGGGCCTCAGTTTTCTCATCTGCAACATGAAAGAGCTAACTGCATGACCTTTGCAGCTCTTCCCAGCTTTAACTGTATAATCAGTCCTATTCTCCAGTGAACACCATGGACAGTCTTTTGGCTGGAGAATGCCATCTGTAATGGCCTGTATGAGCGTTGAAGGCGTGCTTTCCAGCCATGTATCTGTCTGACGCACCAAGAAATTATTTCACTTATTTGATAATATTGAGCAATTTTAAGAAGATTCACTAATAACTGTAGCATCTAGATGTCATTTTGCTGAAACCAGCTGATGAGCATTAGTAATGGCAGAATTAATTCTCTATGCATGCAACAGATTTTAATCTAAACAAATTCCACAGTGGTCCATGTTTAACACAATAGCCTTATTTGAAGAAGTTGAAGGTCATCTCCCTCTAGACTCTAGGTCAGGTACCCCACTCCAATTAAAAATCTCCTTCTGCCATTCCAGAAAACCCTCCTCGAGGTATTTGGGAATTTCCATTGCTGTTCATAAAATAAAGGTACCTAGTAATGGAATTTGTAAGTTGGTATTGAATTTTTATTAGAGCCATCTGCTTGCCTGACTAATGATTATCATATGTGAGAAAGAATTGTCAAATTCAAGATATTTGGTGGCTGGCTCAGAGAAGGTATTTAAAGAATATCTAAACTCTTTTCACATTGAAGATGTCATTTAGTTTTTAATGTACTTTTTAAAAAACTGAAAGTGACTTGCTAGAATCGGTATTCATTTTAGAGTTTCTAATTACACTAGTTCACTACTGTTGTGTCATTGTGTGCTTTTCAACTTTAGTTAAGGTTCACTAAATGCACAGACTGGCATGACTTCAGCAGTTGGGTGCATTGTGCACCTTCGTTTTTAAAACAATGCTGAAAAGTTTTTCTGTTGAACAACTTTTAGTCTATATATGTTTGGATATGAAAATAGTTTATAGTTGAGCTATTTATTTTTATCAACAAACTGCTCAAGAGGATGGATATAAAAATGCCAACAAAATTCCCCAAAATTAAATGATGAACATGCTACATACTTGAACACGCTCTTTGGTAAAGTGGTCCCGTGAATTTAGTGTATCTGTACGTTAGCTTTTTTAACATTGAGAAAAATGACCAGATTATTTTGCAAATACGAACTTGTCTAAACACCCTTTTCAAAGCTCTGACGTGGTCCTTGGATCCTGTTAGGCAGGCTTCTTTGTGGGCGGATTAATTCAGATTCCACCTGCCAGTTCACCTATGGGTAAAGACATTGAAGCCACTCCCTCTGCCTTGAATTTTTCCTGAGGGAACTTTGACTAGAATTCTTTTGCATAGCCTGATGGACTGTTTGAGTAACAATTCAGAAGAGCTTTTCCTTTTGAACCAAGTAAAGCAGCAAGAACAAAGACAAATAATGTTGCTACAGCTACACTTCCCATCTTTTGCTTCTATGGAGATCTCAAATATTGACTTTCCCTGCTGAGTTCTACTTGCATTTCTTGCTTTTTGCAGCACGCAGCATTGATGTTGAAAGTGGCTGCTTATGGTCTCATTCTTTCACTTTTCAAGGATTTTATCACTCTTATGGAGAAGATTTTGTTGTTGTGAGAAGAATGGCACACAGCTAGTTTTTGAAAAGTGACTTTTTAATTGCTCAGGTGTATGCATTAATTGTCTAAGATTCATCCGACAGTGACAGGGAGACTTTTTGGATGCTGTCCTGGTGTTATCTTCAGAAACCGGGAGAGAAGCCCTCTTTAATCAACCACAGGTAGCCAAACTGCTCGATCAATTGAAACAGATCATCAGTGACCTTGTGTAGAATGGATTCCTATAGGACTTACTGGGCCTCAAATACCTTCAGTGGCTTGTGGTTGGAAGAGCAGGATGAAGACATGTATGAGGTTGAATCACGAGTGCCTTTACCAGATCCGTTTCCTCTCAGCGAACAGTTGGATGAAAATAATTCAGTCGTTGTTAACACTTCTATTTTTCATTTCAGTCATAAAAGAAATGGGCATATATTAAAGCTCATTTCCAAAATCTCCTTGCCTACCCCACCATACTCAGTAAGTACTAAAATTGTCCCTTTAGTTGAAAAGTAAATAAGATAAGAAAGAATATTTTACAAAGCTATGATAGACATAGGGGTGCTGGACCCACTTTTTTTGGCTTAAGATACTTTTGAGTTTGTTTTCGTTTTTCATTTAAATTATATAATTGCTATTCAGCTTTAGGTGAATTAGAATTGGTGACCTTCAGTAACCTAGTGCAGGAGTCTACTCTGAACCTGAGGAAAAATAGGCTGGTGTGACTGATGTCCAGTTGTAGTGACCTGTCAGGGACTTCCTGGAGCTGTTTACTGGGGTTGGCCTCAGTAAAAACGTGGTGGTCCTGCTAGAGGAAGAGAGGAGGGACTCGTTCTCTGTGAAATGACGACAGAAGTCAAGGGGTGTATTTTTTTTTAAATTAAGTTTTATTTAAATTTTGAACTTAATCTTCAACAGATACAAACATTTCAGTGTACCAAAAAGAATAAATGTATGAGAAACTATGAACTTATGTACAATTGTGTTTTCTTAAGAAATAAATATATCAAATTTAACTGTGTAGTAATAGAGCTGTTCCATTTGTTTATGCATCAGTTAAGCACCTTTTTGGTTCCTTCTGTGCATTTCTTTAAAATATTTTATTGAATGATATATTGAATTCAGCACCAGTCAAGGAGTAAACATACCTAGGTTATTAACCTGGGTTTTATCTCAGAGTCTATGTGGAATTTTTCTATTTTAAAAATAGAAATATACCACTGTGAGAAAATATTATTGTGATCTACTTACATGAAATGTAACGTTATTATAGGTTAAGCATTTCTCATAAGGAATACTACATATTTAGTATTTGTACCTTAAGTTTGTTATTGCTAAAACAGATATTTTGATCACCCTTTCGTGTTCTTTAGAGTGACATAAACCACATTCTTGTGAAGTTCAGGGCTTAAACTATAATGTACTTAGCTAATATTTAACCAGTGTTAACCACACAAGCCAGGTGGTTTTCAGTACTTTTATTATCCTTCCCGGAACTTTAATATTAAAGTGACAGTGAATTTTATCAGGGATATTGAAAACACTCATTTAAGGTTCAGTAGTAATTCACAAATTCACTAAGTATTTTTTTTTAAATATTTAGGTGAAAATGTTTAAGTCTTGATATTGTTATGCAAAGTGATAAGTCATTTTAACTAAATAATGTGTATCATGAGTATCATACAGTTCTCATCAACTGAAATGTTGCTTCTCTAAGAAAAGATTTTATAGCTTTATAAGACTCAAGGATGATAGTGAGAAAGCTGAAGGGCACCTTAGAGGGGACCCTGCCCAACCCCATCACTTTATATATTAGGACAGTTGAGGGCCAGAGAAGTTAAAGAAACTTTCCAAAATCACATGGGTTTTAAGTGACAGTAGGGACCTCACCTGTGACTTCTGGCTAAATAATGTTTGCACTGTAGCATGCTGCCTTCTGCACTGTTTTTTATTTTATTAAATTAAATTCTTATTACAATAAATTAGTTTGGTTATAAGTAAAACTTCATTTTAAATGGGAAAATTAATTCATTATTAGTAATTTTATAGTGCCATGTTGGACCTAATAAAGCTCACTTTTTTTTAACCAAAATCTGATTTAATTTAAAACCTAAGTGGAGTTATAACTAGAGTTATTTTAAAGCATGTGTGTGTATTTTCTTCCAAATCTTATTTCAGTAATGTGGCCTATATTGGAGAGTGAGCTATACATTCAGAGCAGTATGATAAATATCACTTAAGCAAACTTAGTAAGGATATTTTTAGGTATCAATAGGAGATTACAGTACAAAACAAAGATAAATACTATTTCCTTATACCAATCAAATATATATTCTCTTGACTTATTTTGTAAAATTGAAAACAAATAAACAAAAATCCTGTGGCTTAGCTGGTTTGAATTCTCAGGTGTTTTCTAAGCAACCACAACGTAAATTACAAACAGAAGTCACAGAAATAGGTGAAATCAATCAATGTTATTTAAATATACATAAAGAGTATTGGACTTGAAGTCAGAAGACCTGAGTTTGAACCTGAACTTAAACTTAGCTTTGTAACCATATGCAGTTGAATTGGTCTAGTGTGTTATCATTACAAGTTACAAGTATAATCCCCTCTTTGCTCCACCAGGCAAACCAATTATACAAATTGATCTCATAAAATATGGAGACAGAGCATTTATTTACTGTGTTTACTCTGTGCCAGGTGTTATGTTAAGCAAAGGGAGTACAAACACAACCAAACAAGGCCGTCCTCAAGGGCCATACTTTCTATGAGGGAAGACAGCAAATACATAAAAAGGTCCCTGTAATTTATTCTAAATCTTAATAATAATGTTCACTGAAAGTATTTACATAGAAGACTGACTTGAATAATTAATACATATTTCTTAGGCTTGTCTTTTTTATTAATACCTCCTTTTAATTTTATACCAAATTATACTGATATTCATTTCATATAAATTATCATATTAAAACAGACTAAGGCTATTCTTCACTTTATTTTTAAGCATTAATTCTAACTTTTGGCCACAATAGGATAGACATGCATTTTAATTTCCTCAATTTACTTGTTATGTGATGAATTCCTCATCAATGCAATTTTTCTCCTAATTTAGCTTGAACATGCCAAGGTTACACAGACAGAGTTGATGCATGAGTCATTCAGACAAAAACAGGAGGCCACAGAGTTTCTGAAGTGCCAAGAAGAGTTACAAGAGCGACTCAATGAAGAGTTGAAAGCCAGAGAACAGTTGGCTGTGGAGCTTAGTAAGGCAGAGGGTGAGTTCATTGGCCATATCTGTTAATGGTATGTAGATGGGGTTTCTGGTTTATTTCTCTTTAGTTTTTTAACATTGAAGGAGGAATTACTTTTGTTCACATGTAGTATGATGCAAACTCACAGATGTATATGCACACACACACACACACACACACACACACACACACACACACACACACCCCCTACCTGTAAGGTTTGCTTTGCTCACCAGTTATTATTTAGCTCACTTTCCTACATGAGTGAAAAGTAAAATGTAAATGAAATGAAATTATGAAAAAGTATAAACAATTAGATTTTATAAAATGTTGCTATAAATTCATGTGACATTTTTATTATGGTTATTACATGCTTATGATCAGAGTTGAGAAATTTTTCCTAAAACACAAAACTTTAATTTGATCTGATTCTGGTTTGCAGAGGTGTTTCCAGAAATACAAGACTTATTAATTAAATGTTTTAACTTATACTAATAAAATGTCAACATTTCATTGTATAAAACCTTTTCCCCAAACATGTTCACTGTGAGTCTAGGTATTTCAGCAAAACAGTGTTAATGAATATTAAATATCCATGTTTTATATGGTAGAAGATAGTTATAAATTTTAATTTTAATACTTATTTCAATACTTTCATTACCTATTATTTATTTATTCTGGTCCCTTGACCAGAATGTGCATCGGTGGGTGGAAGTTGCGTACATGTTCATTTTAGCTTGGTGGAAGACAGAGCTTTTTAAATGTTCTTCTCCGTTCATGGCGCCTTATTGTCCCAGTAACTTTTTTATGGCACCCCTAGGTGAAAAGAAATATCTTACAGTTCTGTTTATTAAGTAGTTAGGTCCAAACAACTTAGTAAATATTTATGTCCCAGTAACTTAGGGGCCGTTTGAAAAAAATCTTACACATAAATTGAAGAAAAGATATTTTTTATTTATCCTTAAATAACCACAATTACTAATGAGATGTGTATACCTGTTGGGCATTGAATAACTTCTCAAACCTTAGAATCAGATTGGACACTGCCATCTTCATTTCCTGTTCCACAATGATTTTCTTGAAGCACTTGCAACTTTGCAGCAATCGGACATCACAAAGGAGAAGTTACTGGCCTTGCTGAGAGTACAAGTGAACAAAATTCTGTCTCAGACATTTGAGAATGTCATGGAAAGGAGTGTAGTGTATCTAATGTGGAAACTCTGAACTACTTTGAGCTAGTAGTTTGTGTGGTGTCCAAATTTAAAGTATTCCATGGTTTCCCTGTGAAACCATGCTATGGTGCCTGGGAAGTCCACGGCACACAATTTAGGAACTACTGATTTAGAGAATAATTTAGTAACAATTAGAGCTATCCATAAGTGAAATGAGCTGCCTCAGGAAGTAATAGATTTATGTTCACTGAAAGTCTTTAAGTAAAATCTGAATGACCGCTTGTCTGATATGATCTCCTCTACGTGGAGAGAGAGGAGATCCTTTTTTAGGTGTTTTCACAATTCCAAGGAAGCTTAACCAATGTAAATCAGTTGCCACAATGAGGAATCTAAAGAGCTTAAAGCCTGCAAAGAGTTGATCTCCTTTCCACATGGAGAAATATGGTGGGCAAGACCTATACCAGTTAGGATAAACTTATTTGTAAAATTTTATGGGTCATTCCACAGTTATCTCAGAAATCATCAAAGATGAAACCAGAAGGATAATAGACAATAAGTGGAAAAGGTCTGTCAAGATATCTCTAACAAACTAATCCTTCTACTAGTGAGAGTGGAGTCACCATTTTTGGTTCCCAATGTGCCATATGAAGAATAAGTAACTGAATGAGCCCAAGTATACACAGGAAAGTCTTCAGGCTGACCCACTGTCCAATCAGGACAAACCAAATAAATGAAGTACTTTTATCCAGACTCTTGTGTGCAATTGGATGGACAGCTCAGAGAGGTAGTCCAGAAGGACATGTGGCTAGGCCATATATTGCGGTTGAACAGTAAATTGGCCCCAGAATTGAATAATGGACTGAATTTCCTTTGGGAGGTTTTGCAGGGCTTTTAATAACTCCCAATCTTCTCTTTGAAACAAAGGTCCATCTTTTCAACACATATTTTTCTGCGGATTCTATTTGGCTATGGAGTATGGAGCACCACAGGCTTCTAAGAATTAAAATTGCAGGTCACTCCAAAGGGGCAGCATCAGAGAGGCATTTGGGGTGTGAAGATTCTATCACACATCACCAGGATGGGGCACAGAAGCAAAAACTACATCCATCATTGGACAGCGATGCCCACAGTGTCCAAGGAAGGCCCCAGAATGCTAGTGGACACTCTGGGAACCATGCCCAATCCAAACCATTGGATGGAGCTCCACTTTAATATGACAGAAGCTCTACTAAAGTATTGACATTAGAAGATGAGGAAACTGTGACTCCAAGAGATTGAGTAACAGGAATAATCCAGGGCTGGACAGATGCAGTATCTGCTTGTGGCTTGTGCTCAAGCACTGACTCTCAAACCACTGCACTACCCTACCAGTATGTTTGTTATTAGAGATCAGTAGATGTGTGGAAAAGAGGCACAGAAGGACCACAGAGAGAAAGTAGTCAGTTTCCCAGGAGCATTGCACACCAAGAGAGACAGAAATTTATACAGTTCTCTCCCTCTCTGCCCCTGTTCCCTCACTCCTTCCCACACAGTACATTATGTAGTGAAGATAAATTGTTATCCCCTATTTTACAGGAGTGGAAATAATTTGCCCTTGGTCACACTGCCAATACATATTGAAACTGTAATTTGTATCCAGGTTTTTTGACTCTTAAATTCAGTA
Organism: Vombatus ursinus; assembly: GCF_900497805.2. Lineage (NCBI taxonomy): Eukaryota > Metazoa > Chordata > Mammalia > Diprotodontia > Vombatidae > Vombatus > Vombatus ursinus. The sequence goes on along the minus strand of NW_020945237.1, from coordinate 1,963,133 downwards.
TTCTTTCTATTATACTGTCGTCTTTGTCTCTGAAATTTTTTTCTGTCCAAGGAACTATGCAGATACTTTTCTATCTGATTTTCTTATTTTATAATACTTTATAATATAATGCTTATTTTATAATAATAATAATTTCATAATATTTTATAATATAATAATATAATTTATTATTTAATAATATTTTATAATTTAATAATTTATAATACAAAACAATATTATAAGCAGATCACTTTTTCATTTACTTTTTTGCACATTGAATAGTAATTCAAATAAACCCTTTGGTTGTAACTCCGTTCCCTCATATCTAATCACAGATGACAAGTCTTGTCAGATGAGCCTTCACATCCTCACATGCGTTGATTTCTCATCACTCACACAGCCATGATGTTCACCACCTGTAGCTGGATGAAGCCAGTAGCTTCCTGATTGGTTTCTCTGCCTACAGTATCTTTTCCCTTCCATTGACCTTCCATAGCTGCCAGTTATACTTCCAAAGCATAGAACTCTGCTAAAAAACAAAAAAACAAAAAACTAACTCTCTGAATCCTCTAGGATAAAATATTGATTGCTCTACTTGGTATCTAACGCTCTTTACGATCCAGCTACAGCCTACTTTTCCAGGTTTATTACATATTACTCTGCATCCCATGATCTACAGTCCAGCCAGACTGCTATCAGCGTGCTATGGTGTATATGAATATGACGGAATTTTATTGTGCAAGAAATTAATTTTATTAATTTTATTTTGAATTTTATTGTGTAAGAAATTAAACACATGAGGAATCCAGAGTAACCTGAGATGTATATGAATGAATACAGAATGAGACATGGAAAACCAGAAGGATAATATGTACACTGACCGCCACAGTGTAAACAAAAAGAATTAATTTTGCATAATTTAAAAAAAAAACTTCTGAGTAGAATGAAACATACTTCCTCCTTCTTGGTAGGGAGGCGAGGGCTGACTAAAACCTGCATTATCAGATGCGGTGACTGTTACCAGTAATTTTTGCTTAACTGTTTTTCTTTGTTATAAAAGAGTGTTCAGTTCCATGAGGTTGGGAAGTTTAGAAGGGAATGATATTTCTAAAAGCAATTGCATGCTTGTGGCATAGAAACAAAAGACACTAAGAAAACTTATTTTAAAAAAAAAAAAAACCCTGGTTAAATGAACAAATGAATGAATGACTTGGAGTCAGGACTTCAGTTCAAGCCCCAGCTGCATGACAGTTTCCTCATCTATAAATTGTAGCTGATAATCACAAGTTGATACTGAATTGCAAATCCCAGATTTCAGACTGGTCCAAATCCTTCATTTTCCAGATGAGGAAACTGAGATCCAGAAAGGTCAGGGACATGGCCTCCATCACATCAGGAGAAAGGGACAGAGATGTGATTTGGGTCCACATCCTCTAGCTACAAACCCAGCCCTTTTCATTAGGTTATCAAAGTCTTCAAAAAAAAAATGTGATGATATTGATACTAATTGTACACATTTTTCTTCTGTTTCTGTTTATTTCACTCTGCATCTCTTCATTTAGGTTTCTCCATTTTTTTTTAAATCTTCTACTTCCTTATTTCTTATATTACAATAGTATTTCATCACAATCACATACCACACCTTATTCAGCCAGTCATCATTATGTAACATCCTCTTAGTTTCCAGGTTTTTGTCACCACAAAAAGAGCTGCTGTAAATATTTTGTGCGTGTGTGTGCGTGCGTGTGTGTGTGTGTGTGTGTGTGTGTATGTGTGTGTGTATCTATTTGCCTTTTCCTTCTTTGCTCTCTTTTGGGTGTAGATACCTAGCAGTAGTATAGCTGGGTCAAAGGGTATGCATACTTCATAAACTGATGAAGAATGAAATGAGCAAAACCAAAAGAACAATTTATACAATAACAATAGTAGAAAAACAAACACGTTTGAAAGCACTGAAAATTACAATAAGTTCAATGGCTATTCATGATTCCAGAGGACCAGTGATGAAACACGCTATCCACCTCAAAGAGGCGATAGAGTTAAGGTACATAATGAGACATATAAACACACACATATCTATACATATACAGAATATATATTTGTATTTATATTTAAATATAGCCCAGGAGGGAATTTGTTCTGCATGTCTGTGCACATTTGTTACGAGATATGTTTTTCTTCTTTTTTTTCCCCCATTGGGATTCAAGATGGAAGGAGAGAAAGTAGACTTCTGTTAATTTTTAAAAGTAAAGAAGTGGGGCAGGTGCTATAGATGTGGAATGTGGCATGCGATGCACTTTTAGATGACATCATTCTATTATTAGCTTTACTTCATTGTTTCACTCTGTTAAACAGACCACTTGTGGAGTGAGGGTGATCTATAATTATTTGTAATATAAACACAAGACACATCCATAAAACTTTTTTAAAAATCCAGTATACTTTCCATTGCACCACACCCCCTCCTCCTCGTTCTACCTGGGAATATAGTTGTTCTAAGTCACAAAAAAGCAATGTGTAAAGTGTGATAAATGCAAACTGTTATTATGAGGGACATTTGTAAGTTAGAATAGTATTTAAGCAACAAGAAAAAAACAAAACAGCACTTTAATTACCATGTCAAAACATAAGCTTTTGATATTCTTAATAAGTAATTCCGTATTGTTTGAAATGGTATGTAGACAAGTTTTAAATTGTCATGATATTGCATCTGTTCTTCTTTTGAAAATCCAGTGATAAAACCACAGACTAAAACAAGCCTGTTCTGATCATTTTGTTTCCCAGGTATCATTGATGGCTATGCAGATGAAAAAGCTCTTTTTGAAAGGCAAATTCAGGAAAAAAGTGACATAATTGACCACCTTGAGCAGGAATTGTTATGTATAGGTAACAGATTACAGGAATTGGAAGCAGAAAGACAACAAATTCAGGAAGAAAGAGAATTACTCTCTAGACAGAAAGATGCCATGAAAGCAGAAGCAGGACCAGTTGAACAACGTATGTATTATTTGACTATCTTCCTATGAGATGTTGTGATATTTCTGTGTACATTCATTTTGAGTTGAGTGGCTTCAGTTTTCCCTGTGGTGTCTTTGGCACATAATATTAGTACTTAAAAATTTGCTTTAAAGATGTTGGAGCATATAATTGTATTATTAGCCAGTAATTGGGATATAGTTATTTTTTTTCTCAGGTATCATTAGAAAAGAACACTTCCTCCCTCAACTTTATGCTCTAATCTCAAGTGGAAGTTGCTGATAATGCAGAATATGAAAGAACTTGTGAAAGGTATATACTCTAATGGCAGAGAATGAAAAAAAAAATTTAGGTGGTTGATGAATGGTCCTGATGACAAATGGTGAGCAGTTTGGAGGGGTGAGAGAGTTGATTTTAGAGTAGAGCAGAGGAAGAAAGTTAATAGCTGTTAAAAGCAGGCTGCCACCTAGTTTAATAATAATTACTTTTATACAGTAAATATTTCTTTTAATCTTTCAGGTAATTAACATCTTAAAGTTAGAGTTTAGGAGTAAGGGGGAAAAACTAATTATTTAGAAAATGCAGGTTTTTGTGAGTATGGCATTTGAATTGTTTGGCATTGAATTCCCATTTTTGTTCTCTTTCAAGCCATGTCCATTTTATATTACAGATTACAATCAGAATTACGAATTTTGTAGCCTCACAAACTTCCATAGCAATGTTAAATAATACTAAAATTTCTGACTTGCAGTGAAGAACTATTTGTGGTGTTCTGGTTGACGTATTGAAATTACTTAATGTAGTGAATTATTAATTATTGTATTGAAATTATTATTAATTAATTGTATTGATGTATTGAAATTAATGTATTGAATTAATGTTTTGAATTATTATTGAAATTAATGTATTGAAATTAATGTATTAAAAAATTTCAGGTGTAAATGTTGGAATTTTTCACATCTGAAGAACAAGTCTGATTCCTTTTATCTAGTATGTGCTTAATGTCGAGTGAATTAATGAGAAATATTTAGAATTTCCAAGAAAAGTAGCTAATGTCAATGAACTTCAGTCTTGTCTTTTGCTTCATTTTCTCTTTTTATATTATCCCACCTGAAGAATAGATATGGCATGTAAATTACTGTGCTTTTGTTTCCTTTTTCTTTTCTCTTAGGGCTAGTAGATGCTGCAGTCGATGCAGCACCCGGAGCAGGTGTGTTTGTATACTGCATGGCCAGTCTTTAATTGGGTGATAGACTTACTTCCTAAAATTAAGTAAATAATGATTCTTGGACTTCTCACTAACTATTTCTCTAACTCTGAAACTTTGCTGTTGTATTTTACACTTACAGCCTTTTCCTTTAACAAAAATTTTTCTTGCAATTAAAGAGCATATTCCTTTGTTTGAAATTAACGAAAGAGATTCACATTCACCATCATCTTATTGTATTCATTTTTAAACAGTTAATTAAGACTACTTTAGTTTCTTAAAACCTAGTGCCTCTTAACTTGCAAATGCAATTAATACAAACAATTAATTACTTTGCCAAGTGCTGTTAACATTGATTCATACTAATTGTCTAAATCAAGAATTGGTTAAGTAGTATATAAGATGATGGCCTCAAAAGAATCTTTGATGTGTAGTGAACAAAAGTTTTCTGGTTGCTTTATATTTATATTCGTTGTTAACATCAATAGTGTTTGCAAAAGTAAAAGAGGTGGTAATTGTCTGCAGCGTCATGGTCCTGACCATATTGTTATCATGGATATCAGTCAATGATCTGGACCCTGGGCACCAGCATGACTTACATCTTTTCTCAGTAGAGGAGCTTTACATTTGATACATACTTGCCAGTCCTCCCTTACTGTATGTGAAAGTATAGGATGCAAGAGCAATTCAGGAATGGGCTATATGAAAAAGGACAAAATAGGAAAACTCATTATAATTGAATCATTGCTCTTTCTATAATTATCAGTGATCCTGTGTAAAGGTTTATGGTACTGGTTCTTCAAATGCGGGACATGCATGTATATAAAAAATATGTTTTTGGATTGAGAACACATTAGCTGCTTTGTGTGAATTAAGTGATGATTTTTGCATTAATTAAATCTTGTCCTTTCCTTGTAGTAAAAACATGTAACTTTGACTTTCTTTGCTTTTTTTTTCACAAGAATCATAATTTAGTGATAGTACTCTCATTTTTAAATGCTTATAATGATGATCTATGGTGGCATGATACATGGTATGTTTAGATATTCTGAGTATTTTAAAGAGAGAAAAAGAAAGCATAGCTCATTGCCTCTTTTGTGTGTTTGAATTAAAATCCAGATTTTCTGTTTCATGTGGTTTAATCCTGTACATAGAATTGTGGAATGCTTTATCATTAACTTGGTAACAAAACCTGCAGTGCTTCTTCATTTGTTAACAGAATTACTGCAAGAAACAGAAAAGCTAATGAAGGAAAAACTAGAAGTGCAATGTCAAGCTGAAAAGGTCTGTGATGACCTTCAGAAACAAGTGAAAGCTCTGGAAATGGACATCGAGGAACAGGTCAGCCGCTTTATGGAACTAGAACAAGAAAAGAATGCTGAGGTGATGGATCTGAGACAGCAGAACCAGGCCCTGGAGAAACAGCTGGAGAAAATGAGAAAATTTTTAGATGTAAGTATAGATAAAAATGCAGATGAATCTGATTTTGAAGATCTGGAGGGTCAGTGTTTCTTAGCAGGATCATAGAAGTAGAGATAGAAAGAATGTAAAATAGCATCATTAATAGACCAGTCTTTCATTTTACAAATGAGAAAAATAAAGCCCAGGCACGTGTAATGACTTTTCCAAGATTCCCCAGAGCTGTGAACCCCAGGCTTCTAACTCCAAATCCAGCACTCTTTCCACTGCAGCCAGTAGAGTGACAGTTACAACCTTCCAGGTTTGCAACTTTTACATCATGACAACTCATTCATACATGTTTAAAGATAGCCGCTCTTAAAATCTCAAATTAGAGAGGTGTTTTCCATATCGATTCAGAAGTGATGGTGGTTCTTGGCATTGACAGCAGGGCAACACGGTTGGTGCCAGCAGTCTGAACAGAGAGAAGCCCAGCACACAGGCACTGGCAAATAAATAATGACTCTTCTTCCAGGGTAGAGGTGGGAGGAGCCCTTCTGCCTCCCATCCATCATGGTCTTCAGTTGCCAGTGACCCACACCAGCATTTCCTTATGTCACTGGGAGGTTTTCATTTAAAATATACTAGTCAGGTGTGTAGGGGTTGTGCTTTTTTACTTTGGGAGAATCCTTTAGATGCTTGCACAACAAGGTACATACCTCGGAAAATAAAAATACATATCCATGTACTACACAGGTTTTAATTTTTTTGTTTTTTTCTTGAAGGATGAGGGGAGGAAGAGATATTGAGGGCTGTCCTGAAGGTTTCAGAATTCTGCTCTAGTCTATACGCCAAACACTGAAATAGTTTAGAATTGGTATATTACTAGATTAGGAATGTTCATTAATTCAATATGCCTTTATAAATGAATTTTTATTACCTTGTAGACAAGTGATCCTAAATTATGCTGCTCTTATGCAGAAAAATAAATTTTAGAGTATAGTTAGCAAGTTTTTTCACATTTTACATTCTATATGGAAGCAGCTGGTGGCACAGTGGAGAGAATGCTGGGCCTGGATCCAGGAACACCTTTGTTCAAATATGACCTCTGATACTTATTAGCTGTGTTACCCTGGGCAAGTCACTTAACATCTGTTTGCCTCAGTTTCCTCATTTGTAAAAGGGGGATAATAGTAGCACCTACCTTCCAGGGTTGTTGTAAGTATCAAATGAGATAATAATTGTAAAGCACTTAGCACAGTGGATAGAGTGCCCAGCCTGGAGTCGGGAGGACCTGAGTTCAAATCTGGCCTCAAACACTTCCTAGCTGTGTGATCCTGGGCAAGTCACTTAAGGATCAAATGAGATAATAATTGTAAAGCACTTACTACGGTGCCTAACATAGTGAGCACTCTATAAACATTAGCTGTTATTATTATAATGTGCTTATTTCCTTTCTCCCTATATTTCACATCAGTTGAATTAAATTGATTCATTATACTTTTGATAATAACTGAAATTCTAAGTCAAATACAGAAGTCAGTCTCTACAGATCTTCATTGCTTTGAGTGCGCCATTGTAAGAGCTGTAGAGCTAGAGAAGTCTCCATGCTGTCATCTCTTCTAGCTCCTCGCCTTCAAGCAGGACTAGACTGTTTAAAATCATGTTACATTAAGGGGAAAATAACACCTAAATGACTGTTTTGTCTTTTAATCTTCTTATGTTCAAATTTTAGGAACAAGCAATTGATCGAGAACATGAAAGAGATGTGTTCCAACAAGAAATCCAGAAACTAGAACAGCAGCTGAAGGCCACCCCAAAGTTTCAGCCCATCAGTGAGCATCAGACGAGAGAGGTAAGGCTCTGGACCGTTGGCTGCATCAAACGGCTGTACTTGGAAAGCCTGTAAGAGGCACCTGAAATCAAGTAGACTTAAAACATTTATCCTAATAAATAATTCTTCAGAACAAGAAAGTAGAACAGGAGAATTGATATTGTTTTGCTGTAAAAAGTTCTCTCCAAATGTTCTTAATGCTCTTATTGAAATTTGGACTGCCCTTCTTATTTGCTCTTTGAATCACTTTAGGGGGATAGGGAGAGCTGTAGTAACCTCATGCTGCCCAAGGTTTTATTTAACATCTTTTCTTAATCTTTCTAGTTGCTTTATCTTTTCAATTTGTGCTTTGATTTTTCCATTTTTAATAAATATTAGGCCACAAACACAGAGAGATAGCTCCTCACTATATTTCTGATCAAATTTGTTTTCAGTGGTAAAAATGAAATCCCAAATATACATACCTCTGTGTTCCACTTTTCTTGAATTATACACTTTCATTTTTTTCAAAGTATGTGCAAATAAGGAGACCATTTCTTTGACTGAACCTGTGGTTTCATAGAGAATTCCCAATGGGGGAATTCTTTCCCAATGTGCATCAGCAATTCATCTGAAACTTTTCGACGTGGAGAGTTAGCTGCCTGGGCCACTAAGATGTTGAGTGACTCAGCCCTGTATGTCAGAGACAGGCCTTTCTATAGGCAGACTGATTACTCACTGGATCACAGAATCTCAAGAGTTGAAAGGAACCCAAGAGGCCATCTAGTCTAACTCATGTACCAAAAAGTTCTTCTACAGCCCTGCTGACAATTGGTCACACATCCTCTGCTTATTCATTCCTGCCCAAATGGCCTCATCCCCCTTTGGAATAGCTCTCACCGTTAGAACGCTTTTCCTTCCATTGAACCTCCATCTCCTCTCTGCTGTTTCTACTGCCTGCTCCAGTCCTGTGCTCAGGAGCCAAACAGACAGATCTCATCCCTCTTCCTTATGACAGCCTTTCAGACTCTTGACTCCAGGGAGCCTGGTGGAGTGGAAGGAGCAATGGACTTGAACTGTAGAGGGCCACTCCCTTCACTGTCTAACCAGGGACGAGTCACGTAAACACTCGGGTCCCCTGCTTCCTTATCTAGGCAATGGCAGCCCAGATTTCCCTGGCTTCATTCCACTGTGCTACCCTGCCTCTTGCAGCTCCCACAGGGTTGGAGAATATTAGCATGAATGATAGGACCTTATGCTGTAGGAGTGTCTCGGCATTGTTTTGTTTTTGTGTCTACATTGCCTGGTCAAGTGCCTGGCACAAAGGTATATGATAAATGCTTGTTGATTGATTGGGTAGAGCAAAGTACGAAGAGACTGTGATGAAGGCCTCCTGAGTGCTCAGCACTTTGTTAGGCAATATGAGAGAGAAAATATAATTAAGTCGCATTATAGTGTGGAAGGAAAGAAAAATATGCGTTAAACAGGATTGTACAACACAAAATAATATATAATTAAGTGCTGAATCATGTGGAAAGACTATGCCATAGGCATTCAGTCAGGAAAGAGTTCATGAGAAGGCAAGACTTGGCTTCATGGAGGAAGGTAGGATTGACTGGGTCTGAAGGATTAAAAGGATAGAAATGGACCAGGAAGAAGAAAGAAGACATTTCATGCAAGGGGAACAACATGAATCCAAGCACCCAGGAAGAAATGACCTGGCATGTCTGTGGGGCAGTGACCATTTATAATGAGAAAAATATTTTTGGATTTAATTAAAAATTAATAACTGCATATATTTTTCTTTCTGACTCTCAAAGGAGATATGATTCATATAGGAACGTGAGTCCTTGACTAAAGGATCACAGAACAGTGGCGATGTTCACTAATGCAACAAAACCAGTTGCATAGTTCATAAGTCACATTTCTAACACACAAGTACCGATGACCTGTAGCTGACTAATTTTGTTTAGTATCTTCAGTTTTAGGAAATAAACTTTCTCTTCTTCCTCTCACTCTTGCAATTAAGGACCTCCACAATCTAAATTCTTATCTTTCCAGACTTGTCTACTACTGCTGCCTTTTAGGCCTGCACTTCAGCCAAACAACTCCCACTTCATCCTAAAAACCCCACGTACTGTCCTGCCTTTGTGCCTTTTCCCTCTCACTAGAATGCTACATTTTCCTCTTTCCCATCTTGTTCCCCTTCCAGCTTTGAAGATCCTGCCCATCTTCTTAAGGTCTTACTCAAGTACTACCATGTCCATAAAGCTTTCTTAAATCACTCCACCTTGAAATTATCTCTGTGTCCTTTAGCACCTTCTTTGTACCTTTCCTGTAGGAACACTTTACTGCCTTGTATTTTAGTTGTATATATGTACATATCTTTTCTACCAGATGATAAGATTTTTTCCTAACAAGGGTTGTGTCTTGTACATTTTTTAATTCCCCACATGTTTACAATAGTTTATATTTATGTGAAAGATATGTATCCCAGCCATGTTATAATAGATGCCATGTTAGTAATAGATATTCAATAAATAATCCCTCATAAATGATTATTCATCCTCAGAGGTAGAGCTCCTGAGTTAAAGTCATATTGCCCTTCCTCCTTGGATCATCTTGTTTCATTTGCATTTCTGCTCTTTGGGTAGTTTTCAATCCTCAGTATTGAGGATTGAGGATTAATCCAAAACTGAATTAACATATAATTCTTCAGTTAGTATCTCCTTACCTTACTTTTATTATCATGCACAGAAACACACTAACTAAGAGCTAGAAAGGAAGCCGGTTCAACCTGTGGCTAATCAGGAATCCCTTCTACAATGTCCCTAAAAAATAATGATCCCATCTTTACTCCACAGTCTGTATGCAGTCATGTCTGGCTCCACTGTGTCCTGAGGAGACATTTATTTCACTTTAGACAGCTACAGTTGTTAAGAAGTTTTTCTTTAATCAGTCCAAAGCTTGCCTCTGTGGACTTCCACCATTGCTCTTGGTTCTGCTCCCTGAGGTCTAATTTGGGATCAGAATAAGTCTAACTTTCTTTCACATGATAGCTTTTCAAATACTTGATGAGAGCTGTATCATCCCATACCCCAGACCCCAAGTCCTCTTTTGTCCTGGCCAAACACCTCCAGTTTCTTCAACAGATGCACACATGACTTAGTATTTAATTTTCTTACCATTCTGGTTGCGTTCTTCTGGATAAGCCCCAGCTTGTCAATGACTTGTATCACCCAATACTACATACAGTGCTCCAGATGTGTTCTGACCAGGGCAGACGGGGTCAGGGGCATGAAGCCTCTCGTCGTAGAGCCTAAGATTATGTTAGTTTGGGGGGCTGCCATGAGATATTTTTTAACACCTACTGAACTTGTGATCTACTAAAACCCTGAAATATTTTTGATACAAACTCTTCTGTAGGCAATTCTTCAATTAGCCTGTATTTATGAAGTGGATTTTTTTTTTTAACCAAGATGTGGAACTTTACATATATCTCTATAAAATGTCATTGGCTTAGCTTGTCAGTATCTTTCATGATCCTGACTTTCATCCATTAGGTTAGCTGTAACTTGTAGATTCATGTCACATACAGATATTGTAAGGATGCCATTATACAAGTAATTACATATCTTTGTGGCACTCCATAAAAATCTATATCCAAGTTCATATTGAAATATTAATGGCTCTGGTCATTAAACTAGTTCTAAATCTATCTAATTCTGCAGTTCTCTAGCCTGTGTTACTCCATCTTTCCTCCAAGAATAGCATGAAAGACATAAACAAGCCTTGCTGAAATCTAAGAATAGTATGTCTACAGCATTGTACTGATCAATCATCATGTAGTGACTCTGTCAGAAAGAAAAAATAAAATGTCTGGTTTTGACCAAAGGATGCTAGTTCTTAGCAGTCTCCATTTTCTGTTTGAATTGGTCATGAGAAAGCCATATAATGATTTCCAGGTCACATGACCAACAAGACATGGAGAACTAAACATTTTCTCCAATCCTCATGACCTCTCAAGTCTGTCCAGAATATAAATTATGTGCCAGAGATAAAGCAAGTCCAGGCCTCTCCACCATCTAGGATACCAAGAACCCAAATGAGGCAAAAAACAAAAACAACCAAAAAAAAACTTGATTAACAACAAAGAAGGCTAATTTTCATCAACCCCTTAACCACACTCACTTGGCACCCCCTTGTACACCTCCCACCATGCTCTCAACAGCAAATTTGTACAAGCTGACCCACAGGCTTACAACAGAATTCACCTTCATATCTCAATCCTATCCACCCCCTCCTCCCAGGACCTTGGTGACCCAAACTCCAAGCAGTAGAAATTTGCTCAGGTGGTGATAGCAGCGTAGCCATACCCTACACCCTTGACAGAGAATTGAGGAGCAGAAGAGAGGGGTAGGACTCCTGGGGGCGAGGAGGACAGTGTGGCATTTCACTGAGTCTGAGGGGAAGAGTCCAGCATCCAACTGGGACCAGTTCTCTCTGTCCAAAAGTAACACAGGGCAGACAGCTAGGCTGGTAAACTGTGAATTGCCCAGCATGAGAGGAGGCTGAGATGATTTGAGATCCAGGGCCCAGAGAAACTACCATCACAGGGGACAGAGTCAGAAAGTGAGGAAAATAAAGGGAAAAGTCTAAAATGACCAAGATCTGGGGAGGAAGAAAACTCAGAGACCTTAAACATAAACCGATAAACCAACAAAAAGGATATTAACAGCAAAAGGAAATACGCCTCCAGAGCTAGTAAAAGAGTTCTGGCATCTATGAACAAATACCATAAAACAAGGAAAACGATTCAACATTTGATGAGGCAGAGAGCCCTGTGGATTCTTGAGGAGCATGGAACTACAGCAGTGCTGTTCCTGGTTGGTTTAAAAGAGAAATAAAAATTGTGAGAGCAGAATACAAATTCGTAAAGGAAGCATTAACTGAGCTACGAGAATATATAGACAATAATTCAGTAGTGAAAGGAGAGTCCAGAGTGGTAAAAAATAAATAAATAAGAGTTGGAGCAGAACAGTAGTCCTCCTGGGATAACTGAGAGAAGACTGGAAAGGAAGAAAAATTCCAGGACTGAGGTTTGGTCCCTGTGAAGTGTAGACACCTCCAGGCGAGTTCCCCTGAAACTGCAAGCTGTGAGAGCTAGGGCTAGCTGGGTTGGGAGATAGCTTCTACTCCATTCACAAGAATTTTCACCTCCCAGACAGTCTGGGGAGTTGGGATTCTGAACAGGGGAAGATTGAGGGAACCTCTGCTGATAAGGGACACTAGGCCCAACTGTGCTGCCTAGAGGCGGCCCTGGGCAAGAAGGAACCAGCATACGTGGGGTGAATGCAGAAGCAGTGGGGCGGGGAAGCCACTGGCTGTGGACAGCTACAGAAGGATGGAGTTCTTGGTTTCAGTTCCAGGCCAGAGGGGAGAACTGAAGGAGGACCTGAGGCCAGAGGTATCATCCCCCATGCCCCAGGGCTAGAGATGACTACAAGTTGTCATAAACAAAAATTATTTTTAAAAATGAGGCGGCAAAGGAGAAAGAGCCCAACCATAGAAAGTTACTATGGGAATAGAGAAGACCAAAGTTTGTCTGCAGAGGAGGATATTAAAGCAAAAAAAGCCTCTCCTCCCCTAAAGAGTAATGTCAAATGGTCACCTGCCCAAAAAGAATTCATAGAAGAACTTAAAAAAGACTTTAAAAATCAAATGAGATGGAACCCTACTCTCATCTCAAAAAGTAATTTTTAAAAAAAAGAAAGAGGGGCAGCTAGGTGGTGCCGTGGATAGAGCACCGGCCCTGAAGTCAGGAGGACCTGAGTTCAAATGCGACCTCAGACCAAATACTTGACACTAGCTGTGTGACCCTGGGCAAGTTACTTAACCCCAATTGCCAAAAAAAAAAAAAAAAGTGATGTAAAAAAATAAAAAACAATACAAGAAAAAGAAGATTATGAAAATAAAGTTAACCAACTAGAAAAGGAGATCCAGAATCTTAAGAAAGAAAATGACTCTTTGAAAATTAGAATTGGGCAAAGGGAAGCCAGCAATATAAGAGACCAAGAAATGATAAAGCAAAATATAAAGAATGAAAAAATAGAAGATAATGTGAAATATCTCATAAGAAAAACAACCGATCTGGAGAACAGATCAAGAAGAGAAAACATAAGAATAATCGGACTACCTGAAAGCTACAAGAAACAAGAAAAAAACAATTCAAATATGGTAGAGCCACAATTAGAATCACAAGACCTACCAGCAGCTATACTAAAATATCACAGATCTTGGGACACTTTATATCAAAGAGCAAAAGAACTGGGGTTGTGGCCAAAAATATAATACCCAGCAAAGTTAAACATAATCCTGGGGGAAGGGAAGAAGACATTCAGTGAATTGCCAGACTTTAAGGATTTTATTGCAAAAAGACCTGAACTTAATAGAAAGTTTGATATACAAGACCCAAGAGAAATATAAGGTAAACATCAAAATCTAATTACAAGGGACTTAATAAGAGCAGGCCACTTACTTTTTATGTGAGGAAATGTAAACTGTATGTCTGAGATTGTAATTAGTAATTGGTTAGTTCAAAAGAAGGATTAGGGTAGAGCTGAGTATGGTATGATTCTAAAAAGTAATACCATCTAGGAAAAGGTAAAAAGAGTAAATATCTCAGACAAATGAGGTGCCAGAGGAAGAATTGATACAGAGGAATTAGATGGGGAAGGAGGGCTGGTAGTTCTGGAACCCTACTCTCATTAGGAATAATGGGTTAAAGAGGGATACATATGAATACATATAAAATTCAGAAAGAAAGTAGGCAAAGGGATTAGGGAGCGGGGAGAGGATAAGTGAGGAATTTTTAAAGGGATTTTTAGATCACTTCTGGATTAAAGAGAGAACTATATATACACTTAAAAGGGAATAAAAGTCTTCTAAATTTATAAAGAAATAAGATGGTGAGGGAATAAGATCAGGGGAGGAGTATAGAAGGTGTGTAGATTAACAGGAATGGGATAAAGAGGGAATAATATAAATTTGGAAGCTATAAAAGTCTTCTAAATTCAGATAGAAACAAGAGGGCAAGGAAAAGACTAGGGGGCAGAGGATAAGGGACGGATCTTGGCGGGGGGGGTAAGTCGAGTAACAGGAGGACTAAGTAGGGGTAGAAGTAAAGTAGAGGAGTCTGGAGTGATAGGAAATAAGAGATATACACAAACATAAAACAAAGATCAGGAATAAAGATCTCAGACAAAGTTAAAGCTAAAGTAGATTTAATCAAAAGAGAAAAATAGTGATAGTATACTATATGTCAGCCATATTAATCAATATTTTTAGACTAAAATAATTGGACAGTCTACGGTTAGAATATTGCTGTGGTGTAAGAAATGATAAGCTGGTGGACTTAGAAAAATATGGAAAGATTTGGACCTATCAAGGAAAACGTTAAACACCCTCAGAGAAACAGAGAACAAACAAGTATAGTATGGTCTTACGTAGATGCATATGAATGTGTACATCCATATATGAGTATGATTATAGATATCTTAGTATATATATATATATGTGTGTGTATGTATGTGTATCAGTCTATAAGTGTGTGTCTGTGTGTGTCTGTGCTTAATTGTACCCTTCTTGGGAGAGGGGGAGAGGAAGGGGGAAAAAAGAACAAAGTAAAAAGTGCACAGCAGAGAACAAAAGAAAACTTACAAGGATGCAAAGAAAAGATGGACAGCTCTGAACACAATGTATGGTATTTATTATATAGGCTTTCTTGAAATGGAAATCTATTGCTGTATATTTTTAATCCTCTCTTACATTCTGCTATGCACATGGCAATGCTTTTTTCTTTTCTTATTTTGTATTTAAGTTTATAATATATTTCTTTTTCCTTTTTTTATTGTGTATTTGTTTCAGTATTTAAATTTAAAATAAATTAATTTTTTTTTAAAAAAGAAGAGTCCAATGTCCCTCTTCTCAGTTTTGCATATATTTGACAAAAAGATAAAAGGAGAAAGATGGAACTAAACAAATTTCTGGAGAAAATAGAACTAAAAATACTTATGATATCTTTTAAATAGGACTGTAGAAGAATATGTTTATTTCTCAGTGCCATATGGAACTTTTACAAAAATTGACCATGTATTAGGGCACAGAGACATTGCAGACAGATGTAAAATGGTAGACATAGTAAATTCATTCTTTACCTACCAAAATCCAATAAAAATAGTAATCAGTTCAGGAAACACAAACAAAAGATGGACTCAAATTGAGACTTAACAATAAAATTTTAAATAATGAACATGAATTAAATAGTGAAATGAATTAAAGAATAAATCATAGAAACAACTAATAATTATGTAGGGGGGAAATCAGTGAAACAACACACCAGAATTTCTGGGATGCAGCTAAAGCAGTCCTCAGCAGAAAAATTATATCTCTACAATCATACATTAACAAAATATGAAAGATAGGATTAATGAACTGAATATTACGCAAACCTGAAAAAAAAAGCACAAATGAGGAAGTATGAAAAATTAGGGGAGAAATAGATATTGGAAACTAAAAGAAACATAGAAATTATAATTAAAACTAAAAGCTAGTTCCTTGAAAAAGCAAATCGAATTGACAGACTCTTATCCAATCTGGTCAAAAAGAAGAGAGCAGAAAATCAAATCAATAAAATAGCAAATCAGCACGGTGAAATCACAACAAAACCAGAAAAAAATAAAAAGAATTATCAGAACCTGTTATGCACAATTTTATGCTAACAAAAAATGTAAATACAACAGAATAGAGGAACACCTATAAAAATATGAACTACCCAAGCTGTCAGAAGACCTGATAGAAATCTTAAATAATCCAATCTCAGAAAAGGAAATAGAACCAGCTGTGAAGGAACTACCAAAGAGGAAAAAAACAACCCTCCTTGTCCGATGTATTCACAGGAGAATTCCTTCAAACCTTTAAAAGACAATTAATATCGTATTACACAAACTATTCTCAAAAACTGATGGGGAAAAAAAGACCTTGCCATAATCTTTTTATGCAACAAATATTGTCCTAATAAACTGGGGAAGGATAAAACACAGCCTAATGGGTGAGGCAGTATGCAGATAATTACATAAAACCAAGATATATACAGGATGAATTGGAGGTGATCAGCAGAGGGAAGGCACCAGCAATAAGAAGAATCAGGAAAGGTGGGACTTTAGCTGAGACTTACAACCAGTAGTACTTACACCATCAAGCCCTTTAATCTAGATTTCCTCAGAGGCATAGTTTCTCACAACTGAGTTATAAATACTTAAATTTGAAAGATACTTAATAAAAAGCAAATATTAAAATACATCAAAAATAAATAGAAATTAAAATACATAACACAAGTAAGGCAATCCGATGTTTCTGTTTTTCTCTTGCTGATTAAATTTTTATCAGCTCAGGAAACCTGTTAACAACTGGGAACAATAGCTGCTTACCCTACTTCCCAAAACGTTACAAAATATCGTATGATCATATTTTACTAAGCATTTTTGTAATAGGAATAGATTGGTTTCTAATATTATTATTATTATACCAAAATAAAGAAATCTAAATTTATCTTGTGTATTATCTTGCTAGGTTGAACAGTTAACAAATCATCTCAAAGAAAAAACAGACAAATGCAGTGAGCTGTTGCTATCTAAAGAGCAACTCCAGAGGGATGTGCAAGAACGGAATGAAGAAATTGAGAAACTGGAATCCCGAATAAGGGAACTGGAGCAAGCGTTACTCATTAGTGCGGACACTTTACAAAAGGTAAGCTTTGTTTTATGAAGGTTAATTTGACAAATGATGCATTAACTGTCAGTTACCCCATTTCTATTAAAGTTACTTGATAGGTGTATATTCCAACTACTCAGAATGGGTGCCCTTTGAATGAGTAATGTCTGAATAAGTTGTGGTAAATGAAGTGATGTTTTAATAAATGACAAATGAAAACTATAGATAAATTTGAAAACATGAGAACATACGTCCAGAGTAAAGAAAGCAGAACCAGGAGAACAATATAAGCAATGACTACAGTAATTTAAATGAAAAGGGTACTAAAAAATACATCCTAACTCAGATTAAGCACAATAACTAGTCTTATTCCCAGATGATAAAACACATCTCCCGCCTTTCAGTAGGAAGATGGACTGACTAGACATGTGGAATGTTACAGGAGCTATCAGAAGTGGTCAGTTTTTATTGGTTAGTTTCACTTTTCTGTTTTCCTTTGTTAAAGGAACACATTCTATTATATTTTTATTAGTTGGATGGTAGATTAGGAAATTACTGTTGGTGTGAAAAACAGAAGGCATAAAATTGGAAAAAAATAGAATTAAATAAGAAATAGATTCTAAGAATAAAGGTAAGAAGACATAATTCACAGTTACAACTCCATTTTTGACTTGTTTATACAAGTTGTTTACTCCCGAAACTCAGAAATGAACAAAATAGAGACATTAATTCTGTCATTGTTTGCCGTTTACATAGCACAAAACAGACATGTCAGCAAGGAAGATAAAGGAATACAGGACCTGCCTCAGTTAGAAAATAATCCTTTTCAGGAGAGAGATGGCCATCGAGGGTATCACTGATTTAGAATACAAGCCCGCTTACAAGACATCACAGAGGACAATGGTAGATAATTAAGAAGAGTTATTGTTTCTAAAATCAAAAAGAAGTAAAGAAAAAAATGTCTACAGAAAGATTAGTGTAAGGTCCAATGAAAAAGCATTATGCTGTGAGGCCTTCATAAATGAAACCAAAAGTATCATAACAAAAAGATGAGAAAGAAAGCAGATCTGACAACATTTTATAGGGAGCCATTTCCTTTAGTCATAAAATAGTATGAAGGATAATAATGTCCTTCTTGATATTTCTGCAGCCTCTCATGCTGTTGGCTATCTTCTCTGAGTTTTCATAAAAATGTTCTGTCAATTCTCCTACCCATATGACTGTCTTTTCAGTCTCTTTTGCTGGTTCACATCCATATCACGCTCCCTAACTGGATATTTCCTAAGGCGCTGTCCTAGTCTCTCACTTGGTGACCTAATCAGTTCCCATGAGTATGTCATTGTCATTTCTGTGCACATAACTCCAAGATCGATCTAGTCAACTTATCTACTGAGTACCAGTGCCTCAGATGACGTGTCTCATGGTTATTCTCCAAACAGAAGTCATTTTCCCCCACAGATCCACCCATCTTGTAGCTTCCCTATTTCTGTTAAGGATACTGCCATTCTTCCATTCACATGTATTCACAGCCTCAGCATCATCAACTCTGAATTCTTCCTCACCCCGCTTCCCTCAGAGACCCATCCAGTTGCCTTTTCTACCTCCATAACATCTCTCCTGTCTGTCCTTCTCCAGTTCAGGCCTTCACCATCTCTTATTTGGGTCGTCAGTATAGTCTATTAATTGGTCTCCCTGTCCCAGCATCTGTCCTCTGCAATAGGAATATAAAGGAAAACAACTCAGAAAGACCTCAAAAGACTGACCTGGAATCAGTCAGCAATGAATGAGTGATAAAATCCACATTAAGCACTTACTGTGTGCTGTATGCAAGCCCTGAGGATACAAGTACAAAGGGAGTACATTCTTTGATCTCTAGGAACTTAGATTCCAAGGTAGGGAGATACCACATACAAAGTGTCCCAGAAGTCTTAGTGCAGATTTAAGCCTGTATCAGGAGTAGTGACCGAGTTGGGGGCTTGATTTGCTTAGTTATCAGGATGGTGAGTGGAGCCATAGGGTTAGATTGGCCCAGAGGTTTTGCCGGTAATGGCAATATTGATTTGATTATGGTTCCACAACTGGAGGGAGGGGTATAACATAGGGTGGTACATGTGCATAGCAGCAAGGTGGCTGGGCTGTCCAGTAATTCTTGGCTGTAGTCCTCCAGGAATAGTGGACCAGCTGAGGAACTCATCAGTCAGCCCTGTGGGACCCTAGTGCAGGAGTTCTGGAGCTGCACGGGGTCAGGTCCTCAGGAGGTGGTTTCTGCCCCAAGCAGATGGGCAGCTAGCAAGGAGATGGTCCAGGACTAGATGGTGCAAATACAAAGACAAAAACAAGACAGTCCTTGCTCTTGAGGAACATTGTAAAGTATGCATCTCCCCATTTGACAGAGATGCAGAGTAAGATGTTGTATTCAGACAGATCCAGTGTCTTAGTCTGTGAGCATTTAAGAACTTACTTTGTGTTGCGCACTGAGCAACTACAAAGAAAGACAAAAATACTGTCCCTACCCTTAAAGAGCTCACATTCTAATGAGGGAGACAATTGATAAACAACTATGTACATATAAAGTATAATATTGCAAATCTCAGAGGAATAGGGCTGGGGGAGCCTCTTACAGAAGGTGGGATTTAAACTAAGTCTTGAAGGGAGCTAGGAGGTTGGAAATAAGGAAGGGAGAGCATTTTAGGCATGGGGATCAGTTGGGCGATGGAGGGTAGGCGGGACATCAGGAAGGCAGGTGTCACTGGATTATAGAACATGGAGAGGGTCAAGTCTAAGAAGATTGGAGAGGTAGGAAGGGGCCAACTTGTGAAGAGCTTTAAAGGCTGATCCTGGAATTAAAGGGGGCCACGAGAGTTGGGGGAGGTGACATAGTCAAACCATACTTTAGGAAAATCACTTTGATAGCTAAGAGGAAGATGGACTGGAATGAGGGAGAACAGCAGAGTATTGGAGAAGTCCAGGCATGAGGTGATGAGGGTCTGCACTAGGGTGGTGGCTATACTAAAAGGCAGGACAGAATGTATAGAAAGAGGTGTTGTGATGCTAGAAACCTGAGTTGGTTACAGATTGGATATTGGGAGAAAGGGTGAGTTAGGAATCAAGGATGATGCCTCAGGTGAAAGACTGCATAACTGAAGGTTGGTGGGCCTCTCAACAGTAAAAGGGAAATCGAAAACGTGGGAGGGTGTGGGAGGAAAGATAATAGTTTTGTTTTAGGTTTGAGCTATCTACCAGACATCCACTTCAAGATGTCCAATAGACAGGTGGTGGTAGAGACTAGAGTATAGGAGAGGAAGGGAGGCAACTAGTTTTTATGAAGCATTAATTAGGTGCCAGACACCGTGTTAAGAGAAACAAGTCGCAGCATAGAAATGATCATTGAACCCATAGAAGCTAGTGGTATCACTAAAAGAGAGAGTACAGAGGGAGAAGATAAGAGGTCCAAGCACAGGACCCAAGGTTGGTGGGTGTAACCTGGGTAAAGATCCAGCAAAGGAGATGGAGAAGGAGCAGGTAGAAGGGGACCAGGAGAGTTCAGTCTCACAAACGCCTAGAGAGGAGATGATATCCAGGAGAAGCAGCTGATCAGCCACAAATTTGCGGAGAAGTCAAGGATGAGTATTGAGAAAAGGCCATTAAATTTGTCAATTTGGAGATCGTTGGTAATTTTGGAGATAGCAGTTAAGTTGAATAATGTAAATCAGAAGTCAGGAGTTTAGAAGAGACCACTTCATGTGCCACTCACTATCACCCCTATGACTCCTCTTTCTCTTCTATTTCCTGTACTAGGAGAAAACACTCCCCAGGCCCTTTTCCATTATCTGACTTCCCACGCACTCATTTCCTGCCCATTCTCTCATCCTCTTCTCCAGTCCTTTCCCACCCATGTCCTACTCCAACCCTATATATCTCTTCTACTGTGCCCTGTTGAATTTCTATTCCATCTTGAGCTAATTACCTTTTATCTTGGACCTCTTTCTCTCACCTTCCATCTCTTAGCCCACACTGAGACCTGACTCCCCCCAGTGACTCTGCATCCCCAGCTTTCCTCTTCAGTGTTGGCTGTATTTTCTCTCATACCGACTCCCCAACATACTGGTCCTGGATGGGAAATCAATACCCCTTGCTTCCCACCACACTTTACTTTTATCTCCTTCACTCAGCCTTTGCTCCTTTGAAGTTTGCTCCATCAGAATTTTCCACCCAATCCAAATCATAGTGACTACAAAGTCAACCCCAGGTATTTCTCGTTTCTCAGGAAGCTAAGTACCTGACTTACTATCTTCCTCCTCTCCCCTATTCTTGCCCTTATACTAGGGACTTCAATATTCTTGTAGATGATTGTCAATATTTATCTGTGTATTTGATGTCTTCCCCCATTAGAGTATAAGTTCATTGTGTGTTGGGATTGTTACATTGTTTTCTATTTGTATCCACAGTGACTAGCACACAGTAAATATTTAGTAAGTACTTGTTGCTTGATTGATTTATTACAAAAGAGGGCTTCTGTTTTCGGAAGAGGGAGAGTTAGTGGGTAGTGGTAGTGATGTGGAAAAGGAAGTAAAGGACATCAGTAAAACATTTAAATGCAGAGAAAAGAGCAGAAAGAGATGCAAAGAAGCAGGGCAGTTTTGTTTTCACCATTTTAAGTTTAACACACTTGAAACTAAATATAACAGAGTTCTCAACTAGGTATATAATTCCTCTACTGTTCTTTGTATGTTGAAATGCTTATGTTTATTATTAAAAGAAAATTTTATTTTTTTAAAAAGAATGATGCAGACAAGAGTTGCAAAGAATGAAATGGACTGAAGGAGGAGAGACAGAGAGTGAGAGTATCAGTACTCACAAAAGATCTGCTAAAATAGCAACACTGTTTTAGAAGGTCTTTACTACTAATTTACCTCTACTATTGTGCATAATAATTTTTTATTATACATACATACTCCTTTATGTAAAATTGAGAAAACACTTTTTATGTCTCATTCTTTTTTACAGGTGGAGAACCGAAAACAGTTCGGAGCTGTGGAAGCCAGAGAATTGCCCTTCGAAGTACAATTACAGGCAGAACGAGAAGCTTTAGATAGAAAGGAAAAAGAGGTTAAAAAAAATATTAATTTTAAAAATTGAGATTTTAATTATTTTGTGTTATTTTAAAAGCATCAGTTCAACATAAGATCCTACAGCATGTTAGCTAAGAAGACTTTAATTTGCCTACTTAAAGATATATCACTGTGCAGCAATAGATTTTGCTTAGAAATTGTTTTCTTAATAAGCAGTATTTTTCTTCTCTCTGAACTTGCTTTAGTAATATCTTTACTATGTGAACACCCCAACCCTCACACCTTCCTAAACTATCTCATGACTGAACTTTCTCAGTATATTTTTTTTCTTTCTAAAGGAGAAAGACCCCTTGGGATAAAGTAAACATGATTTTTAAAAATTCAAAATTGATATTTATTCTGATAGTCCCAAGTAAATTAGAATTAACTTAAGAAAACCAGTCAGAAAGAGATGCTAAGAAAATATTATCAGAAATACTGAAACTCAGAACAATATGAGAGACTGACTTAGAGTTGTTTCTTTTTTTTTAAGCTGTTTGGCAGTGGGTTCTTTTTTTGTTTTTTAATTGTATTAGAAAAAAAGAGGCAGATAAAAGAAGTGGGCCATTACTTGAGAGTGGCTGGGATAATAAGAGATGACAGAACTTTTCAACTTTGTGTTTTCTTCTGTTTTCTCTGCCAAGAAGAATGATCCCTCAGGAATGGACAAAGCAAAAATGGTTCATAGGGGGTTGAAACCCAAAATAGGCAAGGTGATGATACCGAGAAAGCACTCAGTTACCCTTAAGAGTTCATGTTGAGGCTGTTGGGAAAGGAGTGAAGGTTAAGTGGGTCAAGTACTCCCTGGTGAAGACCTAGAGGGAAGGATGGTACAATCTTCTCTGGTGTACTTGCACTGTCCATCCACATAGCCTCAATTCATTAATCCAGATTCCAAGTTGCAAGCCACTTCATCCTGGGGCAAGGATAGAGAGGGAGCGGTACACAGACCTCTGGCTGCCCTTAATAATGATAAAACAGAAGAAATTCCTCATGTGACAGACGGAGAGCTGGACGACTTGAGGTACAATCCCAGCTCTTCCACTTACCTTGGTGACTTTGGGCAAATCATTTCACCTTGATGAGCGTGTTTTGCTTACTTGCAAAATGAGGACGTTGAATTAATTAGATGATCTCTGAAGGCTCCTGGCTCTGTCACTTACTAGACATTTAGTCTCTTCTCTCCCAGCTTCATTTTCTCATCTGTAAAATAAGGAGATTGGACAAGGTGATTTCTAACCTTCTTGCCAATTCTAATATTCTGTAAATATTACTTGTGGCTTTTGACTGTCAAGGAACGTATAGCCTTTTAGGCAAAACAAGACGGTTACACTAATAACTAAGATATACTATAAAAAGTTTTCAGTCTTATAAAAGAGAAAGAACGTACCAGTGGAGGGTTAGTGTCTACTAGTATCCAGAATGGCTTCGTAGAGGAGATGGCATTTGAGCTTGTGAGAAGGGTTTGTTTCATTCGTGGTTTTTGTGTTCACGGGGCCTAACACGTAGCAGGCATTTATGAAATACTTGTTCATTGATTGTTTGACATGAAAGAATGAGCAGGGTTTTGACAGGTAGATTGAGGGGGGGAAAGGGGATCCTAAACAGGAAATAGCCAAGCAAAGGCACAGGAGGAGGATGCCAAGTCATGTGGTGTGGTTGGAGAAGAAGGGAACTATTGGGAGGTAAATCATGTCATGGAGGGTTGTGAAAACCATGATAAGGAATTTGGGTTTTATTCCATGATCAGTTCAAGCTTTTGAGCAAATTGGCTTTAGGAAGATTCATCTGGCAGCATTGGGATGTGCAGCATAGTGGAGAGAGAAAGCACTGGGCTCTGGGGGCTGAAAGCTATGGGTTTGAGTCTTGAGTTTTGCTACCTTCTGTCTGTATGACTTTGAGGAAGTCATCTAACCTCTTGGTGACTCAATTTCATTATCTGCAATAAGGGAATCATATGTGTCTTACCCTTCTTATAGGATTATTGTGAGGACCAAATATTATGTAACTCCTACAGCCTCAGTTTCCAAATTTGCAAAAATGAGGAAATGATAGTACCTATGTCACAAGGTCATGAGGTGCCAGTGATATGCTTTATCTGCTCTGGACTTACTAGCTTAAAATTGCTTAGTTTGTAATACAATAAGAAAGCCAGTTAGTAACTTCTTTTTTAAAATAATCTATGCACCAGAATTGTTGCCTGAAAATGACAGTAATTTTTTTATTGACCCAAACAAAAAAAAAAACTTTAGAATTGCAGAATATTAGCACTAGAAGGGATCTCACAGACCATTTAGTCCAGCCCTTTTATTCTGTTGGTTTCTTAGAACCCGGTCATGTATAAACATAAGATATAATTTTGAACAGGTAACAGTACTTTTTTTTCTACAGGATCTCTTGGGAAATGAACATTATATATAAAGAAGTTCTTTCTTCCATTTCTGTTTGTTATTTTGAATGCGTAGATCACGAACTTAGAAGAGCAGTTAGAGCAGTTTAGAGAAGAGCTGGAAAATAAAAATGAAGAAGTTCAGCAATTGCACATGCAGTTAGAAATACAGAAGAAGGAGTCTACTACACGCCTGGAAGAGCTCGAGCAAGAGAATAGATTGTTCAAGGTAATTATTGGAGGCAAATGAAGTTTCCTTTCTGCTTTGTTTTTGTTCAACTGAACTATAACACAGAAACACAAATGTAGATCCATTACAGTTGAACATTTTATCTTTATTATACATGAAAATTATCTAAGTGCAAAGTGGTTTGCCAAATTTGCCAAATTTGTTTTTTTTTTAAACCATGTGATCATCTATTTGAGCAGAAGGAAGGTGGATTGGCCGAGTGGTACAGTGGAAAGAATGTTAGATTGGAGTTAGGATACAAGGGTTCAGGTTCTAGCTGTGACACTTAGCAGCTGTGTGACCAGGGGCCAAGAAGCCTCCGTTTCATCTTCTGTAAAATGGGCAAAGCAATATACCACACTCACAGAATTGTTGTTAATAAAACACTTTGTAAACCTTAAAACATTATAGAAGTGTGACCCATCATTATCACTGTTTTTTCCATATTTTTTGTTGTGCATTTTGACATTCTAATTTACATAATCTTTAGTTGGAAGGCCATTCAGAAAATGCCACTATAATAACAGCCATTGTGTTTATTATTTGTCAACAGGATGAAATGGAAAGCCTAGGTTTTACTGTACAAGAATTTGAAGATATCTCCACAAAGGACCATCATCAGCTGTTTGGGAAATTTACTCAAATGATACAGGAGAAAGAATTAGAAATTTGTAGACTAAATGACCAAATTACAAAACTTCAGCAGCAGCAGCTTGAAATTACAACAGATAATAAGGTATGGTTATCTTAAATTGGCTGATACTTGAAATAAGTTCTAGAGCTAGAATGATAAAGAGCAGAATGTTGAACTTTGGTACATAGTGATATCAAGTAGATTTCAAATATTTCTTATTTTCTAGGCTCCTAGAATTCCTAATTCATTTTCATTCCCTTTTGGCTTCTATAGTTATTCAAACTTTACTTAGTGATTTTTGCATACTAAGTGCTTTTTTATTTATCTCAGTATCCCCCACTCACCCACCTTTGATCATTGCAGCATTCTAGCATTTCTTAGTGTATAGGTATCTCAGGTTTCTTCGTGGAATTCTAATAAACACACACACACACACACACACACACACACACACGTACATATCCACACATATAGGTGCATGTATATGTGTGCAATGTTTATATATAATGAAAATGTCTATTTGAAGGTTATTGGTGACAGCACAGCATAGTGGACTTGGAGTCAAAAGACCCAGGTTGGAGTCTGGCCTCAGACATTTAAGAGCTTTGTGACTCTGGGCAAGTCACTTAATCTCACTGAGCCTTAATTTCCTCATCTGTAAAATGAAGATAATCACAGTGTATAAATATCACCTAACATTATATTTATATATAATAAATATGTAGATTATAAACTTTGAAGAGTAATTAGAGCCATTTGGAAAAAAGTTGTAAAATATATCTGCATACCACTTGATAGGTATGGGCTTAGGTATTGGTGCTATCTTCTGGATACTGTTTTTCCTTCAGCAGTTAATATTTAAAATTCAATTCAACAAACATTTTTTTAAAGGTATACCATGTGAATAAGAGAAGAAAAAGAAATTGAAGGAATTAGAACAGGTAGTGAGGAAACAAAACTATCACTTTTGCTTATGAGATGATGGTGTACTTAGAGAATCCTAGAGAATCAACTAAAAAACTACTTGAAATAATTAGCAACTTTAGCAAAGTTTTAGAATATAAAATAAACCCACATAAATCATCGATATTTCCATATATTACCAACAAAGTCCAGCAGCAAAAGATAGAAAGAGAAAACAAATTTAAAATAATTGTAGACAGCATAAAATACTTGGGAGTCTACCTGCCAAGACAAACCCAAGAACTACATGAACACAATTGCAAAACACTTCTCACACAAATAAAGTAAGATCTAAACAATTGGGAAAATATTAATTGCTCATGGATAGGCCGAGCCAATAGAAAAAAAATGACAATTCTGCCTAAATTAATCTATTTATTCAGTGCCATACCAACCAAACTACCAAAAATTTATTTTATAGAGCTAGGAAAAAAATAATAAAATTCATCTGGAAGAACAAAAAGTCAAGAATACCAAGGGAATCAATGAAAAAAAAAATGTGAAGGAAGATGGCCTAGCCATACCAGATCTCACACTATGTTATAAAGCGGTAATCCTCAAAATAATCTGGTACTGGCTAAGAAATACAATGGTGGATCAGTGGAGTAGATGAGGTACACAATACATTTTAGTAAATGACCGTAGTAATTTAGTATTTGATAAGCCCAAAGATATAAGCTTTTAGGACAAAAACTCATTCTTTGACAAAAACTATTGCAAAAACTGGAAAACTGTGTAGCAGAAACTAGATGCAGAACAACATCTCACACCATATACCAAAATAAAGTCAAAACAGATACACGATCTAGACGTAAAGAGTGATAACTATAAGCAAATTAAAATAGCATAGAATAGTTTACCTGTCAAATCTATGGATAAGAGAAGAATTTTGGACTATGCAAGATATAGAGAACATTACAAAATGTAAAATGAATAATCTTGATTATGTGAAATTAAAAAGTTTTTGAGGGGCAGCTAGCTGGCACAATGGATAGATCACCGGCCCTGGACTTAGGAAGACCTGAGTTTAAATCCGGCCTCAGATACATAACACTTACTAGCTGTGTGACCCTGGGCAAGTCACTTAACCCGGATTGCCTCACCAAAAAAACAAAACAAAAAAACCCACAATTTCTGTGCGAACAAAACCAATGCAACCAAAATTAGAAGGAAAGCAGAAAACTGGGGGAAAATTTTTATAGCACGTATCTCTGCTAATGACTTTATTTCTCAAATATATAGAACTGAGTCAAATTTATAAAAGTACAGGTCATTCCCCAATTGATAAATGGTCAAAGGAAAACTGCCTGTTTTCAGACAAAAAAAAATCAAAGCTATCTATAGTCATATGAAAAAATGCTCTGAATCACTTATTGATTAGAGAAATGCAAATTAAAATGACTGAGGTACCACCTCATACCCATCAGATTGGCTAATATGACAAAAAAGGAAAATGATAAATGTTGGAGAGGATGTGGGAAAACTGTGACACTAATGCACTGTTAGTAGAGTTATGAATTGATCCAACCATTCTGGAGAGCAATTTGAAACTACACCCAAAGGGCTATAAAACTGTGCATACCCCTTGACCCAGCAATACCACTGCTCGGTCTGTATCCCAAAAAGGTTTTTTTTTTTTTTTTTAAGAGGAAATGAACATATTTGCACAAAAATATCTATAGTAGCTCTTTTTTGTAGTGACTAAGAATTGGAAATTGAGGGTATGCCCATCAATTGGTAAATGGCTGAACAAGTTGTGGTATATATTGTGCTATAAGAAATGACAAGCAGACTGCAGAAAAACTGATGCAAAGTGAAGTGAACAGAACCAGGAGAATGTCGTATACAGTAACTGCAGTATTGTACGACGAGCAACTGAATGACTTAACTGTTCTCAGTAATACAGTGATTCAAGATAATCCCAAAGGACTCATGATGAAAAATCCCAGAGAAAGAACTAATGAAATCTGAATACAGACCAAAGCATACTATTCTTCCTCCCTCTTTATCTTTCTTCCTTTCTTTCTTTTTTGAGTTTTCTTCCACAGAATGTCTAACACAGAAATGTTTTGCATGATTGCACAGGTTTGACCTATATCAGATTGCTTACCATCTCAGGGCAGGGGGAGAGGAAGGAAGTAGAGATAGAATTTGAAAGTTAAAACTTTTAAGAAAAAAAACAACAAATCTTAAAAATTGTTTTTGCATGTAATTGGAGGGACAATAAATAATAATTTTTAAAAAATAAGATATACCATGTGTAAGATACTGGGTTTCATTCAGGTAATATTAAAACAGCAATACAATAGGCCCTACCCTTAAGGAGCTTATATTCTATTTGGAAATATAATTTCTAGCTGAGTTTATTTTGACAATTTTAACTGCATTTAATCAAATTATGTTGGATTTGTTGGTGATACTTTCTATATGATTCCAATTTTTGATGTGATAAATATGGAGGTAGTCTGTATTGAAATCAACAGAATGTGATATAGTCAAGAAATTCAGAATTTTTGAGTACCCAACTTTGGTCCAAAATAAGATGAAATGGATAAAAATGTAAGTGTATCTTTTGATAGGCTATAAAAATATTTTTTTCATTAACTTGTAGGTTATTGAAGAAAAAAATCAACTGATACAATATCTGGAATCTCAGCTAGAGTGTCTTAAGAGTGACCAAGAACGTATAAAGAAAAATAGTGAAGAAGAAATAGAACAGTTCAATGATGTAATTGAAAAACTTCAGCAGGAATTGTCAAATATTGAACAGAAGGCACTGGTGGACGGCCCTTCTCTTCCAGAGGAGTCTGACAGTCTAAAACAGCAGCTGGATGCTCTGAAAGCTGAAAAACTGGCTTTGGAGCAGCAAGTGGAAAGAACCCAAGAAGAGGTGGTCCTCGCCCAGACTGCCCTTGAGGAGACTAATTTCCAAATGAATCATCTGAAAGAAGAACTGGCCATCCTGAAGGAAGAGAAGCGTGACCAGGCACAGACTGGAAGTGCCAGGGGCGTGAGGGAGGACAACAGCAAAAACCGACCCGGGGAACTGGTGGCAGCTTTGGAGCCCCTAGAGAGCCAAGCCCCACTCCAGCCCCCAGAAGAAAAGAGCAGGGTCTTTGTCGGCGATGCAGAGCTGACGCTAGAGCTTACACGGTGCCGTCAGCATATGGAGGACATGAAAGAGCAGGGCCGGGCCGAGAGGGCAGCCCTCCAGGAGGAGGTCAGCAACCTCCAGGAAATGCTGGAAGAGAAGGTGGCTGCTCTCATTGTGAGTCAGGCCCAGCTCAGAGCAGTGCAGGAGTACATGGGCTCCTGGCAGCAGATGCAAGCACCCTCAGCAGAGCTCTGGGAAGAGGCAGCATCCCAGCCATCGGGACCTACCACCAGAACCTCCAAGCCAGGAGGCCATGTGGCTGAAATGAATGAGAAGGAGCCGGCAGAAACTGCAGAGAAAAACACTTTGGAAAAAGACCTTGAGAAGAGCCCGGAGGAGGAAGGGGAAGACACAGGAACAGCTGAGGTCAGTTCAGACTTGATAGCTTACCTCGAAAACTGCTCTTCCTTTGAAATCCTGGAATCAATCACAGTGTTGTAGGGCAGAAAAAGACCTTCACGGTCGTCCCGTTCAGCCTCTTCGCTCAGTTTACAGAGAAGGAAACTGGCACAAAGGACCCATCAGTAGAGGCAAAACTCAAACGCAGGTCTCTTTTCTAGTGATCTTTCCAGTATTAATTAGTAATCATATTAAGCTCTATTAAAATTTAACTGGTGTAGTGTATGTTCCACAATATGCACTGTATATTCTTTTTCTCTGAAGCTGTGAAAAGAGCACAGATGCTAGAGTTAGAAGACCTGCATTTGAGTCCCCAGTCAACCCTTCATGGGTGTGTAGAGAGTCTAGTTTACTCATCTGTCAAATGGTATAATAATAGTTGCACTACCTTCTTCTCAGGGCTAGTGTGATGAAAGCACACCTTAAAGCATTCTATAAATGTGCATTATCTTTATAGTATGTTGTTGCCGAGGTCTCTTCAAGCTCTAAAATTCTGTGATTTTGTTATTATGATTGGAATTAGTCAACAATTTGTGAAGTTTCCATTATGTGAAAAATGTATTTATTTTGCAGTAACTAAGTCATTGCAACATTACCAAAAATCGGATGCAAAATTTTCATTTCTAAACTACAGACATTCTCCAACTTGCAAAGTTCAGAGAGCAGCATGTTGTGCTGGACAGAGAGCTGGATTAGGAGTCAGGAGGACTTGGGTTACAATCCCATGTCAGATGCTTCCTAGCTGTTTGATGACAGGCAAATTAGTTAACTTCTCTAAGCCTTGGTTTCCTCATCTGTAGTGTGGGAACAGTACCTGTAGTACCTTCCTTTCAAGGCTTTTGTCAGTCATTCAGTCACTCAGTTCATATTTGTTGTCTGTTATGTGCTAGGCTGTTTGCTACAAAACAGCTCCTGCTCTCCAGGAACTCACAGCCTAATTTGGTGGGGCAGGGGGCCTAGATATAGACACGCCTTGTGAAGGGTAAATTAGAAATAATCCATAGGGGGAAGGCATTAACGCTAGAGGGGATCAGCAAGGGCTTTCTATAGAAGGTGGGATTTTTAGGACAAAAACTCATTCTTTGACAAAAACTACTGCAAAAACTGGAAAACTGTGTAGCAGAAACTAGGTGCAGAACAACATCTCACACCATATACCAAAATAAAGTCAAAACAGATACACGATCTAGACGTAAAGAGTGATAACTATAAGCAAATTAAAATAGCATAGAATAGTTTACCTGTCAAATCTATGGATAAGAGAAGAATTTTGGACTATGCAAGATATAGAGAACATTACAAAATGTAAAATAGCTGATAATGAAAGGAAGGAGGGAAGCCCAAAGTGGAGATGAAAAGGGAGGATGTTCCAGGCATGGGGGCCAGCCAGGGAAAATGCCCAGAGAATAGTAAAGAGTATGTGTGAGGCAGGGAGGAGGACAGTGTTAGGGGACATGGGTAAAGTGTAAGGGGGGAGGACAGGTGATGAAGGCTTTAAACACCAAACAATATTGTAATTGATCCTGGAGGCGAGAGGGAGCCCCTGAAGTTTATTGAGTGGGGTGGGGGAGTGACATGGCCAGACAGACCTGCACTTCATCAAGATGACTTTGCTCAGGTAAAATTATATATGTATAATCTTTTACAAATGTGATTATTTAGCACTTGGAATGCATTTTTGCATTGACATGTTATATACAATTATTAGACTCTCAGGATGGACACCTCACAAAAGGTCATTTAACTTCTAATTTACCTGAACTATATATAGATAGAGTGTTATTATCTCAGACCTACAACTTCATTGGTATGGGGAGCTCTAGGAAACTCTCTCCACCACTGCACACTGTCAATCAACCATTCTGACACTTGGAATCTTAGAGTAGCCTAGGGCAATGAGAGATTGTGACTTATTCAGGGTCATAGAACCCATATGTGTGAAACTGAACTGGGTCTTCTTGATTCCAAGTAAAACTGTATCCGTAATGTCCAGTGCTGGGGCAGCTAGGTAGCACAGTGGCGCAGCCCTAGAGACAGGAGGACCTGAGTTCAAATCTGGCCTCAGACACTTGACACTTAACTAGCTGTGTGACCCTGGGCAAGTCACTTAACACCATTGCCTAGCCAAAAAAAAAAGAATGGCCATAATGTCCACTGCCTTTCCTAAAATATAGTCTTGTACTTAGAGAAACATAAAATGACAATATTTTAAAAAGAAAATATACTCAAAGTTCCAAGTTGGGATTCTAGGAACACAATTCCCACTGATAGCTATCTCTTCAGTGAACTTGGCAGCTCTTCCCCATACTAATTAGTAGGAATGGGAGCTTTGCCTTGCTTCAGTCCACTGGTACAGGGAAAATATTGCAATGGAAGGGAATCTTGGATGGGGACAAGCTCTCTTCTATCAAAGATGGATTCTTCAGTGGTCTGGCAGTAAGGAGCTCAAAGGGAGGTGCCACCTACCCACCTACCAGGATAAAACCTCCCAAGTCACTTCTTGACCCTGGATCAGCCCCCCCAATCTTTCTCTCCCCCCTTTCCTTTTGAGGCCCTGGGGATTGGCCCACCTCCTTCCTTTTCTTCCAACACAACCTGCATTCTTCTTACTAGAATTTCTTTCTTTCTCACCTTGCTGTGGAACATAGCATAAGTCTCACAACTTCTGTACTGTTACACCTATCACCAAAAGTGAGCATAGCCTTTTCTAGCTTTTCTAAAAGGCTATTTTTGGTTTTTTACTAGTAGTAACAGTTGTAAACAGGAAGTTACTTCTGTTTTCCCCCTTCTCAACTTTCTATATTTCTACTTAGACCCTGTAGGGAAAGTCATAGTTTGATTTATAATGAATTGAAGTAAGATTGAGGTATATTTCTAAGGAGTCAGTCAGTAAGCATTTATTAGGCACCTGTTATGTGCTACACGCTGAGCTAAAGGCTGGAAATGCAAAGAAAGGCACAATAGTCCTTGCCCTCAAGGAGTTCACTATCTGATGTGAGGAGGTAGGTAGTAGCTGTAGAGCTATGATGAAGTCCTGTAGTCAGGAAACAAGATAAGGAGGTGAGAGTTTCAGAGTTATTTTGTGTTGGAGAGTGATGAGTTTCTGGAAGTTTCATGAAGTCCAGGAAAGCAGATAGGTGTGAAATGATGAAGTCAATTTCCAGAGAGCCTTCCTTAAATGATGGAGGGTCAAGGACCCGGTCTCCAATGTCCAACCTCCATCCTCTTCAGTTAGAGGGAGGGTGTGGCCCCAGGGGCTGGGGGTGCTGAGGAGGTATGAATTTCAGAATGGATTTCATCTAGCAGAATGAGGAGTTCATCAAGTCTAGGAAATCAGCCTGGTGGGAAATGATGGATAAGAGACTCCAACTAGCTTTTCTACATAGAAGCTAAATGTAAGTAGAGGTTTAGGGTTAGGATGAAGAAATGTGTCAGATTCTAGAGATTCTTTAGCCCTGAGGATGGGCAGGTAGGAACATTTAGGACTGGAGTAGAGGAAGAGGGACAGCTCCCTTTTTTTTCAACTACTAATCCTGCCTCTTCACACCCTGAACTTGGGGAGGGGGGATGGGGAGACTAGACTTAGAAGCTTATCTTCCACTCTTCCCTATTCTCTGACCCCGTGGAGGACCATGTAATGAAATAAAAATGGGGGAAGCCATTGTCCCAGGCAGGAAATTGGTGGCAGTGGGACATGAAAGGGTGCAGACAAACGAAGAGCTGTTTATCTTCTGTTCCCATTAATAAACATGATTAACATGTATCGTTTCACTTCATAATTAATTTTCCTAGTTTATAAACATAGTATTTTCTATGTTTTCATATCGTTCCGCTTTATTTTGTTTTTACGTAGTACTATATTCATGGCATCGTCTGTTTGAGATCCACTAAGACAAGTGAAAGTAGGGAAGTCTTTTTGCTCAACTTGCCATCATTAAAGCAGGCAAGGACCCAACAAACTATAGAGAAAAGGCAGAAAAACTTCAAGAAATACTAGTGGCATGATCCCTAATCGCCTATTCTAATAAGTCTTCTCTCGTTGGACTATATGACTGAGCAGGAGCCAGATGGAAGTTATACAAAATAGCTAAGAAATTTTGTTTATGCTGACTCTCTTTACTGTTACCTTTTTGGTCTGGATTTCATGGAAGTCTCTTTTTGCTGGAGGAAGGAAGCCTTCATTGACAGTGATATATTCAGGCAGCTCAGTAGCGCAGTAGATGTAGTCCCAGGTTTGAAGTCAGGAAGACCTAAGTCTAAATCCTGCTTCAGACAGTGACTGGCTCTGTGACCCTCGGCAACATCCTCATCTGTACAGTGGGGATGATAATAATAGCACCTGCCTCGTAGAGTTGTTGCGATAAGCTAGCATACGTAATATGCCTTGCACACCTTAAAGTGCTCTCTTTATAAATGCTCATCGTCATCATCATGTGTGGGCTTGAGATCGGTTACAGTGGTACAGGCAGATGTTAACGAATAGACAAGCCTGACAAAGGAAGCCTTACACTACAGCCCTTGATTTCTGATATTCAGCCCTCTCTACAAAGCATCCATGCATTTTTCCTTCTATCCCGGTAAAGGTCAATTTATATCATCATGATTTATTAAGATAAAACTCTTCATTGTGAAAATTTTTCCAACTATCTTGTATTTGTTGGCTAAAAAATTTCATTATAAAGCTCTCTTACTCCACCCTTCCTATTTTAGGTAAGAGGAACCAATGGGGCACTTCAGGAAGAACTAAGCCAAATTAAGCACCAGCTCATGGAAGCCGAAAAAAAACTTGAATGTTATTCAGAAAAAGAAAGTGAACCCACAGTATCAGAAAGCAAAAAGTCCTCGTGTGACTTTGGACAGCTTGTTGCTGAAAGAGATTCTCACCTTCTTGGTAAAAACTCCTCATCCCAAACAGACAGAATCCTCTGGGTCAGTAGTGGCAATCAGACCCCACAGGTCCCTGTTAAAAGTACAGGAATCCAAAGTGATTTACAGAGCACCTGTCCATCAGAAGAAGTCACTGAAATAATAAGACAGTTCACCGAAAAAATTGGCCAAATGCAGGAACTGCACGCTGCTGAGATCTTGGACATGGAAGGCAGACACATCACTGAGGCCGAGAACCTGAAGAGGGAGCAGTTTGTGGCTGTTCAGCTGCTGACAGAGGAGTGCAACGCCCTGAAGGCGGTGATCCAGTGCCTACGAACCAAAGAGGTATGAGCCTTTTTAAACGCTGGCTTGGCGTTCACTGTACCCAGTGTAAGATCGGAGCTTGACACCAGACTCCTGGACAGAAAAATGTGAAGATGTCGCTTGCTTTTCACTCCCCACATTACCTCTTTAATGTTTAGATAAGGAAGAAATTAAAATGGGTAAGAAGCTGAAAATCATTTATCATAAAAAGGGACAGAAATGGGTTCCTGATAGCGTCAGAGAAGAATCAAAAGCATTCACTGAAGAGCTAGGTAGCATAATGGGGAGAGGGCTGGACTTGGGGTCATGAAAAGTCCTTGGTTCACATCATGCCTCAGACCTTACTATTAGTGTGTCCCTGGACAAGTCACTTAACAGCTCTCAGCCTCAGTTTCCTCATCTGTCAAATGCTTATAATAATAGAACCTGCTTGACAGAATGGTTGTGACAGTCATGTGAAAGAATAAATGTAAGGCACTTTGTAAGCCTTACAGAAATAGTTATAGATTTTTTTTATTTACATACATACATGTCAGTTGTTATTTTTATTATTTATTGGGCAAGACAGTAATAGGTCTTCTTTAAAATGCATTTGTTCTGTCCAATATAGGGAGTTTCAGTTCCTGGATCAACACACTCTGACTCTTATCAAAGTAGAGAAATGTGTTCCAGTGGTAAGTCATGATAGAATTTTATTTTTTTACATGTTCCACAATAACATATTCTAAATTTTTTGTCCATTATGTGAAAAATTTCCTTTCATTTTTATAATTTAAATAAATAAAAGTTATAATACTTTTATTTGTATTAAATAATTATTTTTATTTATATTAGACTCCGGATCAGACTGGAGTCCAGGTGCC
Organism: Vombatus ursinus; assembly: GCF_900497805.2. Classification (NCBI taxonomy): domain Eukaryota; kingdom Metazoa; phylum Chordata; class Mammalia; order Diprotodontia; family Vombatidae; genus Vombatus; species Vombatus ursinus. The sequence goes on along the minus strand of NW_020945237.1, from coordinate 1,927,054 downwards.
TGTCTTACACAAAACCAGGGATTTGATACAGTATCAGACGGTCCAGGAGAAGAAGGTGAAAGTTCAACAGATTCATTTCCAAAAAAGATAAAGGTATTAATAAATTAGCATCTTTCTATAACATTAAATCCTTTCTACATTAGAGATAGTGGTGTATTAGGAGTTACAAGTACTACGTTTATGTATGTAGATTCATAGAATTGTGATATTAGAAGAGAGCTTATAGATCATTTTAACTCATTCCCAGCTTTTTTAAGTAAAGAAATTCAGGCTTAAAGAGTTTGAAATTTTTCTCCACCATAAGAAACATATAACTTAAAAGCACATAGCTTGGAAAAAAAATATTTTACTCCATTAACTTTCATGATTTTTTTTCTCTGCTTATTTTTACGTATTTGGTAATGATTAAAACAGCAATGAGGATAGTTTTTACAGACCTAAAAACAATATCCTATGTACTTTTTAGCCACTGAGCAGCTGCCGAAAGGAAATGTACCTAGGCAGGAGCACGCTGGTGAGAGTAGGTGCGGGTCCATCAGAGGGCTGCGTTGGCCTTCTCTTTTAGAGACCTCAGTAGCTGCCATTCAGCCCCCACAATCAGGAGATGTAGTCCCTGCTTGATTTCCCTGAGCTATCTGTAGAGAGAAATGCAGATACCACTGTCTTTTTGTCTAGTTTGATAAATATCTCTCTGTTTCATTCTTCAGTCATCCAGTAGAAGAAGACAGTCTCATCCCTTTTGTTTTGGGTTTGTTTTACAGGGGTTGCTGAGAGCAGTCCATAATGAGGGCATCCAAGTACTCTCTCTCACTGAACCCCCCTACAGTGAAGGAGATGCCAGTTTTGCTCAGCAAGCTTCAGAATTTTGGCTGGAAGAAAGAAAAACTTACCTCAATACAATCTCATCTCTTAAGGATTTAATTACCAAAATGCAGGTGCAGAGGGAAACTGAGGTACTCCAGAAATGTAATGCAAGCATATAAATTTTCAGAATTTTAAAATCTTTCCAATGAGCCCTATTTTCTCAGCCAAGATTTGTCCTTCATGTTGGTAAAAGATGCTGTAAATTTCATACTTGAATAATGTACTTTTTACAATTGCCTATTTAAATATTTGTCATTTTAAAATTTTGAATATGTAGTCATTTTTAGAACATAATGAAAAATGTCCTTCCTTGAAAAATGACGTTATTTTTACACTCTTTTAGCTTTATGAGAGTTCACAGTCCCATGAAAATCTTCCAGATTGGCGAAGTGAATTTCTGCATGCCCTTCAGCAAGTCTTTCTAAAGGAACGAAACATTCTGCTAGCCATGTTTAAGACGGATCTGACATCTCTAGGTACTAGAGATGTCCTTGGATTGCTGAACCAGTTGGAGCAAAGATTACAAGAACAGGTACTGAAAGAAAACTACTTCAAAAGACATACTGATTTCCATAGTATTATTAAGAAACACACGTACGTGAAGGGGGAAATACACCACGAACCCACAATCCCAAATTTGTTAGTATCCTTTGTGTTTTATTATTTAGTGAGAGGCTTCTTAATTAGTGTGATGGTCTTTTCAGTTCAGCATTTAAACAGACATTAAGCATGTATGTAATAAAGAACACTGTGCTAGGTAATGGGAGAAATACATTGAAATAATTGGGAGAATCAGAATAATAACACAGTCCCTTCCCTCATGGAGCTCACTGTTTGATATCATTAACAGATTTTTATATCACTTTCCAAACAGGGCATTGAATACAGAGCTGCCATGGAGTATCTTCAGAGTGCAGATCGAAGAAGCTTGTTGACCGAGATCCAAACATTACAGGCTCAGCTGAATAGTAAAAAGATGACCATGAAGAGAGAACAAGAGAGTGATTCACAAAACCTAGGTATGTAGTATCGTGTATGCTTGCCTATATATGTAAGTATATATTTATAGTCCTAATTTTACTATTTTTTGTCCTTTGCTCAGTTAATGAAAATTTTCTGTTACTGAAACTTTACTGTTATTCTCAGAGAACTATGCAAAATGTAGAGCAAAGCAATATTCATTAGTATTAAAATAATACTTAATTTGCTTATAAAAAGTTACCAGTGAACATTTCATTGAAAATGACACTAAGCCTACTGAATAAATTTAGTATCTTTCTCTGTGCTGTATCTATCCAGGCTGAGATAATAAATAAACAAATTGACTTCGCCATGTTCTACTTGATGGCCTCATGAAAGAAGAATTCTGGGATTTAAACAGTTATTACTTTAAACAAAAATTTCACCAAAGACATCTAATCTTTTTTTTTTTAATTAATTTACTTATTTTTAGTTTTCAACATTCACATCCGTAAGCTTTGGAGTCCTAAATTTTCTCCCACTACCTCCCCAAGGTGACGCACAATCTGATATAGGCTGTACATAAACATTCTTATTTATATACTTTCACATTAGTCATATTGTGAATTAGAATGAATGAGAGGAACCACAAGAAAGAAAAAAAAAACAAAACAAAAAAGAGAGAGAGAGAGCAAATAATATCCTTCAATCTGCATTCAGAGTCCATAGTTCTTTCTCTGGTTGTGGATAGCATTTTCCATCATGAGTCTTTTGGAGTTGGGGTGACTTCTAATCTTAATCATGGCTGTCTCCACATAATCAGTTGTGTCAATATCATCCAGTGTGGTAATAGAGTTTGTCCTACCACTGTATAAAATTTAAAGTGTTACATTCCTTTCAACCCACTAAAAACATAATTTAAGTAAAATAAAGATAATCCATCTAAACGTTTTGTTTCTAGGAAAAAAATTAATTGAAGGTGATTTTACAGTATATTTCATTAGATCAGTGAGAACAAGTCATGTTGTTATTTAAGTGTATGAGGCTCTAATTTTATTGATTTCCATCATACCTCAGGTAAAATCAGTGTCTCTTCCCCTACCAAAAAATACTTGTCAAAGACAGCAGCATCACGCCACCAGGTTGCCCTTCCTACACCCACCCAGTATTTGATATCATCATAAAAGTGGGACTCAGCGTTTCAGTAGCAATTCTTGGAACAAATCGAATCATAGATGAAGTCAGAGAGAGTAAAGTGAAATCTGACCCAAATTATAGCTACACTTATTGAAAATAATTTGCCAGCCCTGTCAGTCTTGTCCAGTATGATAACAGAATCTACATTACTGTGACATAAAGTTTATAGGATATTGAGCCATATCTATCTGCCACTAGGAATGGAGATGAAAGTAATTTCAATAATACAGCCAAATTCATGCTTTATTTTACAAATACCTTTTATCTAAACTTAAGTTTAATGGACTATAGTTTTATTACTGCAGATTTTATTTTTGGAGTTTTTAATTGATGTTCTTTAAAATCCCATTATGCGTGACATATTATTACTTAGATATATCTATGTATCACAAGTCAAATTTTGCTCCCCAAAATATAGATAAATACATATGAGTTTTATATTAATAGCCGATAAAGCTAGTGTTGCTTCTGTCTCCTAACACCATTTTTATTAAAGTATCCCATTCTAAACTGGGTAGGGATTTTAAAATGTACTTTCTTTTCAACTTTAATGTCATGCTACAAATTTTTATGTGTTTTGTTTTTTTTGTTTTCAAAGAAAGTATCGTGAACAAAAACACAGATTTGGACTTAACTTCTACAGAATTATAGTAAAGTTCACAGAAATTGTCTACAAAATGGCGCTGCACAGCAAAGAAAGAAATAGCCGACTAAAACTGAAAATTGTAGCACTAGTTAAATGGATAACTCATGCAAGTACTTTGTATAGATGGCAACTTATTTATGGAGTACAGAGTTGAGGGTTGTTAGCATGAGCTAATAAAATTTGTAGGTGAATGGAAAAAAATAAAGATTCTATTATTCATGTTTTTATTTGAAACTTTAAAAGATTTATATTTGAAATATTATGTTTATTAAATTAATTTGTATTAATTTTATTAATTCTTTTATAAATTTGTTCAATAGCTATGTAATCTTCGTGGTGTTTCAGTATAGCATGGGGAACTTTCTTAATGTTTAGCAATATGTTTCACCCAGTAATCCCAGATCATTATCATTTCACATCTGTCTAATAAAATATTGGAAATGGTACAGAATATAAAGTGTAAATAAAAGCATAAAGCTAATAAAATAGAAGAAACCAGACCTGTAAATTAAGTAATGCTCTGACATAGTTATTCTTAAAAGGAATTAAGCAGTTGTGTCACAGATATTCATGTGTTCTTTCCAGAACTGTTGGAACACAACGTGCAGCAGAAGCAGGCTCAGCTCCTGGAGATGCAGGTGGAGATGAGCACACTGAAGGAGAGAGCAGCCGAGCTGCAGGATGAGCTCAATTCTGAGAGAGTGAGAGCTGCCGAGCTCCAGGATGAGCGCGCACAAGCCAAGCTGGAGCTCGAAACAACACTCAAAGCCCAGCACAAGCACTTGAAGGAGTTAGAGGCATTCAGGTGTGCCGGGCTTCCTTATGTCAGCGGCCTGGGTTGTGGGCGTTCGTGTCATCATCCTTTCCACTGACCTTGATACGCACCCAGAATTACCTCACTATTCAATCTGGAAGTCAAATTTTCCCTGTCTTCCCAGAACTTATTTGGAAATAACGTGAAACAAGAAATCTTGAGGATTTCCTGACTCTTGACTGTTTTTCTGTAATTACACATGAGAAGACTTACAGTGCAGAGCATTAGAGCTGATGGATACCATGTACTGAGAGAGGCAATGTTAAAAAAAAGAAATGAAAAGATTATACACAGAAATAGAATTTCTGTAAGCAGTTTCACCTAGCATAGCATTAATAGTTTTTCCTAGGGCAGCTAGGTGGCGCAGTGGATAGAGCACTGGCCCTGAAGTCAGGAGGACCTGAGTTCAAACGCAGCCTCAGACCAAACACTTGACACAGTCACTTAACCCTGATTGCCTAACAGAAAAAAAACAAAAAAAAATAGTTTTTCCTAATCCTGAATCCAGGATTCTTTTCTAGCCCAAGCTTCATACCTTGGTTTGGTGTTAGGAAAGTTATTTAATTTTGAGTAACTTATTTTAACAAGTAACTTAAGGTGATGGGTATGACCTCTGTGAGATGAATTAATTAGTATGATTGGGGATTAGTTCAAATGTGTACATTTTTAAAAGGTGATATTTTATATAAAGGCTAGACATTTATATCAGTGAAGTTTGGATCCCTAAAGAAAAACTCATTTATTATTTTGAAAAATGGTAGGGAAAGATGTAGCTATATAATGGTTATTTACCATACTCAGGAAAAAATGTGTATTTACAACTGTAGTAAATTGCACTTTTAATTAAATAAATGTATAAGTTTTCATTAAATACTGTATTATCTGCCTTAATAAATGGTAACTTGACAGTAGTTAACCAGTATTGCTCCTGGAATAGGTTAACTTCAGTCTTAATAAGTATTTATTAGGTGTCTGTTATGCACCAGGCACAGTTCTGGGTTCTGGAGATAAACATAAAATAGTTCCTGCCCTTAAAGAGTTCACATTCTATCAGGAGAAACAACTTGTCTACATATAATTCAATGTAAGATATGTACAAAGTGGATACTAAAAAGGAAGAGATTCTCACAGCCAGGTAGACCAGAAAAGGCCTCCTGTAGGAACTGGCACCTAAACTGTACTTGGAAGGAAGGTTGTGATTCTCCAAAGCAGATATAAGGAGGAAGTACATTCTAGGCATGGGAGATGGCCTCCACAAAAGCACAGGGGTGGGAAATGGGTGATCATTAGAGAGGAATAACACATAGGACAATCTGGCTAGACCATAGAGCGTGAAGGGGAATAACGTGATACACCTGAAATGAGCCACTAACAGTTATAAATATTCAAGAATCTTTCATGTGATTAGGTTATTAAATGGTGCATATTTTAGCTTTTACAGTAAGCACCAATCCAACATGCAGCTTTGCAATGGAGGATGCATTTTCCTTCTTGGTATAATGCCTTGATGAAATATTGTTTTTAAAATATCGTTTCTCTTTCTCTTTTAGGATGGAAGTCAAAGAAAAAACAGATGAAGTTCATCTGTTAAATGATACATTAGCCAGTGAACAGAAAAAAACAAGAGAGCTTCAGTGGGCTTTGGAGAAGGAAAAAGCCAAGTTGGAACGTAGCGAGGAAAGGGAAAGAGAAGAACTTGAGGTATGCCCACCTTTGTCTTTAAATAATCCTGAACAGTAGAAGACACTTTTTAAAATAAGTTTTTATTGATGTAGTTTGGGGTTGGTTTTTTTTTTTACCTTATCATAGAGTCCCCCAGCAACCCACTCCGTCCCTGAGAACCATCTCACATAGCAAATAGTATTTTTTAAAAGAGAAAAAAAGAGGAAACATTGGTGTAACTGATTAATGCATTGAAAAAGTCTGAAAATATGTGCAAAGCTCAACACTTGAGGACCTCCCACCTCTGCAAAATGGTGGAGTGGGAGTCTTTTCTTATATCTTGTCTTTTACACCATGCTTGTTCTTTATAATGTTACAACATTCACTTCTGAATTTTTTTTTTTTGTGGTCTGTCTTTTTACATTGTTGTAGTCTTATATGTATTGTTTTCCTGGCTTTGGTAAGAAGCATTTTTGGAACGTGCCATCTAAAACTATCTTTGTGAGGCACAACAGGTTGGGTGACATCCAGTATACTGACTTATGTTATTATTTTATCTAAGCTGTATACCATCAAAAAAAGTAAAACATGTTAGTTTTATGTCAGATAAGTCACATAACAGATTTATCATTCTTGAATTAAGTTACATTATAGATAATATGATTCAGATGGCTGAGGGGAATCTGACCCTGATTACATTGCTACTAATTGAAAATAATCAGCCCTGTTTATCATGTCCAGTCCGAAAACAGAAACTGCACTACCTTGATACACGAAGATAGTCTTAGCGTATTCATTCACATCTCTCACTAAAAAAGGGAAATGAAAATTATCTTAGTAATGCAAAATTCGAGTATACTTATTTAGAAGTGTACAAGGGACCATCACACCTAGCACTGGAAAGGCACATCCAATTGCACAGCCGTGGGACCATGTTCCAGTGGTGCTGGCCCAAACCCTGTCCACCAGGATTCTAATTCCCAAAGGACCCAGAAACATCAACCCTGCCACTGTGCGTAAAGATCCACCCTGAAGCTGAACCTTCTTTATGTGTTCTCTCTCCCAATCCCAATGTGAGCCCTGGAGAGCAAGCACTATCACTTTTCATATTCCCAGCACTTAACACAGAGCCTGGCATATGGTAAGCACTTAATAAATGCTTTTCCATTTCATTTTTTTAGCTGGGGAAAGGTATATGTTCATATCCTCTTCGTGTTTCCTCCTCTTTAGAAGAATAAAAATAATATTCTCAAAAGAATTCTGTCCCACCGAGTTTTTTAACTTACATTCTTTGACTTTGAAAAATGTTTTATTAGCTCCATGGGGTGAATCATTTTAACCTGTAATTCCCAGTTCTTACATTGTCAGGATTAACACTGATCACAGTATCCTAAAAAAGATGTGTTAGTATCAGAATTGGTTCGTTTCAGAAATTAGTTAGTAATAGTATCGTGTTCCTTCATTTTATTTTATTATATACAAGGATCTAAAATATTCACTGGAAGGTCAAAAACAAAGGAATGTTCAATTAAATCAACTTTTGGAACAACAGAAGCAGCTCCTGAGTGATTTGCAACAGAAAATAGTGTCCCAGGGAACTCTGTATGATGCCCAGATATCAGAAGAGCGAAGCCAAAAGTCAGAGCTTCAAGGACTGCTTGAATCAGAGAAAATTCGAGTTCTAGAAATGCAGGAGACCCTTGAAAGGGAAAGAGAATTACATGCACAGCTTCAGGCTCATGATGACCGTGAGCAGGACAAGGCGTCCACATCAGGGGAAGACGTGCTCAAAGATCTGCAGAAACAACTGTATGAAAAGCACAACCGCATAGTAGAGCTGGTCAGTGCAATTGAAAAATATAAACTGGACTCTTTGCAAATGAGACAGCAGGTGGAGAAAGATAGACAAATCCACAGGAAGACATTGCTCACGGAACAACAGGCCAGCACTGAGGGACTAAAAAAGATACATGAGCTGCAGTCAAAAATGGAAGACCTCCATTGGCAGCTGGAAGAGAAAAGGCAACACATTTATAAATTAGAACTCGAAAGAAAGAGATTACAAGAAATTATACAGGAGCTTCAGAAGCAGGAACGAGAGAAGGAAGAAAAATTTGAAACTGGAAGAGTATCATATCAGAATCTCAATGAGGTATAGATTTTCATTTTTTATAACTATGTATCTTGAATGGAATGTTTATGTAGTTCTGTGGTCATAAAATTTATTTGATTAGATGCTGTATAACATCTGAAAATAGTGAAGCCACTGAGGCTAAGCTATTTAAATTCTTAATTAGAGTTTTATTTAAAGTGGCAGGAAATTGCTTTTGTATTTACTTAAGAAAAAAACTCAGGTGATGTACAGTAATTAATTATTGTCTTCTTGATCCTTTTGTCAGCCAACCACATGGGACTCATCCAGTGATCGAACAAGAAATTGGGTCCTCCAGCAGAAAATTGAAGGAACTGAGAAAAAAGAATCAAGTTATCCCCCATTGATTGAGATGAATGGGGGTGTAACGACTGAGGATATCCGTGAACTAGAGACCATTAGACAAAAGCTGCAGCTCATATCATCGAAACTACAGCAGCTGGCCCACAAAACCTCTAGCAGGTGTGAGAAACCTTCTTGACTTTCCAAGAAGGGATATGTAAGCCAGATAATGTCAGATACTGTTGCTTATTAAGATCCAACCAATATGAAATTCACCATTTTTACATTGTCATATCTGAATAGTGAAACAGTTTTTACTTGTCTGAAAAAAACCTGTTTTTTTGAGCTTGTATTTTTTTTCCCAACTCTCCTTTAATAACATCTGGCATTTAAGGTTAAGAAATGTAGTACAATTAAAAATAAATTATGTAAAGCTTTAGTCTAGAGGAAAAGTGTGAGAAGGGAGTATTATGTAAAGAAGAGTTTTAGTTTTGATTGTTGTATCTACAGAGTTTAAGACCCCAAATTAGTAGAATTAAACCATGAGGATTTTTTTTTTTTTATTACAGGTTACAGTTTGAACCAGCAGATGATGAAGATTTTATTTGGGTCCAGAAAAATATTGATCATGTTCTTTTACAATTACAAAAGTTTACTGGATTATCCCAGCAAGAGGAGGTGAGAAATTTTTAGCCATTTTTAAAGCCATATGGACTTTAGTTTTGTCAGAAAATTTTAGGAACCTTTTGAAAGTTGCAGTGTAATCCATCCCTAAAAACTTTTACCTTTTGATGTGTTTTTCAATACATTACCTCTCAGTGTTTCTTCTAACAAACAGTGGAGGAACAGCAAAGATTTGCAGGAGAGCCTCCTAGTGCTAGTTGTCTTTATGTAATTTCCCTTTTCATTCACTGTATGAAACAGAATAATTCTGTGGCCATTCACATTGGGCAGAGAATGGACTTTATGCTTGGCCCCTTGAATCTTTGCCTCTCATCCTTTGCTTTCCTGCTAGGATAGCTTTGGGAGATTTTAATCATGAGCATGTGAAGAGAACGGAGGTGAAACTTAAAGCCATCTGTTTTGTTATTTGTTATTGAATCATTTAAAAAGTTTAATTTGGGATAATGATGAAAGAAACTAGCGGCTAAGGTTTAGAATGGTCTGAAGCTCATTTATTCTCTCTCTTCTTCGTGAACATGGATCATTGAGAGCAAGCACCTTCTCCCTGTATGGAACTTTACATTGCACAATCTATCCTTCTCTCTCACAAAATACAGTAGTTTCCTTGTTTATGGAATAGCCGAGCTGCAGTAAGACTTTAAACTGCTCCCAAGAATATGACCGTGCATTGTATTTGTGTTACTATTTTAAAATTTTGTGGATCTGATTTCACTTCACTTTTTTTTTCTTTTCTAGCCCACTTTGGTATCACCAGGCATTTCCTGTAGCTCATTGACTGAAAGGTTACTGAGACAAAATGCTGAACTGACAGGACATATCAGCCGGCTGACTGAGGAAAAGAATGATTTGAGAAATGTGGTTATGAAGCTGGAAGAGGAGATCAGGTGGTTTCGACAGGCAGGACCTTGTGGAGACTATGTATGTCTTTTGTCAGTGTTTGTTTATTTAGAAACATTGCAAGTTGTATTTTCTGATGGCACATTGTGAGCCTTAATCTTTGTCTTTCTACACTGTACAGGTACAATTTCTTTTTTTTTTTTTTTTTTGAGAGGAGGGGGTCCAGATAAGTGATTTCTTTAGTTTAGGGAGTTTCCATTGAGGAACTTCTTCAGATTGTCACTGTTTTTGTAATTTATAGTATGAAAGAGGTATCTGGTTGGTTCCTCCTAAAACCTTCATTTTAAGAAGGAAACCCAGGTCCACCAGGTCTTCGTTGTTCTCCAGGCTGCATGTACGGCCAACTTATCTCCACTGTACTTTCTCTAACCATCCTCCTGCAAAGGGTACCTTGACTCTACCCTCTTTTCAGCTTCCTTTATGTGTTATCTTCACCAATTAAAACATAAGCTCCTTGAGGGCAGGAATTATCTTTTTTCTGCTTGTATTTGTTTTCCAGAGCTTACTATAGCACAGTAGTAAGCACTTAAATAAGTGTTGGTTTACTTGATTTGCCTATAGGTGATGTAGTATGTGGTAGAGGCAGGCCTAGAAGGAACCTAGGCCAATACTCTTTCTTCTTCCTTAGCATACATACACTGCATAAACAGATACTTTTATCACACATAAGAAGAAAATGAAGCTCCTAAATAAAGTATCATGTCAATTCTAGTGAAAATTGCTTTTTTTTTTTAAATGAAAAAACAAACAAACAGGAAAATAAAATATTAGTACCTACAGTGATATTTTAATCAAAGACAAGAATTAAAAAGTCAACCTGACAAATATTAGAGGCCTATTGTCTTTCTGGGAGCACCTGTCTAGTACATGATAGAAAACCTCCCAAGATTTGGATAGTCACTTCAGGTGGTTTTGAGGTGTATATAAACAGTGAAAGGTAGAACCAATTTAAATAAAGCTTGGCAAGGGATCCAGCTAAGCAAAATCACCCCAAGGATTTTTAAGGATGAAAAAGAGCATGAACAACCAACAGAAGAAAAATGGAAAAGATCTGCAAAGATTCTTTTAACGAACTGCTTTCTGCATCAAGAAAAGTAGAGACACATCTAATGTCTAATCTAATGTCCTAATCCTAGAAGTGCTTGTCAAGAGGGTAGAAATGAGAGTAAAAAGAACAAAAGCAGGAACAGCAGCAGCTGGGCTGGACAAAGAACCCGTAGAAGAGATTCATGCAAGAGACAGCACAACTCCAACAGAGAAGGCATTTGAAGGCAGAGGGAGATATCAAACTTAAAGGGGGGGAATCATAAACTAGAAGCAAAATTTCACAGTGGGTTGTATATTTACCATCACAGTTGAAGAGGTATTCCCTGGGATGGCGAAATCTTCCAGATACTCCTCTTTGCAGATGACCTTGTGCTGGCTGCTTCAAGAAGTGGAACATGGCAGACCATCCTAGAAGAGATCTACAACCCCTCAAGAGTTTGGCCTGACTGTCCACGTAGGAAAGATCACGCATTTTTGGAGTACGACTTTAATGGAGAATAAAAATGCACAAGAGTCAAGCAGACGAAAAACGTCCGTGACCCAGCTTATCACATGCAATTAAATGGAGAACCTAAAGAGCTCTCTGTCTTACCTGTCTTTCAACTTATCTGTATCTGTCTACGTAGGTGGATAAAGATATATCAGTAGAGAGTTGGATCAGTAGATCAACCAGTCGATCTCCTAGGCAGACAGTACAAATGATTATCAAGTTAGGCCCAGAATTAAGCAGAAGTAATCAAGTGCCCTGGAATGCCTTTAAGAAATTACAAAGTTCTATTAATAATTCTGAACTCTTACTATAAACAGAAGCTCATCTTTTAATACTAATATTCTACAGTGTTGTAGTATAACTGTGAGTCATGGAACACTGCAGTCCCTGAAGAATTTAAAAATTAGTACAACAAAGGGCAAGGGAAAGATAACATGTTGGATGTGAGACGAGCCACAAAAAAATATAACAAATAAGAGCTGGAATCAAGGCTCTCATTAGGAAAATTTATGATCAGAAAAGAAGATGAGTTGGTCCTATGAGAGTAACTGGTAGAAGACCCGAGCGTTCTCCTTGTATCCTCACAATGTCAAGAAAGAGGAAAAGCCCCCCGCTCACTCATTGTGGCAAACTCATGAAAGATATGGCTAAGGATTAGACAAGATGGGCATTTATGGATGTGCCAAGATCTGAATCCGTAGAGAGAATATACAAATTGATGAGATCACATTTGGATATGATGAATTTATTTGATTGCATAAAAATAACTCTCAGAAACATACAATGATTAGGCACAACTATGTTAATGATGCATTTTTGGAGTATGTCTTTAATGGAGAATAAAAATGCACAAGAGTCAAATTTTGGTCAAGGATATGAATGGATGTTTTGCAGAAGAGGAAACAAATTGTAAACTAACTTTGAAAGATTGAAAAATCTCACTATTAAGCAAAGAAAATCAAATGGACACATTTCTGGAATACCTTCCTATGAGGTAGGGAAAAGAGCCCTAGATTTGCAGGCAGAGACATGGATAGAGCACCAGGCTTGGAGACAGAAAGATTTGAGTTCAAATCCAGCCTCAGATACTTATTAATTGTGTAACCCTGGGCAAGTCTCTTAACCCCTATTTGCCTCAGTTCCTCATCTGTAAAATGGGGATACACCGGAGAAGGAAATGGCAAACCACTCCAGTATCCACCTTCAGAAGTCGATGGGGTCACATAGAGTCAGACTCGCCTGAGTGACTAAACAGCATCAACAAATGACCTTAGGCAAGTCACTTGACTTATTTGGGATTCAGTTTACTCCATAAAATGAGGGGTTTATAAGAATAATCATTAAGGTCTTTTCATCTCTTAAGTCCTATGATGTTTGAGTTGGCAAAAATAAATAAAAATTACAAAATTCAGCTTTTGCTGGGATGTGAGGAAACTGGTATACCAGTAGATGACTAGCAGCACAGAAGGTTATAATTTGTTTTAAGAGCCATCAGGCGGCATACCAGAACAGTCACAAAACTGATCACACCCTTTGGCCCTGCAAGCATTCTCTTGCTGATATATCTTGAGGAATTCATTTTTTATAACTATACAGAATGTGTTATTTATAATAGTAAACATCTGGCAGCATTATAAAAGCCCAGTAGTTGGGATGTGGCTGAAAATTTTGAGTGGTGTATGAATGGTTGCCCTGAGGAAGGTCGCACCCAGCTCACAGAGTCATTGTGAAGATCAAATGAAATAATATTTGTAAAATAAGACTTAACACTTTGCCTGGTACATAGGAGATACTGTAAAATTGCCTATTTACCCCCCCATATTAAAAATGACAGAGAAAAGGAATATGTAAAGAGCCATAAGAAAGAAATCATTTTGAAAAATACCTTAAGTATATTATTCATTGTGAATAACTTAAATATTCAATAGAAATTTTTATGGAAAGCCTAGGAGACTGATAATAAAAATAATTTAATGAAAAACTACTTAATATGAGGAAAAGGGGTAAAAGTCAGTGAATAAGATTTGTTCTCTCTACAGTCTACTCGCCATTCATTCAATCATGGTACTAACATTGAAGCAGTTATAGCTTCTGAGAAGGAAATCTGGAACAGAGAAAAGCTGGCTCTCCAGAAGTCCCTGAGACGGGCTGAAGCCGAGGTATGCAGACTGAAGGCTGAGCTAAGAAACGAAGCTTTGTTGCAAGACTTGAACCCCAGCTCAGAAAATGCCATCTTAAAGGTAGGGGGTTTGGTTGTGTTGTGTTGTGTTAATGCTCAGTGCCCTTGATCCTATTCCTTTTTTTCTCCTTTGTGACTTTGCTTTATCGGTAATCCCTTCTTATGAATCTTCATTTGCTCCCTGTCTGCTCAATCCTTCCTTTCAAAACGCAAACATGTTCAGGTCTCTCCAGTATTAAAAAACAAACAAAAAACCCTCCTTGGACTCCCTTAAGATATCTTCCTATATCAGACTCCCCCTTACTGATCAGAAATCTACAAAGAGGAGTCTGTACATACTGTTTCTATTTATTTACCTACCTTCAGGAAAGCCTTTTCCAAGATCAATAACAACTTTTTTTCAATCATTAAATCCAATGTCCTTTTTCATTCTTTATCATTATTACGTCCTTAACAGGGTTTGTTGGATGAAAGGGGCTTTGTCACCTCAAAAGTGCTATAAAGATGTTTTTTACTGTCATTACAACAACGGGCACCCTTCTTGATGCCGCCTTAGACTTCTGGGACACTGCAGTCTTATCATTCTCTTCCTGCCTCACAGAATCTCAAAAGGCATCTAGCTTAATCCAGAGTCGAATAAGAATCCTCTATCAGCCTTTACACTGGAGAACTATTCTGATCAGTATTTGTTTGAAGACCTCTAATGAGAGGAGACCCACTACTTCCCAAGGGAATCTGTTCCACTTTTATATTGCTCTAATTTTTAGGAAGTTGTTCCTGAAATCAATTCCAACTGTTTTTATTCACTTCCACTCATTGCTTCTAATACTACCCTCTGTGGCCAAGCAGAACAAATCCAACCCCTCTTCCATGATAGCTCTTCAGGTATTTAAAGTTATTTAGATATTTAAAGGGGTGTGTGTGTGTGTGTGTGTGTGTGTGTGTGTGTGTGTGTGTGTGTAAATATATGTAAAGACATCTATTATGTCTGCCCTAAATCTCTTTTTTCAGGCAAAATATTTTCAGTTCCTTTAATTAAGCCTCATATGGTGTGATCTCAAAGCCTTTCAGCATTCTGGTCATCCTCCTCTGGACACTTTTCACGTGGTTAATGTCCATACCAAAATGCAGCATCCATAGGAAACACAGTACTCAGGATTGGGTGTAGCCAGGGCAGAGTCCAGTGATGCTATTTCTTCCCTAGTCTTGGAATGTTATGGCTGTCTTTATGTAACCTAAATTTGTATTAGCTTTTTTGGCATCCATATCACAATGTTGACTCTGACTAGATTTTCAGGCAACTAAAATTCCCATGTGTTTTTCAAACAAACTACTTTCTAGCCATAGTTCCTCCATCTTGTACTTGTCAGGTTGTTTTTTGAACTCACATGTTGGATTTTACATTTTTTCCCTATTAAATTCCATTATATGATAACCAACCCAACATTTTAGCCTGTTGAGACATTTTTGAATCCTATCCAGAGGACAGGATTCTGTAATCTAATGTTAGCTATCCTTCCTATGTTTATGTCATCTGCATGCCAATGACGCTTTAATCCAAGTCATTGATAAAAATGTCAGCAAGAATAAGACCAAACACAAATCTCCAAAACATTACACTAGAGACCTTCTAAGTTGAAGTCAAAGCTGTTAATGAATATTTTGGGAGCCTATCTAGTCATTCAACTAGTTCTCAGTCTGCCTAACCGTGCTGTTGTCTAACCTTTATCTCTTCATCTCTTCCCTAAGAACCGTTGCAAGACTTTGTGCAGTGCTTTGCCAAAAATCTAGATACGGCATTCCCTTGGTTTACCAGTCTTGGAACCACATCAAAAAAGGAAGTTAGGTTAGCGTGGCATCCCTGATCTTGATGGAGCCAGGCCGAATTTTTTGTGATCACAAGATTCCTTTTCTATATGTCCACTAACTATCCTTTTAATAATCTCTTCTAGAATTTTGCGAAGTATTAATGTTAACTTAACCGGTCATTAGTTTGCAGATCCTTTTCTCTTCCCCTTTATGAAAATTGGTACATTCGCCCTCTCTAGTCATTCAATCAACAAGCATTTGTTAAAGGTCTTTCATGTATTGGGCACCTTGCCAGGCTCTGGAGAGACAGATATACCTCTCCCATTCTACACATTCTTTCAGACATCCCCAACAGTGGCTCAGGAATCACATCCATCAATTGCTTCAGTACTCTGAACTATATAGCTTGTTCCAGGACTAGAGACTTGAACTCATCAAGGGGTTGAAAGTGTTCTCATACTAGTAGCCTTACTTTACTTGGGTTTCAACTCCCCATCAGCTATTTTTGTTCTTTCCTGTCCAATCCAAAGATCGTTATCCTTGGCAGCAAGAACAAATTCAGAATATGAGTTGAACATCCATCATTGTCATCCTACATACTCCAGGTACTTGTCCTATCTCTCCTTTGAACATCCTCTTTTCTTTCATTATATCTGTAAAAAAAAAAAAATCCTTAGTTTTTCCTATAAGCTTTAACAATTCTGATGCTGTGGATGATAATGATTTGTATTCATTCTCTGTTGAGTACCTTTGCTTCCATTTTCTGTTTCTGCCTTTTTAAAGATTTCATTTGGCAAATAAATTCTTAGCAAACCACATAGGTAATCTCTTTAGGAATTTTCTCTTTTCTTCTTTGTCCGAATTGTTTCTCTTTGTCTTAAGAATTTCATTCTTGAAAGTTTCTCATCTTTACTGTGGCTGACTTCCCCAATGATTGTGTGGCCTGCGGGCATGCGCAGCGCAAATGTACATGCTTTGTGTTCAGCATCCAGGCTGCAGTGAAGTGCCATGCAACATGCCGTGCAGCACGGATGGGCAAGCCACACGCTGCCAGAAACACCGGATTCATTACGCTCTTGGTTTTTAATTAACTTTTGGTCGTTGTGTGTTCAGAAACCTTTTACTGTCGCCAGACTTTTCACAACGCAGTATGGGGTTGCGACCCACAGTTTAAAAAGCACTGGTCTATAGCTTACTCCAGGGACAATATGACTTCTGTTTAGTTTGTTTCTGTTTGCCGTTTTTACCCAAAGCTCTCTACTGTGCTTCCCCCACCTCTGGGTCCTGGATTTCCTCACAAAATACACCTTCTTAATATATAGTGATATTCCATCCCTCATCCTCTCCTCTACCCTTATATTCTTTTTGAGTAAGGTAGGTGTTATTCAGAGTCATAGACTAGTTATGGATCCTGTCCCCCCGTATTTCAGTAATACCTTTTGTGTGGGACAACGGCCACACTAGAATTAAAAGTTCGGAGGCTGAGTCAGAGATCAAAAAAGGTCTTATTCTTTCTCATGAGAAAGGGCACAGCCCTCATTGCTAGAGCAGTGATGGGACAGCCAGAGAGTACACCTGCTGGCTGTGAGAAGCAAAGTTTTATAGCCCTAATGCCATATTCCCTCCCCATTTCTGAACCCTTCTTCCCATTCCCTGGGTTTCAGGGTGCACAATCTAAACGCGGCTTTCTAAGACCCTTATTTGGAAATATTTGCCTAGAGACAAAGAATCAGGAGGACTTCTGATAACCATTTAGAAGTTCTGCCTAAAGACAAAGAATCAGGAGGACTTTTGATAACCATTTAGAAGTCCCGCCTAGAGACAGATAAGCCGGAAGCCCTTGGCAGTTAAACTAGCAGTTTTTACCTTGCTAGAGGAATTAGAGCACAGGTTAATGTTTGCAGATTCATCAAGTTTTACTGCTTTGGGGGTACAAAGGGGATTTACGAGTTTTAGTACTGAGGAAACTTCATGTATCTCACACACTTTGAAATCAGAATTACTTCTTTGCAACAGGATTTCTAGTTCACTTTGCTGGTTACCAGTAATTTGTGAAGTAGTGGTAGACATCTGAGGCCATAGGTTTCATTGCTGGCTCCTTATTGGCTATTTTTCTTCCTTCCCTGTAGCTCTTTTCTGTCTAGCTTAATACACATATCTGGATGATTTTCTCATTCCCCTTTCCTTTTCAGTTTAAAGCCCTTTTGATTGGATTTGCAAGACTCCTAGCAGATATATTTTTGCCAGTCATTTCTAAGGCCTTCTACATTCCTATTCAGGAGCCCACCATTTCTCTATTTCAGCACTGGTCCCAGAAATCCAAACTGCATTCTCAGAAACCATCTTATTAATCAGCTGTTAAATTACCTTCCTTCTCTGTCTCCTTTACCAGAGCCCCATCGACTTTCTATTTATTTCTTAAACCTGTATGACCCTCTAGGTGTTCTGTCCTTGGCCCTTTTCTCTTCATTCTGTATATCACCTCCCTAATTCTATCCCATCTCCCGTCCCCCCTTCACACTCTGATTGTGAGTGACCCTTATCTACTCAAAAGCCTGCAGTGATTGCCTCTTGCCCATAAATAAAGCATAAAGTCCTTATTGTAGACTTCAGAGCCCTTCGTCATCTGGCCATCACCCACCTGTCCAGCTGTTTCCCCTTTGATATTCTGTGTGATCTCCATCCCGTGTTCTCCTCCTCCTCCCCTCACTTGCAGAGGCCACCTTTTCTTCAGCTCACAGAGAAAAAGTGATGACTGTCTCTTCAAATTTGCCATAGAATACCTTGTCCCATTTGGTCCTTATGACAGCCTTCTAAGTTAGTGCTGTAGGTCGTGTCCTCCCCATTTTAGAGGATCAGTTAGCTCAGGCTTAGGGGAGGACAGTGGTCACACAGCTAGTATGCCTGGGAGGGCATAGTCAAACACAGGCCCCTCCTGTTTTCAAGGTCAGCCCTCTCTCCCCACTGCTAGATTGTAAGCTTCTTTCTCCACTCTATAACAGCGATTTACAAGAATGCTTTACATGATTCATTAATACTTTTTCCCTCTCCTTCCTTTTTTAAATTTAGAGAGTTTATGGCAAATATTTGAGAGCAGAAAGTTTTCGGAAAGCTCTCATCTATCAGAAGAACTACCTGCTGCTCTTACTTGGTGGGTTCCAAGAATGTGAAGATGCTACTCTGGCCCTCATTGCACGAATGGGAGGGCAGCCCTCCTGTACCGACCTAGCAGCCATCACAAACCAGTCCAAAGGTTTCACCAGGTTTCGATCAGCCGTTAGAGTGTCTATTGCAATTTCAAGGTAAAGTACTTCAAAAGAAAAAAAAACTGCATCAGCTCTCTGAAAGTTGAAGCATTTAGAAATAAGTCTCTCCTTTTCTTTGCTATCCATATGCATTCATTGTTGTAACACTTGCCACCCCTAACATTGAGATACTTGTTTCTTCCTGTGTCTAGTAGTTGCCTCCCACTGGTTCTTGTGGTTAATCCAGTATAGATTGCCTTTTTCCCCCTAGAAATAGTCTACTTGTTAAATAACATTATGAACTAGATGATTTTTATTTTTTTGTTTTTTTGCCAATGCTGTGATCTTAACCCTAGTTTTCAGAGTCCCTAATAATCTAGCTATAGCTCACCAGTATTCCGTGTGATCTCCATCCCACATTCTCCTCCTGCCCTCTTCTGTCCCAAGCTGTCATGCTCATGCTGTTATTAAGCCTGAAAAGAAACAGTGACCTCCCAATGGGCAACTCCTTGTCCCCCTGTAGATCTGCACCTTCTTTGGAACCTAGCCTCAGAGAGGTGGCTGCCAGCCCCAAGAGGCCAAAGGCCTTGTCTGGTATGTTTCAGAGGCAGGGCTTGAAGCCAGGCTTCCACACCCCAAGCCGACTCTCTGTCTACCACAGCATGATGCTTCTCATAAGAGAAGAGAAGCAAAAGAAGCTGCAGATTTCAGGAGATGCATAGAGAGGTGCCCACCAGGCAGCCCAGACCAGCATCCATTGCTAATCACAACTCTGGTTGGGACAGGCATTAAAGTCTCACAGTGACTAACAGAGATTTGGAGCTTTAGACAAAAAAGCTTTATTCCTTTTGATGGGGTTGGGATCTGGGCCTCAGAAAGGAAAAACCCTGGCCTTTCCCACGTGGCCAAATCTCTGGCGTTGCCCTAAGACTATCATCCGGTCAACTGGCCTTTCACTGTGGCAACACCCAATCTCCCCTCCATTGTCTTGCCTTCCTATGGCCCCAGGCCACGTCCCACCCTTGGTAATTCTATTACCCCATGGACTAATTGGCCATTCCTGGATCCCTCCCACAGACTTTCTGTACATAAGGTCCATCTCATCTCCATTAAGATGCTCAGATTCCTAAAATCTAGCCACTGGTCAGATTCTTATAACCTAGCCAATAGCTTACTAATGTTCAGACTCCTTAAGAGTCTGCCCAATATGACGGATGTTCTAATAAACCTTGTCTTTGGCTGAGAGAAGGCTTTTGGTCAAATTCTTTCAGGCAGGACCCGTGTATTGTGATTTGGGGTCCCAGCACCCCTGAACCCCTAAACCACATCACTTTGAGCCCCTTCTTAGCTAAGACCTTGGCTAGTCTAGTTGGGTCTCCTTGTGACTCATGCATGAGAATTATCTGCTTCACCATCCATTCCACTTACCCTCTCCTTCCTCCCTCCCCCTTCCCACCAACTCCCAGTATTTACAAGCTGGCCTTCCCCCTGTTTCTTGGCCAAGCTGTTTCTTGAAGGGCCTTTACTCCCGTTAAAGTTTATTACTTTGTAGTCTCCCCTCTGTTATTTCTTTAAAGTAATAAAGTTACTTTGAACATAACAAAAAAAGAGAGTTATAATAGAAAGAGCATTGGAATAGGATTAAGGATACCTGTAATCTAAGCCCAGCTGGACAAGATAACCTTTGGGGGCCTCAGCTTCCTGCTCTGTATAAAATGGAAGCTTTTCTCTAAATTTCTATGACTTTAAAAAAATTATTAAACAGAATAATAGCTTCTTCAAAATGACTATTTTATATTTGATCCAGCTCCATAGTCTGTTAAGGATGAAAGGGACTTTCACTAGTCCAGCCCACTCCTTTTGTAGTTGATGAAAATGAAGCCCAGAAAGTCGAAGTCATTTGCCTTTGTCCTGGTGACCGAGCCAGTACTGGAACCCAGCCCTCTTAATTAACTCTCCAACCTGTTTTTTTTCCAGGAACATAAATAGAAATTGCTTCGATTGCAGTGTTTTATGCCTCTTATCTGTGTGTGTGTCCTTACTCCCTCATTTCTAGACCAGTGTGGTGCTGTTTCCTAGACTCAGAGCAGGGGCAGATTAATGCACATTTGGGAATGACTCATTTCGACAGAAATAGGAGTGAGACTAGTTACCCTGAAGGTAAATGAAGAGCTCCCCTGCCCTGCGCCACCTCCTCCTCGCAGGGCTCCCCCGGGCCAGAGGAATGCCGGCTTCTCAGCTTTGGCTTCTTCGTGAGCAGTGACTGTCAGTGACCCTTAAGGGGCCCACACCTCCACATGGAGCCTGCTTTCACTTTGCCCCTTTGATTCCCCTTTATTGTCTGTTCTTTCTTCTCTTGTATTTTCCAGCTTGTCCTCTTTCATTGTTTCTCCTTTCTTCTTTGCATTTCCTCTAACCTATGCTCCTATTTCCCATTTTTCTTCTCTTTCCCTGAGTTCCTTGTTCACTCTTATCTATTTTCCAGGTATAACACTCAGAAAAACAAGAACAGAAAACCTTTTTTTCTGCTCATGGAGAAAGGGTGGCAGATAGTGGGGGCGGTAGAGATGCTACCTGGGGAGGACAGGTGCCCATGATCTGGGCCCCTCTTTTGTCCTTTTGTGAAGACTTGCATAATAAACCAGTGAACATATGTGCGAATAAAGTAAAGGCTATATTAATGTATAATTATACTGAAACTTAGATGTGATTTTAAATTTTTGTATACTAAGTTTGCTTTTAAGCTAACTTGTCTCTGGTCTTGGGCTGTATAATGACATTTTGTATTTAATTTTTTTCTGACTATTTTAGAATGAAGTTCTTGGTTCGCAGATGGCATCGGGTAACAGGCTCTTGTTCCATTAATATTAATAGGGATGGCTTTGGACAGAATCCAGGTAAAAATGAAACAAAACAAGCTTCCTTGTGGTTCTTCCAAATTACTGTTTTATGAGACTAAATAAAGAAGCACAAATCTGACGACTGTCTTCAGATAAGCTTTGAAACCTGCAGCAGAGGTTTTGTCAGGAGAAAAGGCCAGCTAGGGCTGCAGACCACTGGCTGGACAGGAAAAGAAAGGAGGAACTGGTGTGCCACCATCTCCTGAGCACACGGAGGGCTCTGTGGGGCTTGTTTCTCCTGGCTACTGGGAGCAGTGCCCAGAAGTCAGCTCAGTGTCCACTCCTTGGCCTGCTGGCCTCTTTTAAGGCAGTGTCCATGGGTTGTATAATTGAATACTTGTCTACACTTGGTGTAGAAGTTGCTTATTAACACCAGTCCATGTTTCTTGTTTAGTATTCATGATGACCCCCATATCACTCCTCGTACCTAGAAAGGAGTCTTCTAACCCAGAATCTTCATTTTCCCTTGAAATACTGAGTAAAAAGGACTGAAAAGGCAGTAGACTTTAAAAAGACAGATCACTTTGAGCTGAAAGTCTGCATCACTCAGTGTGAAGGAATGGAATTTACCTCCAGCTTAAAAGCGCTGGAAAGCCATGTGGCGAGGCCCTGGAAGTCAGGAACCCAGGCAGGGGGGCCTGGTCCTGTCCACAGCATCGACTTACTCTGCCATTCCAAGAAAATGTCATTGTCTGCATAAAAAGTGGGTGGACCAGATGATCGGTAAGCTCCCAAAGTGTGTGACCCTCTGGTCTCTAATCCTAAGCAAGCAACAAAGACAAGTTCTCAGTTAAGAGTGGGGAACACTTGTATCTCAGTGTAAATAATGCATTTGAAGGCCAAATGATTCTTCTTACCACTGCTTCCCTCCATTCATAATTGAAAATAGAAAAGAGATTTTTCCATAATGATTAAGTATAGTGTTAGCTTTGGTAGTCTTATCTCATAGGATTTTTTAAAAGAGGTATTTCTTTTCTATACAAAGGTACGTTTTGGGTCACTTTAGGCACAGAAAAAAGTGATCCATTTTATCCTTCTCCTGGCGGGCTGGAGCTGTGTGGAGAACAGAGACATTCCTCTTACCGGTCAAGATCCGATTTGGACTGCCCCAGGTCTCCTTTACACTTTCAGCACAGGTAAGACGATGATAAAATCTGCCTCAAATAATTAGTAAGTTTATTCCGCTTGAACAGAAAAGGCTGATAACAGGACTTGGCAAAAATATTGCTTTTCAGGCAAGAGTCTGTTTACCATTTTCTTGAAAAGCCACAGCTCCCTGTTTCTCTCCACTTGTTTCCTCCCATATATTGAAAGGCAAATTCCCTTTCGTCCTTGTAATTTATGCTTTTTAAAGCACCTTAGTTATTCCATCTGCTGGCTCTCAGAAGCAGCGATTTGTCTGAACAACATGATCGCTGCTTCCTCTCTCATCTTTGTGTAGGGGTGATGGGGGTTCTCCAAGATTAGGCCACGGAAAGCACAGGCTTTGGCAGATTCTGCCAGGGGACAAGGACAAATCCTTGTCCTTCATCTCAACTGACCCGGGTAATTTGTGGTACATAAAACTCAGGAGACTTATTACTGTGGTTTAGCCTCTGGTACCTCCCCCCCCCCCCCCCCCCAAAAAAAAGGTCATTGAGGGAGCTGGTTTTCATTTATTGCTTTCTTTGGACCCAACAGTGCAGCTACTGTTTGTAGACTTTAAGCTACAATGATAGTTGCCTACCCATCAAAAGCTTATGATCTATAGGTACAGACAAGACTCAGGAAAACATAGGGAAGCATGAACATGAAAGAAATGTTTACATGTTCCTTCTGTATCAGCCTTTTAAAATCAGAGGGTGGGAGGGTCCCATTTCTGTTACAAGTCCTTTGGAAGTGGTGGGGGACAGGTAACAAGGCATGCGGCCAGCCTCTTGACAGCTTTGATTACCTTCCAAAATATTTTTTTTTTTTTACAATTTCCCGCATAACTATTCATATAATATCTAGGCCTTTGTTCTGGATCTTATCCCACAGGTACCAAGGCCCCACTGCTGACCTAAATCCTGGATCCCTCGCATGTTCTCAACTTCAGAATTATGATCCTGACCGAGCACTGACAGATTATATCAGTCGGTTAGAAGCACTGCAGAGGAGACTTGGAAATGTACAGTCAGGTATACTCAGCTGACTTTTCTAACAGCAAAGTGTCTGTGTAATTGCCAGACTTTCTGACCAAAACCTAAGAAAGCCTCACTCATACTATCCTGAGTCCAGCTCCAGAAGAGACCTTAGAGGTCATCAAGTCCAGCCCCACTCACCTTAGAGATGAGGAAATGGAGGCCCAGGGTAGTTGGGTGACTTGCCTAGGAGCTACAGAGTTAATGACTGAGGTGGCGGATGAACCCAGGGCTTTTGGATCCCAAGGCCAGTGCCCTAGCTTCTCCTGCATGCTGCTTTAATTTAGAGAAGAACTAGAATAACTCTTGGCAATGGAACTCCAATCTATGAAGCACAAAAAAAAAGAATGAAAATAAATTACTTCTACAAAACATAGTCTATAATATGTGAATTTCAGTCATAAAATATTAATATGCACACCCCAGAATTTGAATATGTGTGTACATCCAGCTTAGGGTAGGGCAGTGGTCTCCAAGGTGGGGATATGGCATGACCCCATCCAGAGGGTGGGGGGATGTGTTACATCCTCCCCTCCCCATGACATCCCCCCTTCTGAGCTGGGCATTGACCTCTCGGGGCAGTAATAACCTACGTGTTACTTAAGCATCTTCAGCTATGGCTGTGTATATAACATTAGAAAAGTCTACTCTCCCCATAGTGTGCTTCACCTTGACCTCCAGGTTACTTTGTGACTTTGGCAGGGCCTTGTCAGGGGATGAGTTTGCTGTTTCAGAGCATTGACCTGTGAGAACCTGGCCCTCCTCCCCCCATGTCTTTTTATTCTTGATGAGATAGAGTGAGTCACGTCAGGTGACAAGACTTGGAAAAATTGCATTCTGCATTACAGATCTCTTTATCTTCCCCCTCCCCCCCCAAAAAACCTTTCTTCTTATCTTTTCTCTTCCTATATTTGAAGAGGCCCCACCAGCCTTCCAGGGGACCAGGGTCACAAGCTCCATGTCACCCCATTGCCAGACAGTTGCCAGATCTTGTCACATCTCATCCCCCAACGGCTCTCTGATCTGCCCTCTTCTCTTGAGGCTCCCTACTTCATCATTTCCCTACTCTCCAATCCATCCTCCACTCAGCTGCCAAAACAATTTTCCTAAAGCACAGGTCTCATCGTGTCATCTTCTTATTACTTATTAATATCTGTTTTATGTGCACTTCACAGTGTGCCTCATTTTTAGCATTGTAGTATCGTGGAGGTAGGACGGTGGCCACTGGACCTGTGACTTCATTGGCATGATGAGGCCTCTCTCTTTAGCAGTGTTGGAGTTGTTTAGAGCATTGACAAGTTAGATGAGTAGATGATAGTGCCCGGGCACACGCAGTCGTGTATGTCCGAGGCGGGACGTGGAGCCACGGCCTCCCAGCTCTGAGGCAGCTCTCTATCTGCTAGACCATGCCACCTCTAACTACCGGAATATAAATTATAAATTAGTAAATACACATGGGCGCTGGTGCGCTCAGACATTTTTACCAACGGGGGTGCATCATTGTAAAAGTCTGGAGATGCCAGGTGTGGCAAACACCATATCTGAGGTCAGGAAGACTTGGGCTCCTCCTGATGTGGGATCCTGGGCCAGCCATTGGCCCTCTTCTTATCCACAGTTTGCCCATCTGCAAAATGAGGATAACGATAGCCCCAACCTCACATAGCAGATCTTAAAGTGCTCTTTAAACATTGATTACTATTGCCCCATCATAGTAGGATCCAAAAACAGCCCTAGTCTATCTTCTTCATGTCCTTGGGCTCTGGCAGAAGCTGCTTCTTCCCTTAATCTCTTCTTACTCCTTTTATTCTTTCTTCCCATCTCTTCTTTTCTTCTTGTTCCATCCCTCTAAGCTTGCCCTGTCTTTCACTTGATGTCCATCAGAAAACATTTATAAAGCATGTCACTGTACTGAACAGTGAAGAGACAAAAGGACAGTCCCTACCCCCCAAAGCAGTTACAGTCTGATATGGGAATGAGGCCACAGCACATGTAATTACAGATCTCTACACCCACACACACACACAACATAACACATTACAGAGGTACAAACCAAAGTGCAGAGACTGTCTGGCAGAATTCTGGTCATTAGCCAAAAGATTCAGGAAAGGTTTCCTGAAAAGGTGACATTTGAGTTGTACCTTAAATGAATAGAAACCCAGACAGAGGGGAAGGTAAGCAAGCACTTTGCAGAAATGAGGAGCAGCGTGGGCAAAGAGTAAATGGTGAAGTGAGAAGAGGAGGACAGTTGGCCTGGTGTTGGACGTGAGGACTGGTGGGTAGCAGTATGGTATTCAGATGGAGGTGTCCTACGGGCAGCTGTGTTTGGGGAAAGGCTCAGGGCCCAGTCTGAGTAGAGGTGGTTGTCAGAGTGGTGGTAGACATGTGAACAAGCCTTCTCAGAGTAATCCTGTGAGCACATAAAACACAATACATAAGATAACAAGGTACCTGTTCTGCCCCAAGGTTAAGAATCCCTGATGTGGAGGGAGAAGAGGACCTAGGTCAAGAGAAGAAGGAGGAGCCTTTAGAAGCAAAATAGGGGTAGCGAGCGGGCATCCCTGAAGCTGAGGAAGGAGAGCATCAGAAGGTGCTGTTTGAGGGGCGGCTACTGCAGAGGTCCCCACCTACCCAGGCTCTGTTGGGTTCGTTGCTGCCTCAACCTTACCAACCAGAGAAATGGGGCATTTGCCAAAGTAAAACAAATTTAGTGGATAGAGCTCCAGCCCCAAGACTGAGAACCTGAGTTCAAATATGGCCTCAGACACTTGACACTTAACTAGCTGTGTGACCCTGGGCAAGTCACTTAACCCCGATTGCCTTACCAAAAAGCAAAAGAAAAAAGAAACAAATGTTATCTACCCTCAAGTTTGGAAAATATTCCTCCTGGGTATATCTACTCCATTACTGTTTTCTGGGTCTATATCATCAGTTGTTTGCCTTTATTCAAAGTTCCTAGAAAGCAGAAATCCTACCTCATGACAAATCTTTGTTCTTTATAAACATATGTACAAGCAATACTGATATTTCATTATGTGGATTAAAGGTCTAATTTCTATCGGTATGTAAAACTCCTATGGGAACCTCCTCCACTATAGCAGATCTCCATCCATGTGAGACTTAGTAGGTAAATCGAGAGGTTAGGTTCCTTGCCAGATGTTCAAGGCTATGTGAACCCAGGACTTCCCAACTCCAAGCCTAGCATCCACTAAACCAGACAGGTGACAGTGGATAGAGCCCTGGACTTGGAGTCAGGAGATCTGAGTTTGAATCCACCCTTAGAGGCTTACTAGCTGTGTGACCCTGGGCAAATCACTGAACCTCTGTACCTCCGTTTCCCCATCTGTAACATGAAGATAATAGCACTTGCTTCCCATGATTGTCGTTAAGGACCAAATGAGGTATTTGTAGAAAGCATAGCAAACCTTAAAGCATTATAGAAGTGCTAGCATTTCAGAGGATGGGATCTTAATTAAAGTAACCACTAGCACCTAGTGCTTTAACTGATCCTCACAAGGGTCCTGTGAGGTCCGCAGGGGGATGAGGGGCTGGTGAAGCCTGAGCTTGAACCCAGCTCTTTGTGTCACGTACTTTGAGACTGTTGAACTCTCGGCTTCCAGTTTTCCGATCAGCTTTTTTCTTCTTTGCTTCTTTCTCAGGGTCAACAGCTTCATACACTCAGTTCCATGCTGGCATGAGAAGATAATCCCTTGAACAGCATCATCAGTTGTAGTAACTTGAAATAACTGCCTTTTGTAAATTGATGCATCTTTTGTGCTTTTGTATCATGTATATTTAATGGGACCAACATGAACACAGCTCTACGATTGTATACAATTCCCTTGCCAACACATCTAAGCAAACTGGAATTTATGTATATAAGCATTGTGTGTTCATGCACAGCAATCACTAAATTACATGTATATTTGTGGAATGCTAATTTAAATGATTAACTTATGGAACCATGACTCATGTATTTATCAAAGGGATAAAGAGATGAAACTTGTGCATATAATTACTGATGAAATGTGTAGCTTGCAGTGTCCTGTACTTTTATTGCAAGACTACTGAAGTTACATGATTCTGTCCTAATATATTTGCTACTGGCAGTGCAGACAGAAAATCGCACTTGTAGAGACCTATTTTTGTAATGGTAGACGTTTTGAATTTTATGGGGGTATTTTGTCAAAGTACTGAAATAAAAAAAAAAACAACTTCATTTTAATCACTGGTGTGTTTTTTAAGCTATTTAACTGATTTAAAAGACAGTGACTTACGCTCATCCAGCCACCTCATTATTTATCTTAAAGTAGTCTGTAGAGGATTTGAAAGGACAGGCTGGAAAGAACCTTAGCTAATCTTACTGAACTACTGAACTAGATGGTGCCAAGACCTGAGCCGTGCTCAGAGCTTACAGGCCTCCATAAAAGTCAACTTTCTAGGTTCTTTGAGGATAGCATACGAAAACAAGAGCAAACTAATACAGCTTTTTTTATAATGACTATTTTATACGATTCATACATTTGTACATTAAACACAAATGCATCTGTCCAATCCCAAATATTTAATGAGATGATCTGATTAAAATCTATAGGCGATTCTCTTCTTCCCACCCGGTATAAATAAAATACTTTGCCAATAAACTCATTGTTTTATCCAAAATTATTTTAATGTGAAAAATTAACAGCACAACTTTAATTACATTTAATGAGTTCAACATGAGTCCTGAAAACTATTTTAACTAAGAACATTACTGGAACATACATGATATTTCAAGGAGGGAATATTTCAAGCCTTACCTAGTAAGAACAAATTGTGTACTGAAATACCCAGTATCAATATAGTCACATACATACGTACACACCCCTAGTAAAGTTTCAAATTAGAACATATACATGAATCTGTCAATTCTACCTTTACAGTTTGATATTTAGTTCCCTCTCCCTCAATCAAAACAGACGTCTACATTTATTGGATTCAGGTAATTTAAGTAAGAATAACAATCAGGCTTAATCCCAGGAGACACTTAGACTACAGTCTATCTCTAACAGCTATGGGGGGAGGGGAGACGGAGGCAGGGGGAAGGCATACAGGTGTTCCTTTCTGATATAGATAAAAGGAGGAAGGAACTAGTCCTTTTCAAAATATTAACAAATAAACCTTTGGTACCAGACAAACTTCTGGCACCCTTTTCTCTCCCAGAAATCCAAAGAGATGTTCTTGGACAAGAGTGGGGCTTCCCAAAATTCTGCTGAAGCAGGTAGGCTCCTGGGAGTGTCAACCGAAGATGAAACCTATCATCCAAGCCATGAATAACTGGTAAGTATAAAAATTAATTTGTAAAAATACATATAATTTGAGAGTAAAGATTTTAGTTTCCTTTTTTATAATATTAAAAGACCAAAAAAACAAAAACAAAAACAAAAAGCTTATCAGACCTTGGTAGGAACTGTCTGATTTTCTAGTGACACAACTTGGAGGAAATTGGATATTTTGGAGGAACCCTATTCCCACATGTAACCTGAATATGACCATAGTATGAAGACATTTAACACAACTACTCTAATTTAAAAGCACCATTTATTTTTTTTTTAAATGCATCATGTCATTTGAGTAAGCCTGCATCCATCCTTGGAATTTTACTGGATTTCACATTCGTTATGTTAATAGTCCTGGGCAGGCTCCCGCCTTCCAGTTGAAACATACACATCCTTTTCTCAGAATTTATAGTAGAAAACTACCCTTAAAATTAATCCTGTTTAGAGGATTAGATCTTTCTCAGCCCAATTTTAGAATGTCTCAATGAACTTGACTCCAGTAATGTACACATGGCAAGTAAAGTATGGAGAATGGCATTATAATCATGTAAACAAATACCACTGTAGCATAAGCATTCATAGACTAGTTTTCTTTTGAAATTGCACACCCAAAAACCCAGTACATTTTAAAGTTATTTTGTGAACTTCATTCAGTGCAAATGCTATACAGCGCCTCACAACATACAAACATGGTTTTCCCGTCTTGTTTTTTTCATGTCGTTCTTCGTTTGTATCTGATTATTGGGTTATCTGGGGTGTGAATCATAGTTGTATAATTCACAGTAGGAAAATATCCATCAACAAGATCAAATTCATACAAGCGAAGCAGAGTGGACCAGATTGTCTTAATTTGGACGTACGCAAAGTTTTCGCCAATGCAGCGATGCCGACCTATGAGGGGAAAGCAACATATATGTGAAGATACTTTAAAGACTAATGTTGCTACTTACTAAAAATTGTGAAAGTTAATTCAATCAAACAAAATAGATACTGACTGCCCTCAAGGAGTTTATGTTCTACTAAAAAAAAATATAACACGTATACAAGTCAACACAGGGTATAATGAGGAATAAGATAACAATAACAAATGAGAATTGAGGGTTAGAAAATCACGGAGAACCAGGGGACTGAAATCCTGCCTCTGCCATTTGCTGGATGGCCCTGAGGAAGTTGTGCCTCCACCTCCCTGTAAGTAAAAAGGACCGGGGGGGGGGGGGGGGGGCCCCCGGGAACCGTTTTTAGGGGGGGGGGGGGGGGGGGGGGGGGGGCTGCACTCGAGAACCGTTTTCATGATGTGGGCTCGGGATGACAGAAGTGAGAAGCTTCATGGAGGTGACACCTGATACAGAGGGCTGAGGTTATGAAGCCTGGTGGTGAGGACAGCAGCAATGGAGTAACTCAGAAAAACACTGTGAAATAGGGAAGTATCATTCTACCCATTTTACAGAGAAGGAGGCAGAGGCTCTGAGAAGTCAGCCTGCCCAAGGATCAATGTAGCATCATCTAAGGAAACTCTGCCAGAAGACGGAGTGAGCACAAGTAACAGAAACAGGTGCAAATGAAGGTCAAGTCAGTCAGCCGAGGAATGAAATTTTCAGAGAGTATACTGGAAAATGTGGGCAGAGTTGAAACTGGGACACGGAGGGTTGAGGAGGATAGGGACTGGCGAGGGGGGTGGTTTACTTTTAAGACAACCCTCTCCTAAGTATCACAGGATCTGGGCGATTAGTAAGTGGTGGGACTTGACTAGACCAGGCAGAGAGGATTGTGAGCAGGAGGAACTCAACGCAAGATGGAAAAAGTTACAGTAATGACGGTCTGGGCAGGGTGCCTGGGAACAAAGGGAGAGGACCTAGGATGGATCCTTGGAAGATGCCCGTGCTTCAAGGGAGCAGGTGAAAAATAGCATGCAAGAGAATAGTCAAGAGAAAACAGTCAGGAGATACGTGTCCCAACAGCCAAGAGAGGGCAGTGTAGGGGGATAGGATGGAAATGGCCAGCAGGACAGAAGAGGGGCCACCTTTTCATAAGAGGCCGATACAGCTTTCTGGTTGGGTCAAGAAACCCTGAAATAATAATTTATGCTTTCTCTAAGTTCCTTCCTCTGCCAACTCAGCACTCTTTTAATTACTGACTAAAGCTACTTAACTGTCATTTCTAGGTCCTACTCCTCTTGTTCCACTGAAATGTCTTTTCTGAAGTTAGCTATGTAACACTTTTTGATTTTAGAGTCAATTTTTGCCTGAGACAAAGTATGAACTAAAGGTAGGCCCAGGAATAAATCTTTTGCAACCATGCTGGACTTAGAGGCAGGAAGACCTAAAGCCATATTCAGCCTCAGATACTTACTAGCTGTGTGACCCTGGACAAGTCACTTAATTTGTTTGCCTCAGCATCCCCATCTGTAATATATATGGAACATAACAGCACCTACCTCCTAGGGTGGTTGTGAAAATCAAATGAGATAACATCTATTAAGTGCTTTGCACCTTTAAAGTGCTACATACATGCTATTGTTAATTAGTATCATCCTCCTTACAATACAAAATCTGCTTTAAAGAAAGACACTTAACATTTGAAAACTATGAAAACCGTTTCTTTGGGGAATTCCAGCGTTTTGAGCAGCTACAAGAGCTTTCGAGAATCCCTGAAATCTTACCTAGTTTAACTAATAAGGACTGTGTTTACTATCCTTTTATAAAGTTCTGTAACAACTTTAAGATGTTCTATGGGGGGAGGAGAGAAACGTTTGAACTGTTTGCTCAACATTATAAGGATGATCACCTGTAAAAGACTTAGCTATCCTGTTCAAGACAATTCCCGGACTCATGATGAAAAATGTTGTCCACCTCCAGAGAGACAGCTGAATAACTGAGTGCAGATTGAAGCAGGCTTCTTTTACTCTATTGTTCTGTTTGTGTTTTCTTTTGCAACATGGCCAGTATAGAAATGTTTGGCATCACCTCACATACAGAATCGCTGTCAAACTGCTTGCCTTCTCAAATAAGTGAGAACTGGTAGGAGCAACAAAATTTGGAAATCAAAAAAATTTCTAAATTTTTGTTAAAATTTTACATGTAATTGAGAAATATTTAACAGAATGAAAATAACTTTTTTTCTGTTTGCTTATGAAAACCACTTTTTAGGCAAAAATTCAAGAGCAAGATCAGAAGAACTGCTTCCCAATAGCTTAGCAACAATTAGTTGGTAATGTTCAATTATTTGAAAATTTGGATTAAGTACAGAGATTACATTTAAAAAGAAATATTAATTGCATCAAGTTAAAATGTAAATGACATACAAAATTACTAACCAAAGAAGAACAATTCTAGAAGACAATTCTGATCAACAATGAAACAGAACTAACAAGTACAGTGGGATAGACTGTCCAAGACAACTTAGAATTCGTAACTCAAGCTGTGACTTCAGGACAGAATTTGGTAGACCCTAAAACCTAAACCTTTACCAAAGCATATCTGAAAAATTTCAGAGATCCCAGTCAGTCACTCTTAACAATAATAAAGCTGAAAGTGGATAAGAGGCCTTTCAAAAATAAAATTCTGACCATCATCGTGAAATAAAAACAGCATAGAGTCATTTGAAGGAGGCGATGTGGCTGAACTCCAGTCTTTAAAGTATGTGCAAAAAAAGATGGAAAGGGTAACACGTAACGATGAACAAATTTGTCTGGAAAAACAAAGATACGTAGAACGGGACTTTTTAAACTTTTTCCCCTCGCAACCTCTTCGGTGCTTCTTAAACTGTGGGTCACAATAGAATATTGAGGGAAATGAAGGGGAGGAGAAGGGGAAACAGCATTTCTTGAGCTCACACTACATTATAAAGCAGCAGTCAACATAACCATCTGGTGTTAAAGAATAGGGAGAGCTCATAAACAAGAGAACTCAATAATCCAGTGTTTGATTAAGTGGAAAACCTCAATTATCGAGGAAAAAGCTCCTTATGTGGAAAAAAAAAAAACCACTGGAAAAACTGGGAAAGTCAGGCAGAAATTCAGCTTAGACCAACACACCATATTTTACAACATATTCTAAATGGATACATCACTTTAATATTAAAGATGATACTACAGAAAAATCAGAAGAAAAACAGGTCGTGCATCTCTCAGGTACGGGTAAAAGAGATGTATTCTTAACCAGACAGAGAGGCAGTTACAAAAGAGAAAATATAACTTTGATTACTTAAAACTGAAAAGCTTTTGCACAGACAACATTAATGCATGTAAGTTAAGAGACAAAAAGTAGTTGAATGGGAACAAGGTCTTTTGTATCAAATTTCTCTGAGAAGGGTTTGGTATCCAAGATACAAAACAATTAATAAATATAAACATGATTAAATGGTCAAAGGATATGAATAAACACTTAAAAAGAAATACAACGCTTTGACCCAGCAATAGCACTTCTAGGGCTGTATTCCAAAGAGATCATAAAAACAGGAAAAGGACCCACATGTACAAACATATTTATAACAGCTCTTTCTGTGGTGGCAAAGAATTGGAAATTGAAGGGATGCCCATCAATTGGGGAATAGCTGGGGAATTGAATCATCAACTGGGGAATGTGTGGTATGTGAATGTAACAGAATTACTATTGTTCCATAAGAAATGGTGAGCAGGCAGATTTCAGAAAAACCTGGAAAGACTTGTATGGACTGATGCTGAGTGAAGTAAGCAGAACCAGGAGAACACTGTACACAGTAACAGCCACATTGTGTGATGACTGATTCTGACTGACTTAACTCTTCTCAGCAATGCAGAGATCTAAGAAATCTCCAAAAGTCTCATGATGGAAAATGCTGTCCACATCCAGAGAAAGAACTATTGAGTCTGAATACAAATCGAAGCATACTACTTGCTCTTTTTTTCTTTCTGTTTTGTTTTGCTGCTTCTTTCTTATGGATCCTCCTATTGGTTCTAATTCTTCTTTAAAACATGACTAATGTGAAAATGTTTAATAGAAATGTATATGTAGAGCCTATATCAGATTGCACGTGGTCTTGGGGAGGAAGGGAGGGAAAACGTACAACTCAAAAGCTTCTGGAAGTGAATGCTGAAAACTAAAAATTAAAAATATGTCTGCTAAGAACAAAAAAAAATTACAAAATATTCACAACCACATGAAAAAAATGCTCCAAATCACTAATAATAAAAGAAATACAAATTTAAGTGAAGTTTCACTTCACGTTCTACAAACTGGAAAAAATGACAACAGTTACTATTGGAGGACAGTCAGTCTATTTTGTTGCTGGTGGAGCTGTGAGATGGTGCAACCACTTTGTAAAGCAACTGAAATTATGCAAATGAAGTGACTAAACTGTCTATATCCTTTGAATTCCTGAGCTTATCACACCCCAAGGAAGCCATCAGTAAGAAAAGTCCCCATATACTCCAAAATATTTACAGCAGAACTTTTTGTGATAACTAAGAATTGAAAACAAAGTAGATGTGCATCAACTGAGGACTGGCTAAACAAATTGGGGTGCACGAATATAATGGAATAGAACTGTACCTAAGAAATGATGCATGTGATTTAGACAGAGAAGCAAGGAAAGATCTCAATGAGCTGATGCAGAATCAAGTCAGCAGAGTCAAGAAAACAAGCTACACAATATCCACAACAATGTAAATGGAAAGAATGACACCCAAAAAAATCAAAAGTAAATAGAACACAATTATAAATATCCAGCAGGACTCAAATGAAGAGGTGGAATGACACCCTCAACCCAACCCTTTGTGGAAGAGGTCCACGTAGGAAACGTTTGACAAAAAAATAAAAATACAGTAACACACACACACACACACAAATAAGTATACAGCAGGCTCACCTGCTCCAAAAGGCACATATGCAAACTTCTCGCCCGATGCAGGATTATCTTGTAAGTATCGGTCAGGATTAAAGTCCAAGCGTTCTATCCAAGAGTCTTTAAGTCTATGATTAACAGTAGGAGAGACACACACCTGATGACCTGGAGGAATTGTATAGCCTGCTACAATCTACAAGTTAAAGGAACACAATACATTTTTCTTTAGGCAACTCAAATATATTTCAAATTAACTGAAATCAACCCCACAAAATAAGTGAGAACCAATATGCAATTGTACATCACAAAAAAATCTAGCTAGGTGGCAGACTGTTTAAACAAATACATTATTTTATCATAAACTTCCATTACATGATTATGTGGCAGATTTTCTCTGAATGGCAGCTACTACTAAGAAAGTACTATGTTAGGTATCATTTTCATCTTGGTCTCAGGTTTTCAAGAACAGGTGTGCCCTGCCTGCAAAACAGCCACAGGCAGAAGGGAGCGCGGCACAGTGAATGAGTTTAGCTCCCAAGGACCTGGGTTCAAACCTCACCTCCTCAGCGCTTCCAGCCCTTTCCAGTCCTCCTTAAGCTTAGCACATTCCCTCTTCCCTCTAGACACTGTTTTGTTTGTGTGACTGTTTGCATGTCGTCTCCCCCATTAGGGCAGGGTTGTCTTTTACCTTTCTCTGTATCCTCAGCACTCAGCAGGCACTAATCAATGCTTGTTAACTGAACCTGACTCCCTGTGTGCCCTGGACAAGCTCCTTCACCTCCTGGGCCTCTCAGCCTGGTCATCTGTAAAATGAGGAGGCGGACTTGGGAAGGACCCTGAGCTCCCTGCCAGCCCTACGCAGAGAATCCTGCCCACGCATCTGTCTGGAGGAACACTCACCTGGGAGGTTTTGGCCAGTCTCATCATAGTCATTATAGGAGGTCTAAGTCTTAGGGTTTCTTTCAAACAGCGATCTAACAAATGTAGATCTTTGAGCTAAAGAGAGAAAAATCTGTGAGCTGATTGACAATCAATACAGGTAAAAGTTCACAAAGAAAATAGTATAAAATGTTTTTCTACTTGACTAGTATATTTTATAGTCTGCATTACCCTCAGCGGCATCTCAATGGCCAAGACCTGGAAAACACCTTCTACTGCCAAGAGGAAGAAGAGAAAAAAGCCAGGCAGCACCTCTACATGGATGCCGCTCAGCGGGCCACTACAAGGAAAGTCTCCAATCTAACCCCTGACCCCCACACCTCCAAAACTGCCCTCCGTGACCCTACTTAGGTCTTTCATTTCAAACCGAGAGTCAAGCAAACCTGATCATAATTTAGAGGAGGCAAATCTTCTCCGCAGACACTCTGCTGTTCTAAGAAACATTTTTCCTGCAGCGTTTTGTCTCTGGCCAAAAAGAAGCCCATCCAAGCACTTGTGGTCGAGGACGTGTGCTGCCCCGCCAACAGAAGTCCAATCAGCAGCCCTGCAATCTCATCGTCTGTCAGAGGCCTCCCATCCCTGAGGAAGCCAGCCAGACAAACAACGTTAGCACTTACAGCAGGCACAGACACCTCAGAATGTCAATGAAATGTAAAAATCCATGGTGTTCTCAAGAGCCACAAGTTAAAGTTCACATTTTCTTGGAGAAAATAGTAGAAAGAAAGGTAAATAACAAAGGACCTTTTTTTTTTTTTAAGTGAGGCAATTGGGGTTAATTGACTCGCCCAGATCCACACAGCTAGTGAATAGTATGTGTCTGAGGCTACATTTGAACTCAGGTCCTCCTGACTCAAGGGCCGGTGCTTTCTCCACTGCGCCATCTAGCTGCTCCCAAAGGAACTTATTTCAACCATTAGAAGTCCACTGGCAAAAAAAATGCTACTCCATTTTTCAACTGTTCGGTTCCTTATTTTTCACAATGATCTGTAGACATTTCAGATAAAATAACATAATTCAGTGCTAAAAACAAACTTTTACCAGTCAGAGGACAAAAAGATAAAACATTAAGCAAAATTATTAAGTAAATTTCCTTATTTTAGCTCAGTACATCTGCCTCTGAACAGTTTTTACTTACTTGTAAGTAGATTCTAGTAAAGTTTGAAGAATATCATCAATTTTTTCTTTGGACTTCCTACGTTTCCAGATCGCCTCACAGAAAATGTTTTTGATTGCTCGATGTGCTTGGTCCCGGCGCCTATAATTCAAAAATTATCAATTATGCAAAAATGTCGAAATAATTACCAATTTTTAACTTCAGGGCTTTTCATTTCATAAGTAGTGATAAAATTCTAGCTAAAGGGAGCCCATTTTAAAATGAATTTAAATTCCCCACCCTATTAGACACAGTGACATTTGTTTATTTATGAGGTAGCCACTTATACTGATCACGCCCTTGAAGGATCTTCCAATGTGAGTGAAAGCAGAGTTTTTTGGTTTTTTTTTTTTTTAACAAATTTCAGAATTTCACTGCAGCACAGATTGCTTACGGGGGCAGCGTGGCTCCATTTCTAACAGATCTGCTTCCGCTTTCCCATGTATTCTCACTGTCTTGTCTACTCTTTCCCTCCCCATAGAAAGAATCAGAATGGTTTTCTTCCGCCTCCCCTAAAGGAACTGATAAGCAGGACACAGCCCATTCCAGTTGCTCCCCACCACAGCACCCACCTGAAACCCTGAACAATTAATCAACATCATGTATATGTTCTCTGTGCAAGGCACTGCAATAGATGTGGAGTGTGAGGGACAGAAAGATATCAAACTCAGCATAGTGCTTGCCCTCAAAGAACTGACAAAACATATAGTTTGGGATGTAAGGCATAACGTCTTTAAATGCTAGCTCACGTTAAACGCTATAGAGATGAAGAAATGTCAAAGTGTACCACTGCTAAATAAACGGGACAAACAAGTTCCTACACTACAGACGTATTCTAGCTGAGGTGGTAAAGGAAGGCTTGATGAAGGAGGCAGAATTTGAGCTGGATTTCTTTCAAAAAGTTAGGATTTACATAAGTTAGGCACAGCGAAAGATACTTCACGCGGGATAACTGGAATCAAAAGCAGTTAAGTATGTTCAAGACACTGATCCAAGTGGAGCAGGAGTTTCATGTAGGGGAATGAGACATGATTATAAAAGTGTGTTGGGATCAGATTAGAGATGGTTTTGAAGAGAATAAGGCAGACTTTATCCTGTAAAAAAAAAAAGAAAATGGAGAGCATCACTGAAGATTTCTGATGCCCACTTTGCCTCATTTCTGATGTCCACATTGTACTCATGTGGCCTTAAGTAATTCACTTAACTACTTTGTGCCTCAGTTTCCTCACCTGTAAAATTAAGAGTCTGAACTAAAAGGACCTCTTAAAATCCCTTCCAATTCTAAATCAGTGATCTTATGACACAATCCAAAAAATTAATCTGGAAGTAACTACAAGCTGGGGAACCAATTCATTAGGGTTATTAATTAAATCTGGGTATAAGGTGATAAGAGCAGTAAAGTGAAAGCAATGGGACTGCAAAGAAACATTATAAAAGGACAAACAGAAATAACTATCAGTGAGAGGATGTAAGGAAAAAGTCAGAGATGACTTTACCAGTCACAAAAGACAACCCAATCAGCATTTTGGGAAAATGCAGCTGTTCTCAAGGTTTTCTCTATCAATCATTAAGCATTTATTAAGCACCTATTGTATTTTAGGCACAAGGGATACAAAAACAAAAAGGAAATAGTCCTTGTACTTGTATCTTACACTCCATCATAAGACACAATGGGTAGGCACAATGATTAGAACACTGAGCCTGGACTAGCTGGGTGACCCTAGGAAAATCACTTCACCTGTCTGCCTCAGTCTCCCCATCTGTAAAATGGGAATAAGAGCCCCTACCTCACAGGGTGGTTGAGGGTCGCATCAGATAACATATGTAAACCTTAAAGTGCTGTACACATTGACTATTAATCCTATTAGTACCATTACTTTTATACGTACGTTAAAAAGACACAAAATTGCCACAAAATAATTTTGGCAGGGAGGACAAGCAGCTGGGAGACTGGGAAAAGCGGCACTACAGCCAAGTTTGGAAGGAAACAAGAGATTTTGGGAGGAAAAGGTGAGGAGGGAGCCCTTCTAGGCACAGAGACAGACACTGGAGCGTGCTGAAGGATCAGCAAAGCCAGCCTGGCCAAACCACTGAGGACTTACTGGAAGGAGAGCAGAGGCAGGGGGAGGCCAAACAGTTAAGGGCAGTTTATATTTTAGAGGCAATGAGGAGTTGCTGGAGTTTGGGAGAGAGGGGACAGTAGGGGAGGACAGGATAATGGTCAATGTTGGCCAGACCTGCACCTGAACGCAGGGGTACTTTGGCAGGCGTGTGTTAACAGATGAATAGGGAGAGACCCACTAGGGTCTGCTGAAGCAGTCCAGGTAAGAGATGACATGTGCCAAAACAAAGATGGTGACCATGTGGGCAGAGGGTAAACATCCAAAGATGGCTTAAAGGGAGAAACCACAAGATTCGTAACTGAAAAGATGTGTGGGGAGAAGAATGAAGAGTGATAACGCCAAGGTTACAAACCTGAGGGACTGGAAAGAAGGTAGAATACTCAACAAATATATGGCAATTTAGAAAAGAAATAATAAAAGCAATAAAATAGCTCTGTTTAGGACATGCCAAATTTGAACCGCCTAAGGTACACGTCCAGTATGAACCAACAGGTGGTTGGTAGCGACGTTCTGGAACTCAGGAGAGAGACCAGGGCTGGATTATTGATCCAGGAGTTACATGCAGAGCAACAGTAAAAACTCACCGAAGTTGATGAAGTTATCAAGCAAGAGCACAAAAAAAGAAGAGAGACCCAGAGAGAGTCCTAAGTACACCCACAAGGCCACTGCAAATGACAGCCACAATAAAAACAACATTCATATAGCACTTTTAAGGTGTGCAAAGCGCTTTATAAATCTCATTTTATCCTCACAACAACCCTGGAAGGTAGGTGCTATATTTCAGCCCCATTTCACAGATGAAGCAACTAAGGCAGACAGATAATTGAATCAGGTCACATACCGAGTGTTTGAGGCCAATTTTGAACTCAGATCTTCCCGAGCCCAGGTCCAGCACCAACCCACCTAACTAAACTCTCCTTTAAATGAGCTCAGTATTTAAAGGACAGCTGTGGTAATTTTTTTTCTACTGGAAACATCCCCTAATTTGCTTTTTAAATCTGCCTTTCATTTGTCAGTTTTTCATTAAGCACGGCATACCAATATCACAGTAAACAGCATGACAGGACAAGCAGTTGGCCGTGGGGGTCAGGACTGCTTGGGTTCACCTTCTGCTCGACACATACCAGCTCTGTCACCTTAGGACGTCCCTCCTCAGTATCCCAGCACTTTAACAGCGAGTCAGAGACCCTCATCTACATCAATAGAGGGAAATCTCACACTGGGAGTTCCCTCTGCCAATGAAATCCCCCATCCAGACAAAAGGCAACAACAAAGCACCACAAAAGTCCCGAGTCAGATGAACCAGGTAGTGCAGTAAATACCTGAAACTGGGCAAAGGCAACCAGCCTGGCAGGAGCCAGGCAGCATGGCTAAAGCCTCCATCCAGGTCTGCGTAGAGCTGGGCCACTTTTTCGTTCAGCTGGCTTCTGATCTCTTTTCCATGTAAACAGTGGCTCGCCGTGAGAATGATGAGCTCAGAAAGGGCTTCAAACAAATCTGAGGAAAAGAGACAAAGAGTCCATGTTAAGGCACCCTCAGGGCCTCCCCCTCCTCCTCCGAGACCACCGAGAAGACAGGCCCTGGGCCTACCCTTCTCGTTACAGGAGACATTCAGAAACGAAGAAGGCCAGTGTTTGACTTTCATAAGTAAAGCAGGGACCTCGCTGTGGCATGGAGGTGATGCAACTTCTCAAGGCTCGACCAGCTGCGCAAAAGGCCTGGCAGGTTCCAGGGAGCCTGAAACACTCTGGTGGTGCCATCAGTGGGCAGGGGGCCACTGACTGAAGCTGGGCCTTGCTAAGGAGGGCAAGGCTTATCACCGGCCACTGCGTGATGGATGAATCACTGGCAATAGACAGGAAACCAAGAAAAATAGGAAAGGGCCCTCAGTCAAGCAAAGATGGGCACTCAAATCACTCCTCTAAGACCATCACAACACCTCACTTAGCTGACAAGCACAGCTGAGCGCCAGAAAAATCTAACTTGTAAACAAAAGGGTTCCCAGCCACACAGAGCACTTAATTAACTAAGCACTGCATGCTTTATTCTCGTGATACAAATCCTCTTCTTTGAGAGATGGCTGTTAAACTTGGTTATCTGGTCTTCCCATTCCAAAGCAAAGTGGGTTCAAATGGAAATGTCTTGATATTTTAATTGTTGTGGAGGACAAGAAAAGAACAGAGACATCTGACAATGCAAGAAGGAAAGGACTATAAAAACTTCATCTTTTTTTTTTACACAAAAGTAAAGCAAAGGGTCATTTTACTCTAAGTGCAGAAGACCCAACGATCTCCAACAGTCTTGAGGACAAGGCCGTATTGTGTTGCAGTCCAGTAAAAATGCTGGCAACCTAACATCATTTGGTAACGTTAAACATGTGCACTTCATTGCAATCAACGTAATCCACTTTGAAAATATTTCCGTCGTCATGGGTAAACTAATTTTTCTGGCTAATAAAGATGAAAAATTTACTCGTGTGAATTTTATTTTCCTCAATGATACATTACTGTACATAATTACACTTTGAAGTGAATTTGAATGTTTGAAGTTTAAAACTTTTAACCTTTCATGAAAACTAAAATTAGTTTCCTATTTTGAAAAGACCTCTTTTAATGACTTCTACATTTCTATCTCAGATTTTATCAAGTTTTAAATAATAAAATTTACATTTATCCTTAAGTTGTAAACATATTAATTTTAAAGTTATATTAACTACATCCAAGTCAGCACAAAGTTTTCTACTCAGATTTTTAAGTCTATACTAAATCATTTTGTTTCCATTCCATTCAAGTTATTTTTTTTAAACACTGCAATTTACCTAACAAAATTCTTATGTTAAAGAATTGGGGGGGGAGAACTGGGGGGTAGGGAGGAGCTAGAAGGAAGAAGGATATATCAAGAAATTCAGATGATGCCAAAACAGATACCAATAAAAGTGTTCCCCTCCCCTAAAAAGCAAAATGCCTATATTAAAATAACTTTCCAAATCCAAGCAGAAATATTAGAATAAATTTTTTAAATCTTTGCTTACTTTTTTCTCCACTTTCTCCCCAGCTTTCAAAGTATTCCCTTGTTTCTTTTTCAATTATCAAAACATGTTGTTTAAAATGGGCTATATTAAGGCCAGTTTTTAACATTTTCTTTTGTTCCAAGAATACCTTCAAAAAAATGAATTAAATATTAAAAGACAAGGAACACATTTCTTTTTAACCATAGGAAGTCTCCTTAATATCTCTCTCACAGAAAACTATATTCTAAAAGAGGAATAACTTTTTTTAAAAAACCTATACCAAAATTGGCAACCCTAAACAAATAAACTGCAAAATGGGTGCCCCC
Source organism: Vombatus ursinus (assembly GCF_900497805.2). Classification (NCBI taxonomy): domain Eukaryota; kingdom Metazoa; phylum Chordata; class Mammalia; order Diprotodontia; family Vombatidae; genus Vombatus; species Vombatus ursinus. The sequence goes on along the minus strand of NW_020945237.1, from coordinate 1,884,378 downwards.
CCATCTCCTAGCACCCAGTGCCTTCAAGCTGCCCCGTCTTAAATGACTCTTCTCACAGAAGTACTCCATGCTTCAAAATTCCCTCCAACCCACTACCTCAGCCAGACACCAAACCAACCAACTCCAAAACCCTCCTAATTTTCCACTGATTCAGTACAGTGCCCTTTCACCTTCCTGGTCTCCTTATATATGTCCTCTCCCCGATCCCTACTAACTCAAGGCTACTAATTAGTAGCAACTGTTAAAAGATACTACTACGCTACAGAACTAGGTTAGAGATTCCTTAATAACATACAGCAAGCAATTTGAGAATGTTTAATTTTAATTGGCATTCTAGGTTAAAACATTTAACCGATATTAATCCCCAAAAAGTAACTCGTACTGGGTTTGGCACATCATAAGCAACTCCTTTTCCAAAGACTGGTGTTGTGAGCCGGCTGTAAACGTCTTCTGCATTCAGATCTTCATTCTTGCTGTTGAACAGCAGGGCAGCAGCATCGCTGCCAAGGAGGTACGTAAACTTCTTGCCCACCATCGTAAAACTAAATACAGGGCCATACTGGGAAGGAAGAAAGCATACACGATAACGTGACGAAGGAAACACAGAAACATTCTCATTAATTTTTCTACACTGTAGGATCAGAAGACACCTCAGAAATCAACTAGTCCAATCTTTACTTGAAATACAAAATTCTTCTACAGCAACTCTAACAAGTCAATAGCCAGCCTCCACGTGCACACCTCCAGTGAGAGGAAGCTCACTATTTCTTAACGTAACTTAGTCCACTTTTAAACAGGTCTAATGATTAAGAAGTTTTCCCTTATACTGTGCCATAATCTGCCCTTCTACAGCTTTGTTGGACCTGTGACCTAACTAGAAACAAAGGAGCCTAAAGCCTCCTCCTTACCCTCCGGCCCTGGGAACCCTTCCTTCCGGGAAGGCATGTGGGGACCTTGGAGAGCTCCTCCCTGACCCTTCACATCACTCATTAATCAGCTGGCAGCAAGTTTTCATCATGTCACATCTCCACCTCCATTTTCCAGCTTCTTTTTCATGTGTTATCTTCCCCATCAGACTGACCTCCTCAAGGGCAGGGACTGCCTTTTACCTTTCTCTGTATCTCCAACTTTCACTATATTAGGAGCTTAATGCTTACTGACTGACTGACCTTAAAGGACAGAGAAGTGAAGTGATTTGTCCACGGTCACAAAGAATCAGAATATGAAAACAGATCTTCCTAACTACCTGTCCAGGGCCTCATCCAGGAACCCACTGCCCTAATCCATCCATTTAGGTACTTATTGTAAGCACCTCCCTACAGTGTCCTAAGAAGCCTAGCCCTCAGCATCCTTCCACAGGGAGGTGTTTCCTACTAACCACCATCAATCAGGTGAGTGGAGCTCAGTGTAGTTTCCATGGTTATGGAGTAAAGAGGGAAGCACTGAGGAAAACTGAGTCCGTCCAGAGTGAAAAAGCGTGTGAAAGACTAGACACTGAAAAGAACGGATAAACAGGTTATCAAGAATCCTGGGATGAGTGAATAAGGGAAAACCTAAGAAAAGCTAATCTAAATTTTGTTGATCCACAAGGTAGATTGGGCTTGACTCAAGTAGAAGACTCACCTTCTCATACGCATTTTCCAGAAACTCAATAGGACTTTTCCCAAATGCTATTGCATGTCCAAGGAAAGGAATAGGAGAGAAAATGTAGGGTGGACATTTCTGAAAGAAAAGAAAAAAGATTGTAACTTATTATAGACCCACATACAACAAACAGAGTTTTAAAAAATTCTGTGTAAGTCGCCACTAAAACTTAAAACAAAAATAACACAAAGGATGGAAGCAACATGCACTGCAGTTTCAGATGCTGGACACAGCTGAAGACACGGCAAAAATTACCACTATAAATACAGGACAGAAATTAAAGTTATCTACAGTCATAGAAAAAATGCTCCAAATCATTACTGATTAGAGAAACGCCAATCAAAACGGCTTGAGGTACCACATCACACCTATCAGATTGGCTAACATGACAAAACAGGAAAATAATAAACATTGGAGAAGACTGGGAAAACTGGAACACTAAGGGGTTGCTGGAGTTGTGAACTGATCTAACCATTCTGGAAAACAATTTGGAACTATGCCCAAAGGGCTATAAAAATGTGCATACCCTTTGACCCAGCAATAGCACTTCTAGGGCTTTATCTCAGAGATCATAAAAATGGGAAAAGGACCCACATGTACAAAAATATTTATAGCAGCTTTTTTTGCGGTGGCCAAGAATTGGAAATTGAGGAGATGCCCATCATTTGGGGAATGGTTGAACAAGTTGTGGTAAATGAATGTAATGGAATACTATTGTGCTACAAGAAATGATGAGCAAGCAGACTTCAGAAAAACCTTTAAAGACTTATATGAACTGATGCAGAACCAGGAGAACATTGTACACAGTAACAGCCACCCGTGCAATGACTGACTTTGATAGACTTAGTTCTCAGCAACGCAAAGATCTAAGATAACTCCAAAAAACTCATGATGGAAAAAGCTGTCCACACCCAGAGAGAGAACGATGGAGTCCGAATGCAGATGGAAGCACGCTATTTGCTCTTCCTTTTGTTGCTATGATTTGATTCTTCTTTCTCATGGTTCCTCCCATTAGTTTTAATTCTTCTTTCGATCATGACTAATTTGAAAATATGCTTAATATGAAAGTTTAAGTACAGCCTAAATCAGATTGCATGCTGTCTTGGAGAGTGGGGAGGGGGAAAAAATTTGAAACCCAAAATCTTATGGAAGTGAATGTTGAAAACTAAAAGTTAATAAATTGTTTAATTAAAAAATAAATAAATAAATACAGGACAAATTTTCAGAGTCAGATAGCAAGAAGAAAAGGGGGGAGGGTTGCTATGTGGGTGTCCTTGCCTCCAGTTTCTTCTAGCACTCTCGATTTCAGTTCTAGAACACTAGCAAATGGATAGTAGATAAAGACCTAAAAATTAAAACTACAGGGATAGGAAGGAACAAAATAAAAGCAACACACTTATCAATGAACAAAGAGTACATTTCGGAACATTTAAAAGCTAAGCAAAAAAAAAAAAGAGGCAGGATTAATATGAACTTTAACATGAATTCCCCTTTAAGATGAACTCTGGCAACTAACCATAAATAACCCTTCTGACCACACCAAATGAGACTGTTAATGCTAAAGTAAAGTTTTCTGGAAATCAAGTTAGTAATGAATGGTGAAGAAAAAGCAAACTCCTTCCCTATTGCTGTCAGGTCACATGGCCCTCCTCCAACCCAAGGGTCATTCTAGATTCTCCTGTGGCACTCACTGTACACACACCCAGTCTCTAGCTTATGCCATGTCCCTTGTCTCCACTCAAGAGCCACCACCAGAGGCAGGCTTCTACCTTCTGCACCACAGCAATGACCCGGCTGTTCTCTGCTTCCTAAGCCTCCTCCCCACTCTCATCTGCTCTCTACTCCCCCTCCCCCCATTTCTAGAAATAGAAATCACTTAAAGAATCAACGTTAATACTGTTTGGCACGGGAGGCCCCTTCTTCCTTTGCCTTCTCAGACTTTTGCTTTCCTCAGACATTCCTTTTCTCCCCCTGTCTTCTCCTCTCTCTGTCTTCCCTTCTCAGTCTTCCCTCTCTTCTTTCTTATTCTCTCTCCTTTTTTCCCTCATCTCCTCTCTCCTTTCTCCTCCATTTCTCAGTTTCTCTCCTCCCTCCTCTCTCCATTTCTCAGTTTCTCTCCTCCCTCCCAGTCTTTTCCCTCTGGCAGACACACAGTCAGTGACACCTGCATGCTGTCACCCCCATTAGATTAAGGGCTCCAAAAGGGCACAAGTCGCTTTTGCTTCTCTCCCCACGCCGGGGCTTCGCACACAGTGAACGCTCGCTACAAAGTTGTTGAGTGAGTGAGTGACTGAGCGCTGACCTTGGCCGGAGCTCCGATCACCCCGAGAGGGCAGCACCCCCCATCACTGCTCTCACCAGGAGAATCTACCACAAGCGATAACTTCTCTACTGAAATCCGTTGCACGAGCCCAAAATCTGCTCTGTCCCTCTTGGTGGGCAGTCCCTCCCCCCACCATCCGAGGGCTGCAAGATAAAGGACCGTCCAGCTCGAGCTCTGGCCAAGGGGCATGCCTGGTCCCGGGCAGCTCCACTGGGGACCCCAGAGATGAAGAGAAGAGGGGGCGGAGTGGGGCTCGCAGGGAGAAAAACCTGATTTTCCAAATAAGCCGTTTCCTTAGATGAGGCCACCTTAGATGAGGGCATCCACGAGAGCAGGCCTCCGGGACCGCCTTCCCTCCGCCCCAGCCCTCCTCCCCTCTGAGTGCACCGTCCCGGTTCCTCCATCTCAGCCCCCCCCCCCCTGAGTGCCCCGCCCCGGCTCCTCCCCCTCCGCCCCCCCCCCGGGGGTGCCCCGCCGGCCACCGCGCCCCCGCCTCCCCCCCCCCCCCCGGTGCACCGTCGACCCCCCCGCGCGCCCCCGTGACCTCACCCCTTCTCCAGCCGGCTGCTTCGGGTGGCCCAGGCCGCGGCGCAGCAGGTAGGCCAGGCTGAGCGTGCAGACGCACGCGGCCAGCGCAGCCGACAGCCGCCCGCCGCCCGTCACCGCCTCCGCGGCGCCCTCCAGCATCCCGAGCACGGCCATGCCCGCCGCCGCCGCCGAGCCTGCCGTGGCCGCTCCTACAGCCCACCAGAGAGACCTGGAGGCCCGGGTCGCCATCGCGCCGCCGCCGCTGCAGCTACCGCCGAGCACCACAGATGGACCGTCGGATGGCACCACCGGGATGGAGCCCGGGTAGGGGGCGGCGGCGACGGCCGCCCTAGATGCCCCCGGCCCCGCCTCCCGGCCCGGCTCGCACCATGACTACGTCACACTGGACGGGGCGGGGCTCGGCCCAGGCCCCGCCCCCGAGCCGGGCCCCGGGACTCAGCGCTCCCTCCGCAAGGGGTTCCCTGCGCCGCGGGGGGTGGAGGTCGGAGCGCGCCGGGGGGCGGGCGGGGCAGGGGGTGCCGAGCTCGCCAGCCTGCAGGCTTGAGGCACGCTAGCCGATGTTTCCGGAGGGACAGGTGGCGATCCCCGCGAGGCTGCTCCGAGGCACTATTTTTTTGGGGGGAGGGGAGGCGGCCGGTGGAAGGCATCCTGCGGACCCATCTCTCGGAGGCCGTCGTGAAGTCACCCACCTGACCGGCGGCCGCGGCGCTGATTGCTCGGGCTCCGCCTGAGGTGATGTCGGCTTATGTGACGTCACAGCCACCATGTAGCGGGGGCGAGGCCTTTGCGTAGTCACACGTGCTGACTCGGAGGCGGTCACGGAACTCGGAAAAGCTCTTGGGAGGCCCGTGGAGGTCAGGCCTGTGGTTGGGCGCCCCCTGCTGGTGGGCGAAGAAGGGGAGCGAGCAGAACCTGGAACGAGGCTGAGCAGTCAGTGAGCAAGCACCACAAATCACTCAATAAATATTAAGATCCCAAGGAGGACAAAAAGCCCTGCCCTCAAGGAGCTCACAGTCTAATGGGGACACAGCCTGTCAGTGACTTTGAACATGATGGCAATAACACTGTGAGGTGTGCAGAACGGGAACTTTACCAAATGTGAATCTCACTTGACCCTGCCAATAATGCCGAGATTTAAATGCCCCCATTTTACAGAAGAGGAAACCGAGGCTGAGAGTTTTATATACACATGTATGAAGTATATACAGCGACTTTTTGTGACCCCATCTGGGTTTTCTTGGCAGAGATACTGGAGTGGCTTGCCATTTCCTTCTCCAGCTCATTTTACAGATGAGGAAACTGAGGCAAATGGTTAAGTGACTTGCCCAGGGCCACACACTATCTGAGACCAGAAGACGATGAGTCTTCCCTATTCCAGGCCCAGCGCTCTGTGCACTATGGCGCCACCTACCGGTCCACCGTGTACAGAAGACAGAGATATCATCTTCCCTCTGTTAATTATTTCCTATTTGTCATGCTTTGCACATATTTACCTGCATGTCTCCCCCATTAGATTGTCAACTCCTAGAGGGCAGTTTCCGTCTTTGGCCTCTTTTTGTATCTTAGCACACTGCCGGGCATACAAGAGGCACTTACTAAATGTGATTGAACCGAATTGAATCTGGGGAGACCAGGAAAGGCCTCCTGGGGAAGGAAGCCAGTAAGATGAGGAAGGAGGGGCCACATTCAGAAGGACTTTATATTTGATCCTAGAGGGACGCCACTAGGAGTTCTTGTCTTGGGGGGAAGGGAGTGACATGCTTTAGGGAAAGTGCTTTGGCTGTTGAGGGGAGGATGGGAGAGACTTGGGGCAGAAGACCATAGAAGGCTGTTGAGGTAGTCCAGGTGAGAGGTGATGGGCACCTGTAGGAGGGTAGAACCTACAGGAGCTGAGAGAGGGGAAATAATAGGAGACATGGAGAGCTGAAAGACCTGACAACCAATTGACCCTGTTGTGTGTGTGAGTTCCAGTGAGGGAGATGAGGGAGACACGTAGGTTGGGAGTCTAGGTGAAGGGGTGGATGGTGGTACCCTCAACAGCAACAGGGAACTTCAGAAGAGGGAAGAGATTGGGTGTGACGTGGATGAAGGACCAGCAGAGGAGACTGAGAACGAACAGTTTCACCACAAAAAAAAAAGGGGGGGGGGGGAGGAGAGAATATTTTGGAGCTAACAGTGAGAAGCTGCAGACAGAATTAAGAAAAGGCGTTTGTTTTGGCAATGAAAGGTCATTTGAGGAGGTAACCACAAGATGCCACTTGACATTGGGGGTGACAGGGTTACACCTATGCTTTAGGGAAAATAACTTTGGCTGCTGAGCAGGGGTTGGATTGGAACAGGGAGAGCCTTAGGGCGGGAAGCCCATTAGAAGGCTATTGCAGTAGTCTCGATAAAAGCTAAAAGCCAGCCTGCAGAGGATCCAGGAGCAGGAGAGGAGAGAGCTCTGTGTCTCACCTCTGTGCCTTGGCCCTCCCTGTGACCCTTCGTCTCCCTCACCTCCGCCTCCGAATCTCTAGCTTCCCTCAAAGCTGTTGCATCCTATAGGGCCTCCCCTCTTACTACCATCCCCCTTAAAATAAGTCACATTTATCTTCTATATCTCACAAGTATGCTCTGGCCTTGCTAGAACAAGCTCTACTACCCAAGTTATTGGGAGTATCTGTTTAATAATATTGGTTCAACCCCATCCACCCCCACTGTTAGCCATCACTTAGTAACCAGCACTCCAGTTCCATTTAAGCACTTAACATCAATTTGCTTTTTGAATGGGATATTTACTTCAAAGATATAGTATAAGAAACATGCCCCCCAGTGCCTTGGGGCGCTGTCTCCCCTATACCATTGCTAATGCTCTCCCTCTGTTACTACTGAGGATACACCATCCTCCCCGTCATCCAGGCTCGTCCCCTAGAGAGAATAGAGTCACATTTGGTGCCATTTCTACAAAGCAACGGCACCACTAAAGTCAATTCCAAATGTGGTGTTGATGCTAGATAGATGAGTCCTCAGTTCAGCTGTCCCGGGCTGGATCCTGTACTATTGAATGTCCAGACACCTGGATGGCTCAATCTCCTGACTTTTTGAATCTCCCAAAGCTGGAGCCTTCTGCTTCATTTCCCTCACCTAAAACAAAGGAACAAATGTAAAAACAACGGCCTGAAGCCTCTCCCTATGTTGTGGCACTGTTTCTCACCAGTCACAATCATCGTAGGCATCAAAAATAAAAGAAGGAAACCAGCCAGCCATTCAAGTGTGTTCTGGGGTGGGTGAGAGGAGGCCCAGAGAGGGGAGAAAGAGCACTGTGTGATGGGGACAATGGGGACATTGAGCATGACAGTTTAACCAGAGCACAGAGTACTATGAAGGAAAAATAAATTGGCATTGGAGATTAGCCTGGAAAGGTAGGAGATTGCATTTTGACCTTGAAGCAAAAGAAAGTCACTGGAACTTTTTAAGCAGGGAGTAGCATGGTCAGTCAGCCTTGTGCTTGAGAAATGTCACTTTGGCATCTGTATGGAGGATGGATCAGAGGGGAGAGAGATTCCATCCAGGGTTCTAGACCTGCACCACCTCTTCCACACTAGACATCTCCAACTAGATGTCCCACAGGCGTATCGAACTCAACCTGTCCAAAACAGAGATCATTTTTGTTGTTGTCCAGTTTTTTCAGTCCTTTATGACGCTTCATGATCCCTTTGGGGGTCTTCTTGGCAAAGATACTGGAGTAGTTTGCCATTTCCTTCTTCAGCTCATTTTTCAGATGAGAAAATTGAAGCAAACAGGGTTAAATGACTTGCCTAGGATCACACAGCTAAGAGTCTGAGGCCACATTTGAACTCAGGAAGATGAGTTTCCGTAACTTCAGACCTGACATTCTATCCACTTCACCACCTAACTGCTGCAGAACTCATTTTTACAAGTGTGGATATTAAACCCCATATTCTTCCTAAGGAATCTTTCCTACTAAAGGTTACTTCTTGATCCAAGACAATTCCAAGGACTCGTGATGGAAAATGCTGACCACATCTAGAGAAAGAACTGTGGAGTCTGAATGCAGATCAAAGCATACTATTTTCACTTTTCTGTGTGCCTTTTTTTCTCATGGATTTCCCCTTTTGTTCTGATTCTTCTTTCACAACATGACTAATGTGGAAATATGTTTAATATGATTGCACATGTATAACCTATATCAGATTGCTTGCTGTCTTGGGGAAGAGGGAGAGAAGGAAGGGAAGGAGAAAAATTTGAAGCTCAAAATAATTCAAAGATAAATGTTGAAAACTATCTTTACATCTAATTGGGAAAAAAATAAAAAACTAAGTAAAAGTTACCCCTCTTTCTGTCAAGGGCACCATCATCCTTCCTTCACCCAGTATACAACCTAGGAGACATCCTAGACTCAGCCCTCCTTCATCACGCGTATCCAAGTCTAGTTGCTTTCTCCATCACCCCTATTATTCCACCTCCTCAATAATTTCTCACATCTGACCACAGTCCTCCGTCACATCTAGTCTTGCCAGTAATGATAGCCTCCTAATTAATCTCCCTATCTACCCTCTTACACCTCTACAATCCAGCCAGCACACCACTATGAAATCAATATTCCTAAAACACAGCCACAGCTATGTCCCTCCTCCAATCTGGAAGCTGGAGCTCCCCTTTGTCTTCAGGATAAAGTACAAAGGACACCATTTGGCATTTAAAGAGCTTCACACAGGGGCAGCTAAGTGGCGCAGAGGACCAGAGTTCAAATGTGGCCTCAGACACTTGCCATTCACTAGCTGTGTGACCCTGGGCAAGTCACTTAAGCCCAATTGCCTAGCAAAAAATACAAATAAAGAGCTTCATGCTCCAACCTACCTTTCTAGGCTGATGACATTCCAATCCAAAGGGCAACTTCTTGTTCCTTCTTTGTAACATTTCATCTTCTGTTTTTGAACAGCCCTTCTCACCTAGTAGGTGCTTTATCAATGTTTATTGACTGAGATTGCCCCTCATGCCTGGAATGTTCTCTCTCCTCACTTTAGCCTCTGCAAGCCTTCACATTTCAGAGACTGAAGTGCTGTCTCCTGTATCAGTGCCCAATTCATAGTGTCCAACCCCTACCAACCATTTATTTTTTTAAATATATCCTATATTTACTTGTCTGGGAGCAGGTTGTATCCCCTAGTAGGATATAAGTAAGACCAAGGCTGTTCTCACTTTTGTATTTCTATCTCCAGTGCCTGTGAGGGACTGTCTGATGTTGACTACTGCCAAGTGAAGGTTGTGGCAAGATGGGATAGGAACAAGATATTAGGAAGTGACGGGAGCTCACGCTCCCGAGGCAGGGACTGTGCTAGGCGGAGTTGTGGTGAACTGGGATGGGAACTGGATACGGAGAAGTAACCGGAGCTCATGCTCCTGAGGCAGTGGGCAGTGCTATGTGGAGCTGTGATAGCTGGGGAAGGAACAGAATACAAGGAAGTAGCCGGAGCACATGCTCCTGAGGCAGGGGGCTGTGCCACGTGGGAGTGGGACGGCAGAGAACGAGTTCCTTTGTCTAGTCCTCTTCCCTAGGTGCAACGTCAACCCCAGACGCCTCCTTCCTGTGTCCTTCCTGACTTCCTGGGTCACGTACTTTCCCTTTGTGTAGTACTGACCCCAGACGCCTCCTCCCGGTATCTGGGCCTGACTTCCTGGGTCACGTCCTCTCCCTAGGTACAGCTCTAACCCGGACTCCTGTATCCGGTCCTAGCCTCCTGCGTCACTTCCTCTCCCTTGGTGCGCTAAACCCAGACATCCCCTTCCGGTATCTGATCCTACAATCAATGACTAGTAGGCGGGCTGAGGAGGAGGGGCTAAGTAGGTACTTAAGGGACAGTAGTGGTCGGAGCTCGCTCTCTCTTTGCTCCTGCTCTCTTGCTCTGGCCTTCCTGCTTGGCCTTGCTGTGATGGCCTCTGAATAAAGCTCGGGTGTTGGCACCTCCTGGTCGGCTCGTCTCTGTGTGTTTATCCGGGTAGGCTCCGAAGACTGGTAAGTAGTATGACTCTGGCATCCTGCTCCTTATAGGAGGAGAGTGCACGGCGCAGCCGGCACAAGTGCCTATCATCATATCTGACACATAGTAATTGAAAGGAAAAAAAAATCTATTAAATACTTACTATGTACTACTTAGGGCAACTAGGTAGAGCAGTGGATGGAGCACTGGGCTCCTAAATTCAAATCCAGCCTCAGACACTTAAATAGCTGTGCGTGACCCTGGGCAAGTCATTCCACCCTGCTTGCCTCAGTTTTCTCCTCTGAAAAATGAGCTCAGAAGGAAATGGCAAACCACTTCAGTATTTTTGCCAAGAAAATCCCAAAATGGGGTCACAGAGTCAGACCTGACTGAAACAGAATACCACCAAATATGCTACTTGTAACCGGGATGCAAACAGAAAAGTGAGACAGTCCCTTCCCTCTAACTGAAGGAGACAACACATATAGAAGAGTGGAGCTGCAGGGCAGATGGAAAGGTTCTGGGGGACCACGGGTGGGGGCAGCAGGGCAGACAGACCCAATTATCCTAATGAAAGCATCTTAAGTACAAGTATTTATTTTTCCATCTTGTGGTTGATAAAATTGAACAAAATCAGGGGCTAAATGATTTTTTCCCACAGTGACACAGCCATTAAAAATATCAGAAGCAGAATTAAAAATCTAGTTAGTTCCACTAACTAGAAGTTCAGTCTCTATCAGTCAGTCAAGCATTTATTAAGCACCTGCTGTGTAACAGGCACCATGCTAAGCACTAGGGATGCAGAGAAAGGCAAAAAAAAAAAAAAAAAGTCCCCACTCTCAAGGAGATAACAGCTTAATAACAGAGGAGACAAACTGCTGCAAGCAATTGTGGATAAAGACAATATACACAGGATAAACTGGAGATGATATCAAAAACAAGGCACTAAGATTAAGTAGGACTGGGTAAAGCTTCTTGCAGAAGATGGGATGTTAGCTGAGATTCGAAGGAAGCCAGGGAAGCCAGGAGGCAGAGATGAGGCGGGAGAGTGTTCCAGGCATCAGAGGCAGGCAGGGAAAACGCTTGGATTTAGGAAATGGATCTTGGAGTACACAGGTGATAGTAAGGTGGAAAAAAGTTTGAGAAGGTAGGAAGGGACCAAGTAATGAAGGCCTGTAAAAGCCAAACAGGATTTGGTATTTCATGCTGGAGGTAACAGAGAATCAGTGGAGTTGATTGAATGAGATGATGATATGGTCAGATATGCACTTAAGGAAAATGAGTTTGACAGTGATCACAGCATCAGTCTGAGGGTTTTGCTTAATAGAGCCAGCCAACCTGCATGGGGATGGATGGCCCCAAATCTCTCCAGTTTGGTGGCTCTGGTTTCATTTCCAGCTTCTGCCCGGCAGAGAACATGCTCTCTTCACTTCTTCCCTTGCTAGCCCACTGTGCGTCTTCTCATTACCTCTTCCCTCCCTCTCTTCTTACCTTCTCATTCTACCTCCCAGGCAGACCTGAAGGCTTCAGCAAGCCACCCGAAACAGATCAAGAATCATTGTTTCAGAGCTGGGAAGGGCCCTTAGAGACCACCGAATTCAACTGTGTAATTTTAGTGATAAAGAAACTGAAGGTCCCAGGAGGCTAATTAACTTGTCCAATAGTTGTGTGCACATACATATTGAGTAGCAGAGTCAGGATTTGAACCCAAACTCTGTGAAGCATTCGCTGATTCTTACAGTTGCCTGCACTCTCTTATCTCTGTAGTCGCTCATCTCTGCAATTTTATTTCTGCAAAATGTTTTTGGGGTTGCATTCACATACTTCCTGAGTATCTTGGTAGACTACTAAATATTTCATATTATTTTGAATTTTTTTGAATTTCAAATATTCATAGATATTTTGAGTAGATTTTATCTTCATAGCTCTTCCTCCTGGGTTTTGTTGGTAATGTACAGGGATGCTGATTATTGATTTTACATTCCAAAACTTTGTTGAATGTTAGTCGTTTTAATTAATTTCTATTGCTTGTCTAGGATTCTCTAGATTGACCGTCATATCATCTGCAAAAAGGGATAGTTTTGCTTTCTCTTTCCTACGTTTATTCCTTCAGTTTCTCTTTCTTGTCTTATCTCTATAGCTATCGTTTTTAGCACTATATTAAGTAACAGTAGTGAAAATGGACATCTTTGCTTTACTCCTAACCCTTTGGAAAGTCTCCTAACTTTTCTTTTTAATGAGGAATGTTTGCTCTTGGTTTTAGATAGACGCTGCTTTCTTTAATAAGGAGAAGTCCAGGGGCAGCTAGGTGATGCAGTGGATAGAGCACTGGCCCTGAAGTCAGGAGGACCCGAGTTCAAATCCAGCCTCAGACCAAACACTTGACACTTACTAGCTGTGTGACCCTGGGCAAGTCACTTAACTCCAATTGCCTTAAAAAAAAAAAAGAGAAGTCCATTTAGCCCCATATTTACTATGTTGTTGTTTATTTTTTTTATAGAAATGAGTATTGAACTTTATCAAGTCTTTTCAACATCTATTAATAAAATGATTTATTCAATTTATGGTTTTCCTCATATTAAACCAACTCTGCATTCTTGGTATAAATAAAACCTGGTCATGGTATATAATCCTTTTAACATGTTGCTGTAGCCTCTTTGCTAATATGGTCCTAATAGAGAGATATAGATTAGCTCTGACTCCCAAACCAGATAAATTCCAGGGGGTAATCAGACCTTGCTGCTTATGTAAAACTTATGTAAAGTACTGTGTGTGCTTGTGGGTAGCTGGCTCCTGGAAAGATTTATTTGGCCTGTCAAGATACTATTAGGAGACACCCTGTTTTCCAGAGCTAAGGCCCAGCAAGCTAGCTGTGCCCTGAGCTTCTCATAGCAACAGTCCTTTGCGCTCACCCTCAGGATATACACTGCTGCAACTAAATCACAGAACTGATGGTCGCTGAGCTTGGGCAAGCACCAACAGGCCAGACAGGAAGCCCTACTAGAAAGGGACTTTTTATCACTAGACAACCTTGCCTCACTGTTGCTGTTGTGCCTCATTACTGCTGCTACACTACACTGTTTGACTCTGTCTAGGCACAAGTATATAAATCGAGGTTCAGCCCCACTAAATCAGTTCCTCCCCATTAGGGTCAGGGCCTTGGAACATGTGTCTAGTTTACTTCCTTGTTTGCGAGCTGTTTCCCTCACTTTGAAATTAAACTTCCATTTGATTCCTGACTCTTCTCTCTAGCCTGCTGTGTTTGGTTCTGGACACCCACAGGTTAGAGGCTGGTTCCATCCAGTAGACAGGCCCATATGTGGCATGAATCTCCCGAGGAAGCAGGGCTAGTCAGGACCCCAGTTGCCCTATCATATCTAGCCCAATCCTGGCCTCAAAGGAAATGATTGCATTTTCAATGCTGGGAGGAACAAGAGGAAGGATGTGGCTATTCTGTCAGCAATCTAGAAGGAGAACAGCCAAGCTTCAGGACCTCCGTGGATGGGCGATTGCTCCTTTTCGCTTTGCTGTCTCCAAAAGAGGCACTGAGCTAGAATTATATCTATCTATCACAATTTTTAAAGTATAGGGGTACAAGAGATTCAGAATAAAAAGTACTTCCCTACAATTACTTTTCATGACACACTGATAATTCATGTGGAAATTGTAGCCTCCTCTAATGTAGCCTCAAGCCACTCCGACAAACACACAAACGAGGCCTCCCCCAATTTGTTCTTCTGAAGTTGATTTTTTGAGCCCAAGTATAAGATTTTATATTAATCCTATTGAATTTCCTTTTATTAGACTCAGCTCCACGTTCTAGCCTGACAAGATGATTTTGTATCTTGACTCTTGTCATTCAATGGGTAGCTCTCCCTCCCAGCTTTGATTCCTGGACAAATTCTAGAATAGTTCATTCAAGATGAACTTTGGTTTTATAAACAGCTGTATGGGTGGATAGATAGATCAATGTGGGCGCTATTATGGTTCTGTTTTACTTTGCCTCAGTTACTACATATATTTTCATATTTTCTCATATTCTTCATATTTATCTTTTCATGGTGCCATAACATAAGGAGAGAATCATAAGACAGCATAGGGCAAATGATCCTTTGGGATTGTTTTTATTTTGTTAAAACTATGATAGAGAATTTCTGGCTTAACATTCTTACCTCCATTTATTTAAGATGAGCCACCTTCCCCCCCCAACTCTGCATCCTTGATTGTATGACTGGCAGCAGTACCTAATTAATGGATCTTCAGGCAGTATGTGTCTCAAGTGTAGCATCTTCAAATCTGTAGAAGTGGTTTTGAGAGCTATACCATATTTAGTTTGACTGTTGATTTATTGACATTTGTTATGAATAAAATTTCCCATGTGTCAAAAGGTTTATTAAAAACACAACTGAATCAATTATTTTTAAAAAACAACCAACACCCTAATTTTTCAATCAACATAACAAGTAAAAAAATAAACAAATACAACACACGCAGCATTTTATTATGATTATTTATGCCATCAGCTGTGATAGAGACCAGCTCATAACAATTCCATCATTCTAAAATAAAGTTACAGTGAAAATATTCAAATTTATAGGCCCAATGAGACAAATGTTTCATAAGCTATCATTTGATTTCTATAGAGTGTTTATAATTTGAATAACTGGGTACAAAGCTTTAGAGCTGTGACTTTCTCAATTAGTTGTTGTATCCCCATTATAGTTATTATTCTTGTAAGTTGGTCTCGCAATACAGCAGGATTTAGTGGGGGATCTTTTTCCACTCTCCATATGTTGAGTGCCTCAAGAATGGCTTCTTCCAATTTAGTATCGATCCTAAAGTTGAGGAAAAAAATCTTTAATTTTTTATTATCATAAAATTATGAGCTAACGATCATCATCATCATCATCATCACCATCATCATGCTTCCATTTTATTCCTAGCTCTTCTGCTGTGTGTTCTTGGGCAAGTCCCTTTTTTTTTTCTGCACTAGACTTCCCTTTTTGCTACTACTACTACTACTACTACTATTACCACTACTACTACTGCAGATATCTTGAGTATATGAATCTTATAGGAATCAAAGCCTACATTTTCATTAAATTCAAATGCTCCACTTTTTATCCTTACCAAGAACACTCTAAAATTAGCACTTGTCTCAGTGAAGCCTTAACAAAACATAGCAGCTAAATCTGAAATTCGAAGACCTTCACAGATTTCTCTTGAATGTTGCTCTCAGTGCCTGGACTCTGGGCGGTGACACCTAGAGAACTCAAGGACACACAGAGAGCTGTACTAAGGCCCAAAAACAACTGCCTCTGAGCTAAGCAAATACTGCCAGAGGCCTATTTACCTACTCTTCCTCCTCTCTTTTCAATCCAACATTTTGCAAGAGCAGAATGTTCATCAATCAATCAGCAAGTGTCAGATATGATCCAGGTACTGTGCTAGGCCCCCAGAATGGAGATACAATGAATGAAACAATTCCTACTCTGAAGGAATTGGCATTCTAACTGGGGAGATAAGGAGATACACGCACCCATATATGTGGGTGTGTGTATATGTATATGTGTATATCGGATAAATATAAAGAAAATATATAGAATCAAATTCAACGTCATTAAATACAAAGTGTTTTGGAAGAGAAGGCACCAGTAGTTGGGGGAATCAGGAAAGGCTTCATCTAGAAGATGATACTTAAGGAGAAAATGCTTTCCAAACAAGGGGAATGGCCAGAGCAAAGCCATGGAGATGGGAGCTGGAATGTCATGTGTACAAAGGCCATTTTGGCTGGCTTCAGGAGTGAGAAAGGGAGTGATGTCCAATGAGGCGGGGAAAGAAAGGAAGAAATAAGCATTTATTAAGAGCCTACTATGTGCTAGGAAAAGTGCTGAATACTTTACTAAGATCTCATATGATCCTTACAATAAGCCTGTGGGGTTAGGGGAAGGTTAAGAAAGGTGGTTTGGGGCCAGGTTGTGAGGAGCTTTAAAAACTAAACCAAGAAATCCATCTCTTTTCCTGGAAGCAATAGGAAGCCATTGGAGTTGACTGAGTAGAGGAGTCATATGGTCAGTTTTGCATTGAAGGAAAATTACTTTGCAGCAGGGTGTAGAACGGCCTGGAGTGGTGAGGGACTTGAAGCAGGGGACCAATTAGGAGGCTGCCATAGCAACCTAGGGAAGAGGTGTTGAAGGACTGACTAAGGGAGTGTGTGCAGGGAGAAAGGGTCAGATGGAAAGAGACGGTGTGGAGGCATGAGAGTTAGTAGTTATGTGGGCTGAGGAAGATTGAGGAGCTAAGGAGAAGGCCAATGTTATGAACCTAAAGCACGCGTAGTGTGATGGTGCCTTCTGCAGAAATAGAGACAATTTAGAAGAGGGGAGGGTTTGGGGAAAAGAAAATGAATTCTATTCTGGATTTGTTACTTTTGAGATGTTTCTTTTGTTGTTCAGTTATTTCATTCGTGTCTGACTCTTCATGACCCCAGGTGGGGTTTTCTTGGCAAAGATATTGGAGAGGTTCACCATTTCCTTCTCCAGCTCATTTTACAGATGAGGAAACTGAGGCAAAAAGGGTGAAGTGACTCGACCAAAGTCACACAGCTGTCTCTCGCATTGCCATATTAAAAGGGTAAGGGACCAGTGTCACATATCACCAATATGAGTACTATAGCCTCTGTTTGATGCCTTGACTGAACCTATAGTCCCGGGTATAGGTTAGAGCACACCAATCTGCCCGAACAGCCCTATTTGCTCTTTTGACAGCAAGGCTGCTTGTTTCTCTGTACTAAGACAAATGGAGTTTTGCTTTAAAATTTCAAGTTACCAAACATTAGGTACAATATTATTATTGCTATTATATGCTACTGAAAATGTTTCCATACTGGAACATCATATTACAATGTTACTATCCAGTTTTTATGATAATTAAATTGATGAATTCTCCTTCTGTTCATACTTCAACAATAAAAGATAGATGTTAGTTTACTGAAGCCATAATCTAGAGCAGAGATATTTCTCTCTTAAAAGCAGTGAATGGGGGCAGCTAGGTGGCGTAGAGGATAAAGCTCCGCCTTTGGAGTCAGAGGACCTGAGTTCAAATCAGGCCTCAGACACTTGACTTGACACTTAGTAACTGTGTGACCCTAGGCAAGTCACTTAACCCTGATTGCCTCACCAAAAAGCAAAAAAAAAAAGTAGTGAATGAGCTTGGTTCCCTGGTAAGCAAGATTTGTGAAATTGAAACATTCATGTGGAATGCAAAACATTAGTTGTTAATAAGCTGTAAGTAAACCACAACCTGTTAGGTGAACAAAAAGCAATTAGCTTTTTTATCTGCAATATAAACAGAAGATAATTCATCAATTTATAAATTGTTTTTACTTTGTTTTTGTAATATATATGCATATATGTTGTTGTTTCAGTCACATCTGACTCTTCATGATCCCCTGTGGGGTTTTCTTGGCAAAGATACTGAAGTGGTTTGCCATTTCCTTCTCCAGCTCATCTTACAGATGAAGAACTAAGGCAAACAGGGTGAAGTGACTTGCCCAGGGTCACACAGCCAGTAAGCTTATGAGGCTGGATTTGAACTCACGACGAGGAGTCTTTCTGACTCCCAGCCCAGTGCTCTATCCAGTGCACCACCTCACTGCATTTCATATATGTATATCATCGCAAAATAGCTGCTGCTTATTTAGCATTACAAAGTTGGCCAAGTACTTTACATGCATTCTCATTTGTATACGTGGACACATGTTTTCCATTGAAAGGGAGAACTACAAATCTTAGTATGCAGAAGTACTTCTTCATTAGAACATCAATCATGGGCTTCTTTATTTGTAGCTTTTCGCAGAAAAACTCGAACTGCGCTCCAGATAGATTGCGAGACACTATCCTGAACAATTTCTGCAAGATTTTCTCTGAAAATAAAGACAAGGGAAATTTTAAGGTACCTTCATTTGACAAGGATCTTCCATTTGAAATGAACATCCTATATATCTTACTAAGGAATGCTTCTGTATTTTATTTTTATTAACACACATATCTCTAATGTTCGCAACAACTCAGACAAAAAGAACTGTCACTAATTGACAGCTTCTACCATCCTGTGACCCAGCTTAATTTCTCTTGGCAATATCATCATTATGTAACTTTAGAGTTAAAAGATACCTCAGAGACAATCTGATCCAAGCCCCCATTTTCTAGCTAAGGAATTTGAAGTATAGAGAGGTTAAGTGGCTGGCCAAATTCACGCAGAGTTTATGCCTGAGCCAGAATACTGATTCTCAAGTCTTATGATTTTTCTACTAGTCTTTAAACAGAGTTGTCTTCTCTGTCCCAAGTAATCTCTGATCGGCTCACACTGTCCCTGAACAAATTTGAAAGTCATTGCTTCCCAACTTTCTCCACTACTTCAATTTTCCATTTTCTCCATTTAACACCTTGGTTAAGCTGATCTTCAGCAAGGACTCAATTTTAGAAGACTTCTCTGAAGTGGATGATGAATGTAAATGCAATTTTTTACAAGGACTTTGGAGGTTGAGGAGAATGAGAAGAGATAGGATAGAAAAAAAAAAAAGGAAAGAAAAGAAATGAAAGAGGACCATTGAGCAGCTTATCTTAAAATACAGAGAAGAGCACAGAAGAAAGACTAGAAAGAAGTGCAAACAAGCCGGATAGCTTTGAAAGCAACAAGTTGAACTTACGTTCCTAAAAGAAAAGCAAGCTGTATATAACAGTGGCCTACAGTTTCACGTATAATCCTCTTTTTCTCTTCCATTATGTATATAGGAAATGCCCATTTTATTTAGAGTTTGTCAAGTTCAGGTAAAAATGATTTTTAAAAAACTAAGTGCAATGTTTTATGAGTCTTTATAAAAATCCCTAATACTGGATGGCAAATGTCATTTCTTTCTTAGCAGAGGAAGGTAACAAAAGTTAGTACAATGCCTCGCTCCTCTGACTTCTAAGTAGGTCTCAAAACAGTAAATTGTATTAGAGATTGGATGGTCAAGATTATGGTCCTGGCTACTTTGAATTTTGCATGTGTTTTGCTGTATTGTTTATGAATTATGAGTCCTCTTACGTGTATTGCATTTTCTGTAAGGCAGAACAAAAGCTATCCTATCCTAGGTATGTACCTTGTAACCTCTAATTCTTATACAAGATTTGAGTACCTACTTACCTACAAATGTGGAGAACTACACATAAGCCATCTTCACACTATGCACAAGCTATATCCAGAGATTTTCCTGTAGCAAACTCTGGGTAGAGACACAATGAGCTAAAGAGACATGGAGGTCAGCAACCAAGACTGAACTTGGTCTATTATCTCTTAGGGAGCTGGACTATGGGTTACATCTATAAGAGGAGAGGAAAGGACCAGGTGTTTAAGGTTTCTGAATGCCATAATAGACTGATTCTCAGGTCTCTTCAAGAGCTTAAGTAACTATGATTTACATCAGATGATAGTATTTCTGTGGCCTTTAGCAGCCTAGTTATCCTTCTCTCCCATTCTTCTCCTTTCATGATTTGGGCTGGCAAAAGCTCCTTATTCCATAATAATTATGCTTGTTGAAAGTCTTTTAGGAGGCTTCACAGCTCAGGTCAATGCAACAACCAATCTCAACTCCCGCAAACTGAAGCATTAATGAAACATTCTCTCCTCTCAGGAGAGAGAGGTGGACTATAGGGACAGAATGAGGCATATGCTCTCACACATGCTCAGTAAGTTCTGTTGTTTTGCTTAACTGTACCTCTTTGTTACAAGAGGCAAGGATGTGTGTGTGTGTGTGTGTGTGTGAGAGAGAGACAGAGAGAGAGAGAGAGAGACAGAGACAGAGAGACAGAGAGGATGTATGAGATGGAGTAATGGGGGTGGCATCAGTAAATGACAACAATGTAAAAAAAAAATACCAAATACATCTTTTTAAAAAGCTTTGAGGGATAGGCAGCAGCAATAGAAAATTTGCACAGGATATTATGCTAATCAAATTTGTAACCAAAAGGATGTTATTTTGGGAAGTATTAGTCTATTCGCTACAACTGTTGGACAAGAATGGCTCAGAACCTAATACTTTTAATGCCATAGGGGTCCAATCTCCTGCTCTCTCTGTAGGCCACTTGCCCTGACTGTTACACAGGACTTATGGTTATGGTGGTCATAGAACTGAGCAGTGATGGCTAATCTGAGCCTAGCCATAATGAGTTCAAATGAATCAGTGAATGTGTCAGCGAGGTCCTTGAACGGAAGGAATCATTCTTTAAAAACAAGAAAAAAAAATTTTATTGATACTCTTTTTTCACACTGCTGTCACTTCCAAATGACCATCTTCTAAGCCATCTCTTAATGGAATCCTTCCTTGTAACAAAGAAGTAAAGGAAAAACCCCAACACATTGGCATCTGAAGATATAGGCCATATTCCACATCTATGGTCCACTACTTCTCTAACAAGAGGCAAGATTTGTGGGTAAGAATCATTCTTGTTTCTGCACGATGGTCTTCTACCTTTTGTACTTATTAGTACAGATCTTGTCTTAAGGACCAGAATTACTGATATTATATTTTCAACTCACAGAAAAGATAGGGATCCCTTTATTTTTATCACTTAGTCATTCAAGCAACAAAGAACCTACTACTATGTGCCAACCACTGGAGACGCAATTAGAAAAGGAAGGTAGTCCCTGCCCTCAAGGAGCTTATATTCTACTGGAATGCATATGTATATATGTACATAGATAAATATGCACGGGATGGATACATACAAAATCAATACAAAGTATTTACATAAATACATACATATTAACAACAATACATAGTAACAACTAAAGAAACCAGGAATGACCTCTAGAAAGAGGTGGTACATATCTAACAACTACCACCTTTGTTATTTATAAATGATATATCCATTCATTCAATCAATAAGCATTAGTAAGTGCAAGCTGGCACTGGGCTAGGCTCTGAGGATACACAAAGAAACAGTTTTTGCATCATGAGTAGCTTACATTGACCTGAGGGGAAGAGGGTGGGGGACCATTAGTTGGGACAAAATATATACAAAGTCATCCCAGCTGATAACTTTTACAAAGTACTCATTCATCACCTACCATCTCTGTCCTCAGCTTTCTGTAGATAATGTCCAATAACATTTAATATCTTCCCTTTACAGATTTCAGGTGGAGGCTTAATCAAAGGATTGTCATCAAAATTTATTTCCTTCAATGACGAAAGATTATTGAGACTATTAGGCAATGTTGTCAGATGATTTCCTAGTGGAAAAACATCAGTAGTCAAACTGTACCTTCAGTGAAAGAAAATTATGGAGACATTCAATGAATAGTTATTAAGTCCAAAGCTTAAAAAAAATCTAGACCCTGTTAATCACATCATCAGCCACTCTACGGCTCATTGGCTTTTTCTCTCTATAAATTGGGATAGCTGCACCAAAAGGGGAAAGGAAAGCTCTACATAAAGAAGGCTGTATTCCTGTGGCTCCCCTTCCTTTCCAGGGGAAAAAAACCCCAAACACTCATTAAGTGCCCACTGTGTACAAGGGGCCCAGGTGCAGGGGATACATAAAGAAAACAGTCTGCCATTGAGGAGTTCACATTCTGCTGAAGCATATGACAGACACACAGATAAGTATATTACCAGATATGAAGTGATAAGGGCAAAGGAGAGATAGATACAGAGTGCACTAGAAAGACTGGAGAAAGCAGGAGACATTCTCAGCACAGGGAGAGGGAGGAAGTAGGGAAATCTACAGAGAGGATCTGGCATTGGAGCTCAAGCCATGAAGTAAGACAGGCATGTTTTAGAAAGTGGAGATGGGGGAGAGAACACTAAAAAAAACCGCTAAAATGGATACCCCACTTTAAGGTTTTCAATGTGCTTTAATCTATGCATTATTCTATTTGATCTTCACAATGACCCTTCAAGCCAGGGATTTTCATTAACCTCAGATAACTGATAGGTGCCACTTCCTTCAAGAAGTTCAGAAAGGTTGAAATGATGTGTTCTAGGGCACGCAAGTAGAAAACTGCCAAGCCAGAATCTGAACTCAAGGTCTCTGAGTCCAACTTCAGCAGAAGTATGTGAAGACTTGGAAGGTAGGGTGGCCAGACTCTGGAGGACCTACTCAGTGAAACTGTAAAACCAAGAGTGAATACCACATATCCCAAGTACATTGCTCACTGTTCTGCCTGTGGTTGCTTAATGAAGATTTCATGGAATCACCAAATTTTAGAATTAGAAGAGACCTCCACTGCACATTAGTCCAACTCACCTCCGAAAGGCATACCCCCTGTGGCATCCCCATCCACCAGTCCCCCAGTCTCAGCTTGAGCACTTCCAGTTTGAGGGCACCTACCCTTCTTGAGGCCGCCCATTCCACTTTTGGACAGCTCCAACTGCTACCAAACTTTCCCTGCCATCGAGCCCAACTTTGCCCTTCTGCAACTTTCACTCACTGCTTCTGGTTCTGCTCGCTGGGGCCAAAGAGAACAAGAGTGGTCTTTGTTTCACGTCCTAGCCCTTCATATGTTTAATGACAGCTACCATTTCTCCCCGAGTCTTTTCTTTCTGGACTAATATCGCCATTTCCATCAAATGGTCCTCATATGAGATGGACCCAAGGCACACAGTGACCATTCCAGTTGCCTTCCGGACGTTCCTTCCTAAACGGCGACCCTCAGAATTGAACCCAATCCTCCAGAGGACTAAGGAGAGAAGCACTACTAGCCTTTCCTTCCTGGTGGGTGAATTATCATTCCTAATGCAGTCTACAATTGCTTTAGTTTTTTTGACCACCATCACACCCTAATAAGTCATGTGGAAATCGTAGCCTTCTCAAGGCCCTCTATTTTTCTCAGACAAGAGACAAAGACAAACTAGGCTTCCCCCAATTTGTTCTTGTGAAGTCAATTTTTTGAATCCAAGCATAAGACTTTATGCTGATCCCATTGAATTCCTTTCATATGATTTAGCCCCCTGTTCTAGCCTGGCAAGATCATTTTGTATCCTGACTCGTCATCCAATGGGCAGCTCTCCCTCCCAATTTGGTGGCATCGGCAAACCGAATGAGTAGGCCATCTATATCTCTATCTAAGTCACTGATAAAAATGTTAAATAGCACAGGGCCAAGCACTGATTCCTGGACATGCCACTAGTTGAAATTGGACCATTGATGACTTCTCTTTGAGTCTCACCATTCAACCAGCTTGGAATCTATCCAATTGCCTAGCTCACCTCTCTCATCTTTACATGCTTAGCACGCAATATTTTGTCCCATATTTAGCTTGAATCTAGGGACATTTGTCTGCAACATCCTGATTAACCAGGTTAGTAACATTATCCCAAAGAGGAAATCAGGTTAGTCTGGTGTGGCTATAATGAAAACATGCTGGCTGTTTGTAATCACTGATCCCTTTACTAGACATTCACTAATTATCACTTGGATAATTGGGACAACTAGGTGGTACAGTGGATAGAATACCCAGCCTAGGGTCAGGAAGAAATGAGTTCAAATCTGGTCTTGGATACTTACCAGCTGTGTGATCTTGGGCAAGTCACTTAACCTCTGTTTGCTTCAGTTTCCTCATCTGTAAAATGGGGGGCTAATAACCCAGGATTGTTGATTATCTCAAATGAGATAATAATTTTAAAGCACTTAGCACAATCTCTGACACATAATAAGTACCATATAAATATAAAAACAACAAAAACAAAAAACCTTGAATGATCTATCCTAGAATTTACCTAAGAATCAATGTCAAATTCCTTCACTGACAATTTTCAGACTCTAATCCATAGGTTCCCTGAGTGGGCAACACCATCCTGGGGGGAGGGGTGCTGGAATGATGGGGGGGGTGCAATAGGGGGTGTTGAATAAAAATAAAGAGGCAGTGGAAGCATAAGAAAAGAAGAGAAGATAAAGTTTTGAAAAGCGTTTGTACATGTTTCATCTGTTGTGTAACAGAGTTAAAGTTGTTGTGATTACATAATTTTCCAAATAAACTCACAAAATGCAAGTTTCAACTGATTAGTGGCCAAGTTCAGTCTTAACAAGTTAAGTGCTGGCAGGTGAGCGTGTCTCTGTTGTTGGGAAGTCCAGCATGCATCTGCAGGAATATGTGCATGTAATGACTTGTTTACAATATGATACTAGATGGTTACATGACAATATTGTGTCATCAAAATTTCAATGCAAAGAAAAAATTCACAAATTTACAATAAATTATTAAATTTAAGATGTCATTTTTTAAAAAAAATTTTATATTTTTAAATGATGCAAATTTTAAAAAAACATTAAAGGGTTAAAGAAAGTAGATTTCCAGGGGAGCACTGAGTGATTTTTTTTAAAAGGGCGGTGGTAAGCCAAATAAGTTTGGGAACCTCTGTTCTAATCTTTTTCCCTTTTAGAAAATTAGGGCAACATTTATCCTGGTATTTACTTTGTATTAGACATTATGCTAAGCATAGGGAATACAAAAGAAATATAAAGGGGCAGCTAGGTGCCACGGTGGATTGAGTACTGGCCCTGGAGTCAGGAGGACCTGAGTTCAAATCCGGCCTCAGACATTAACACTTACTAGCTGTGTGACCCTGGGTAAGTCACTTAACCCCAACTGCCTCACCAGAAATAAAAAAACAAACAAACAAAAAACAATTCAACACCATTAACAAAATTAAAAGAAATAAAAACCATTTTCTACCCTCCAGGAGTTTATATTTTACTAGGGAAATTAAGTCATTCCCAAAGCTCATAGAAAACTCACTTTCTAAATTCTTCTCCAGCCAAGACTGGAAGATATAGTTATTGTCTCTCTCTGGTCACCTAACCATTCAAGGTAGCCTTATAAAAATGCTTTATATATGAACTGCCACAAAGTGAAGTGAGCAGAATGAGAACCTTGTACACAATAGCAGCAATATTCTGTGATCAACAGGGAAAGACTTAGTATTCTGATTGATAAAATGATCCACGACAATTCCACAGATCCCATGAAAATGATCCAAGAAAATTCCGAAGATCTTATGATAAAGAAAAAAAAAAAGATATCCACCACCAGAGAGAGAACTGATGAACTTTGGTTGCAGACTGAAGCATTTTTTTTTAACTTTCTTTATTTTTCATGCTTTTTTTTTTCAGCATGACTAATACGCAAATATGTTTTGCATGACTTCACATGTATAATTGCTTGCCTTTTCAATGAATGAGGGAGAGACTAGAGAGGGAGAGAATTTGGAATTCAAAATTTTTCAAAATGAATGTCAAAAATAAAGAGATAAATAAATGAATTTCCCTCCCCCCAAAAAAAGAAAGAAAGAAAACTCACTTTCTGTGCTTGAGATGTGAGATCCAACAATTCAATAATTAACTGAAGGCAGCTGGAGGAAGACTCCCAACCATGCAGCCTGGGGATATTATAAAGTCATGATCAAGAACTCTGAAATCCCCTTATCTGACCATCAGCAGCCATTGGCTTTTCTCCTCTCCCTTTGCCTTCCTTTCCATAACCCTACTCTTTATCTGCACTGTGACCTGCAATCCCCTGACCTCTCAGTTGTCTCCCAAGCCATCTTTCCTGCAATGGCCACTCTTTCCTTTTCTCTCCATCTTGACTTCTTGGTGAACCAATTTAATTCTACACTCTTTCTCTTTTGAATCTTTAGTCCCCTTACCATATCCCCGATTATGGCCAGCCAAGCCTCGGCCTTGGATCACTGCCACCATGCATCATCTTCACTCCTACATATATGTTGCTGAACCAAGTTGGAGAAAATTATACAACTGTTCTAAGTCCACTATAAACTTATGTTACATAACCTCAACTGGGCTTTCACTGCTTCTAGACAATCTTACTATACCTCCCTTATCAGCTCACACTCTTACTCTCTGCTGCAGCTCTTCCAAACCTTTTCATGCCTCCAGAAACCTCCCATGGTTCCCCCTCCCCCCACTCTCTCAGCTGAGAACTTTGACTCATATTTTATAGAAAAAAAAAATTTGAGGCCATTCACCATAAGCTCCTTCTATTCTCCTCGTCCTCATCTCCTGTCACTCAGGTGCTTTCTGCCACTCTCTCCTTCTTCACCCCTTCATCTCACATGACGACGTGGCCTTACTCCTTATTAGGGTTAACCTCTCTATTTGTTCAAGTGATCCCATTTCATCCCATCTCCTCCAACAGATTGCCCCCTCTGTCATCCCCATCTCTGTCATTTATTACTTATTTTCAGTCTCTCCCTCTCTACCGGCTCATTCCCTACTGCCTACAAACATGTCCATCTCTCCCATCCTGAAAAAATCCTCATTTGATCTTTCCATCTCTACTATCATCCTCTATCTCTTCTGCCCTTAGTACACAAACTCCTCAAAAAGGCTGATTGTAATCCGGGCCTCCAATTTCTCTCCTCTGACTCTCTTCTTGACTTCTTACAGTCTGGCTTCCAGTTTCATCCATTCAAGGAAACTGTTGTCTCCAAAGTTACCATTGATCTCTTACGTGTCAAATCCAATGGCCTTTCCCCAAACCTTTCTCCCTGACTTCTCTGCAGCCTTTGATATTCTCTCCCCCTTGATACTCTTTTTCTCTAGGTTTGTGGGACACTGATCTCTCCTGGTTTTCCTCCTACCTATCTGACCACTCCTTCTCAGTCTCCTTTGCTGGATCTTCCTTCAGATCATGCTTTATAACCATAGGTGCCCCTTGGAGTTCTCTCATAGGTCCTCTTCTCTCTTCCTTCTACATTACTTCACTTGGTGATCTCAGAAGCTCCATGGACTTCACTGACATCTCTATGCTGATGATTGTTAAATCTTCCTATCCTGCCCCAACCTCCCTGCTAACTTCCAATCTCACATCTCCAACTCCTTGCAGACATCTTGAACTAAATGTCCAGCAGACATATGAAACTCAATATGTCCAATACAAAACTCATTCTCTTTCCCACTAAAACTTCCATTACCCCACTCCTATCTTCTCTATTACTGCAGAGGACCATCCTCCAACACCATCCTCCCAGTCCCTCAGGCTCCAGGATGGTCCCCTGCAGTAATGGAGAACATATGGTAGTGGTGGATGATCTCTATTTATCCTGTAGGATCAAATACAAAATGCTTTATTTGGCATTCAAAGCCTTTCATAACCTAGCCCCCTCCCACCTTTCCAGTCTTCACACACCTTACTCCCTGCTATATACTCTTCAATCCAGTGACACTGACCTCTTCGCTTTTCCACAATCAAGACACTCCATCTCTCAACTCTAGGCATTCTCTTTGTCCTCCATGTCAAGAACATTCTCCCTCTTCTGTTCCAACTACTGATTCACCTGACTTCCTTTAAGCCCCAACTAAAATCCCACCTTCTACAGAAAGCTTTCCCCAACCCCTCTTAATTTCAGTGCCTTCCCTCTGTTAATTATTTCTCATTTATCCTGTACGTAGCTTGCATGTTGTCTCCTCCATTAGACTGTAAGCTTCTTGAGGCCAGAGACTGTTAATTGATTGACTGATTGATCATATTATCCAACCTCAAGTAGGCTGACATGGCAAGACAGTTTTTTTTTATTCCTCTTGAATTGATTCTTTATCTCACTCCTAAGAGAAGTTATTCCAAATCTCCTCTTCTCTCCTCAACCCTTCCGCACCTCTCCCCTCCACCTTCTCCCAATTGAGGATCTTGCCTCTTTACTAGGAATATCGAGGCCAGCTGATGCGAGCTCCCTCTTCTCTCTCATATTCTCTTCATCTCAAAATCCCTTGACCACATCTTCCACTCTTCTCCTCCATTTTCTTCATGGTTCTGTCCTAGGCCCTCTTCTCCCTCTAACACACTCTCTTCGTAACCTCATCCATTTCAATGAGTTTAACTAAAATTTCTACATTTGTATGCAAAAGACACACAGGTTATCTAAGTATCTATGTTTTGTTTGTCTATCTGTTTACCTACCCATCTACATATCTGTCTATCTACCTACCTATCTATGTGTCTGTCTGTCTGTCTATCTAACTATTACTCCAGGTCTCTCCCTTTTCAGTCCTATATCACCATTTCAAATTGGATCTCCCAGAAACATTGTAAATTCAACATGTACAAAACTGAACTCATTATCTACTCCTCCCCCTGCAAAAATCCTCTCTCTTCTAAATTTCCCTATTTCTGTCAAAGGTACCACCATTCTTCCAGGCTCAGTTTGACATGTCAACAAGAAGCAAGTCAACAAGCATTTATTCAACACTTACTGTGTGTCAGACACTGTGCTGAATCCCTCACTCTTATCTTGCCCTATATACTCAAATCTTGCTGTCTTCCTCCACATCTCTTGCATCCAACCCTTCCCTCTACTCACACAGCTATCCCTCAGTTCAGGTCTCCATCAGTTCTCATCTAGAATATTGTAATTACCTCCTAACTGGTCTCCCTGCCTCAAGTGTCTGCCTACTTGAGTCCATCACATCATACACACTGCTGCCAAAATTATTTTCCTTAAGCACAGATTATACAGGCCGCACGCCGACCTTCTGCCAGTCGTGCGCCAGTACCTACTTCTCTTAAAAGAAGTATACTACCAGAGTCTTACCCACACCTGGGTCTTCGGTTCTGAGCCGGATCCCCACACAGAGACGAGCCATCGGGAGGCACCAACACCAGAGCTTTATTCAGAGGCCAACACAGCAAACCATCATAGCAAGCCCAAACAGCAAGGCCAGAGCAACAGGGCAGGAGCCAGGGGAGCGCACGTGTGATCTGACCACCCTTGTTCCTAAGTACCTACCTAGCCCCTCCTCCCCAGCCTGCTACTAGCCAATGATTGTAGGGTCAGATACCGGAAGGGGCTGTCTGAGTTTAGCACACCAAGGGGGAGCGAGTGACGTAGGAGGCTAGGATTGGATACAGGAAGGAGGCATCTGGGATTGACGCATAGACAAGAGTACGTGACCTAGGAAGTCAGACTCAGGAGGGGACTGGGTCAGTGCTGCACAAAGGGACCCAGGAAGTCAGGAAGGTCACAAGAGGCGTCTGGGGATGACGTTGCATATAGGGAGGGGACTAAGCAGAGGGAACTCAGTCCTCTGCTGTCCTACTCCCACGTGGTACCGCCCCTTGCCTCAGGAGCTCAAGCTCGGCTACTTCCTTGCACCCAGCTTATCTCACAAAGCATTGCCCAATTGCCTCAGGGCTTCTCCGTATCCAGCCCATCCCAGTACACACGACTCTGCCTACCACAGCCCCTGCCTCGACTTCCAAAATACCCAGATCCTATCCTACCCTTGCCACAGCACCCAACCTGGTAGTTGCCAACATCAGACAGTCCCTCACAACAGATTATTACTCTCCTACCCAACCAACTCCACTGGCTTCCTATTGCCTCTGAGACAGATCAAATATAAACTGCTTTGTTTAGCTATTAAAGCCTTCTACAACCTGGCCCCAAACTATCTTTCCAGCCTCTCAGGATGTTAATCTCCCGCCCATATTCTTTGATCCAGCCAACCTGGCCTTATCTCTATTCCTCACACATGACCCTCCATCTCCCACTCTCCATCATTTTACCCTCTTTGTCCCACGTGCCTAAAATGTACTCCTGCCTTACCTCTCTATCTCACAGATCCCTCTGTTCCTTTAAGAGGCAGCTCAACAGGGAGATTTCAAAAAAACCTGGAAAGACTTACATGAACTGATGCAGAATGAAACGAGCAGAACCAGGAGAACATTGTACACAGTTACAGCCACACTGTGGGATGACTGACTTGGACAGACTTGGCTCTTCTGAGCAATGCAAGGATCTAAGACAACTCCAAAAGACTCATGATGGAAAGTGCCATCCACACCCAGAGAAAGAACTAGGGAGTCTGAATGCAGATGGGAGCATCCTATTTGCTCTCCTTTTCCTCTGTTGTTTTGTTTCATTGCTTCATTATCGTGGTTCCTCCCATTCTGATTATTCTTTACATCATGACTAATGGGAAAATATGCTTAATAGGAATGGATAAAGAGAATCTATATCAGATTGCATATTGTCTTAGATGGGGGGGAAGAGGAGTGGGAGGAGGAGAAAATTTAAAACTCACAATCTTATGGAAGTGAATGTTGAAAACTGAAAATAAATAAATTAATTATCAAGGGGGAATAAAAGAGGCAGCTCAAACACCATTTTCTGCATGAAGTCTCTCTCCTGATCCTCCCAACTGCTAGTGCCTTCCCTCCCAACTTAACTGCTATTTAATTACTTTGAATTTATTTCTATTTGTTCACCTCATATTTATGTTGTGTATATACATATTCCTCTTCTCTCCCATTAGAGTGTAAGCTCCATATAAATAGGAATTGTTTCATTCTTTGTACTTGTATCCCTAGTACAGTACCGAGCACATAGTAGGCACTTAATAAATGCTGGTTGATTGATTTATGTGCCAAACACAGTGCCACAGACTAAGGATATAAAACAAAACTGCCATAGTCTCATCATTCAAGGACCTTACATTCTATTGGGGGGATACAGTATATATGTAAGTAAGGAACTGAATACAAAATATATTGTTTGTGGATGGATGCAAAGAACCTTCCCAAATGTGGTATGGCTGGCTCAGGGAGAATCATTTTGCTGAATCTCTGTTATGCTGTAAAACTTTTCTTTTAAAAAACATTTTAGTATTTCATACTTTTTTCTGATAATGTGTTCATTAATAGCATATGTACATTTCCATTTATTACATCTTTTAAGTGTTTCCTGCTTATTCTTTTTTCAAATGGATACTTGGATGAGTGTGAGATGGGGCAGGTACATAGGGGATGAAAAACATAAAACAGCTGTGATTCAAAGGGTAAATGCTTTTAGATCTTGGCGGTTGCAAGAGAGGGCAAAAAGGGAAATGAACATTATATGTGTGTGTGTGTGTGTATGTATATGTGTGTGTGGAATAAAGACATGTATACAATCCATGTAAACATACATATCCGTGTACATACAATGTAATATCTCCAAGTGTATATATGCACAGATATGTACAGTGTTAAGGGCTGTTAAGGGGTCACCTGAACTTGTCTTTGTGAGTTGCCATATTTTCCAGAAACACTGGACCCAGAGCATGCAGGAGACCCTGAATGTGTCAAAGATGAAGCACCCCCTCAAGCTGACGTAATACCTTTTTTGTACCCCAAGCTGGACTTCTTGTGTACTCTTGGGAGGCAAGACAGGTGCCTGCCAGTCTGTGCCAGGCTGGGATAAGGCTTGTGTAGCTGGGATCCTTTGCAGATAGACAGATTCTCCTATCTTCATGGTCTATTCTAACAGTTCCCAAGGGAAAAGAATGCTGCTTTTGTCATTGCCTTGTTCCTGCTCCTCCCCTTTGGGAAGGGTTACTGCACCTTTCCCCTCCCATGCCACACCCCTTCTGTTCTCTCCTCCTCCTTTCCTTGTACTGTCATAAATGTACAAACTTCTGTAGGGACTGTGAACCCTTTGGGTTCCACATGCGTGTTCATTTCTCTTATAATAAACCTGGTTTTCATGTGTGACGTTGTGATTGCCTGTTGACAAAAAGACATGCTTTGTTTTATTGTGCTTTGCTTTACTGTCCTTCGTCAATATTGTGTTTTTTACAAATTGAAAGTTTGTGGCAACCCTGTGTAGAAAAAATCTACCGGCGCCATTCTTCCAACAGCATGTGCTCACATAGTATCTCTGTGTCATATTTTGGTAATCTTTGCGGTATTTCAAACTTTGTCACTGTTATTACATCTGCTATGGTGATCTATGATCACTGATCTTTGATGTTACTGTTGTAATTGTTTTGGGAGCTACAAACTGCACCCATATAAGAGAG
Source organism: Vombatus ursinus (assembly GCF_900497805.2). NCBI lineage: Eukaryota > Metazoa > Chordata > Mammalia > Diprotodontia > Vombatidae > Vombatus > Vombatus ursinus. The sequence continues at coordinate 1,852,045 of NW_020945237.1, read as the reverse complement.
CAAAATTAATTGATAAATGTTGGGTGTGTTCTGACTGACAGGGATCTCCTCTGGCCTCCCTACTCCCTGAGACACAACAATATTGAAATTATGCCAATTAATAACCCTACAATGGCCTGGAAGTGTTCAAGTGAAAGGAAGAGTCAATCCCTGTGGCTAACTTCATTGTTATCTTATTTGAAGAAATTGCCAAAGCCACCCCAACCTTCAGCAACCGCCACCCCGGTCAGCAGCCATCAACATCAAGGCAAGACCCTCTACCAGCAAAAAGATTAAGACTTTCACTGACAGCTCAGATAACGATTAGCATTTTATCAATAAAGTATTTTTTCATTAAAGGATATGTATTTTTTAGACATAATACTAATAAATACTTACTAAACTATAGTATATGGGGCAGCTAGGTGGTGCAGTGGATACAGCTCCGGCCCTGGCGTCAGGAGGACCTGAGTTCAAATCCGGCCTCAGACACTTGATATTTACTAGCTGTGTGACCCTGGGTAAGTCACTTAACCCTAACTGCCTTACCAAAAAATTTATAGTATAGTGTAAACATAACTTTTATACTCACTGGGAAACCAAAACATTCATGTGACTTGCTTTATTATATTTGCTTTACTGTGGTGCTTTGGAACCAAACCTACAATATCTCTGAAGTATGCCTATATATGCACACACATCCAGTTTCTCCAGCTCCACATATAAAATATCAATCTCCGTATATGTATAAAAACATATGTATACATACATGAATAGGCACCTGAATACATGCATTCAGCTTCTCCAGCTAAGGCATGCATATTTCCAGGCCAGGAACTAAATCATATTCTTTCTTTGTAACCCTTAAGTATATGCCCATTGATTTCACATTTTTCTTAAGAATTTAAAGAGTTGAAGATACCTTCACAGTCATCTAGTACAATCTCATCATTTTACAGACCCAGAATGATAAAGTGGCCTGCTCAAGGTGACTCGGGCAGTTGAGGAGCAGAACCAAGGTTGCAACCCTGATCCTCTGACTCAAAACTGAAAGCTCTTTCCATCCTAATACGTCCTCTAACACAGTACCGGTGCCCATCCGATTTGACTTTTGCATTTCTCTTCCTTCAAATGCCCCTGGTCCTTGTCTATTCACTCTGCATGCAACTCTGGCAGATGTCTCCAAAAGAAGAACACATCTACCATCCTTAAGCTTCTTTTTCACTTCCCTAAGGACAGAAAAGACTCAATACTCACCACTCATGTTCAAATGCTGGAGCTTGTTTAAAGATTCAAAAGATAGTGGAAGAGCATTTATCAAGTTGTTACTGGCGTAGAAACTGACCAAACTTTTTAATTCTCCTATATTCTTTGGAAGTTCTTTTATATTGTTATGTGAGATATCAAGGATTTCAAGCTGAGGCAAATTAGACAGTTCATCTGAGAGTTGGGTTAACTGTAACAAAAGTTCAATAAAAAGTGAAAAGTCATTCATGCTTAAAAGTCATTATTTTTTTTTCCAAAATGGTAGCGGAGTGGTGAGTGAGATTGTCTTCAGAAGCAATTATGGAGGGCGGACGGCTTCAAACTGTTATGAGTCAATCTATTATAAGCAGAGGTAATAGGAGAGTAGGAAAAGGGGAAAAGAAATGCTGTACAATAGATGTTAAGATATATGGATATCTGTACGGACAATGATTAACCCACATAAAACCTGCAATAATTTTCATATGATCCAAAGAACTAATGTAAACAAAGTTAACAAAACATATAACATACAGCATACAGAAACAAAAACAGAAGAATACATTATGACACATATATACTAGTTTTTGGATGGGACCACTAAATCAAAAATGATGGATTTAATCAGACACAAGATAGATGTAATTCGAATATATCAACAAAAAATAAATTCTTGGGGCAGCTAGGTGGTGCAGTGGATAGAGCACCAGCCCTGGAGTCAGTAGGACCTGACTTCAAATCTGACCTCAGACAATTGACACTTACTAGCTATGTGACCCTGGGCAAGTCACTTAACTCCAACTACCTGGTCAAAAAAACAAAAACAAACAAAAAAATAAATTCTTATCCCAACAAAATGTAATGTACTAAATATCTAAAGGAAAGCAACAAAATGGAGAAAATGCAGGATGACCTGAAAGCTTTAATAGCTTGAAACTATAGCAAAGGTTTTAGAACACCCTGTATATGTGGCAAATATAACTGATAAAAGCTGTAAAACAAAATAAGCCAGAAAATTATATAAATAAAAAAGATTAACGCTTCTTTTACAGTGGAAAAGTACTCTAAACAGATAGTTTTTATGTCTACAAAAAATGTATGTCCTCAACCAAGCAGTGAAAAATGTAAATGTAAGGAATGTTAAAATATCATTATGCTACCTATTAAACTAGCAACCATAAATTAAAATGATTTTAAAACTATATTGGTGGGGATAAGGAGAAGCAGGTACATTTTTATTTTTCTAGGAAACTATATGTTTTCATAAAGGGGAAGTAAGCTTAATATTTCAACCCATAAGTCAATGAACTTGAAAACAGCCTCATGCAAATTCTTAAGGGACTGTGTAGCATAGTGTTATATGTGTCAAACCTAGAGTCAGAAGATACCAGAGTATCTTCTCCCCTTACCTCTAACACATGCACATTTATTAGTTGGAACTTAGTTTCTCTAAGCCGCAGTTTCTTCATCTGGAAAATGGGGTTAATAACGTGTAACAGCTACATCACAATGTATTTGTGAGGCTCTGATGAGAAAATAGCACTAAATAAATATCAGGAAACATTATTAGAATGAATTATTAAGAGGATGGTTTTAAGGAAAGAGGTGATTACTAAAAGCCAGCATGAGCTCATTAAGACTTAAGTCACACCAGACCAATCTCTTTTTTTTTTCAATAGGGTCACTAAACTGTTTTAGGTCTGGAGAATGCTGAGGAGATGCTGATGCTGATAATGTTGATGATGATGATGATAATGGTGATGACAATGATGATTACTGGCAGATTTTTTTTACTACTTTAAGGTTTATAAAGCAATTGACCTGCCCAGTCTTGTTTGAATCTTGTGACAACAATCTCATGTGTCAGGAATGACAACTATTAATATTCTTCTCATTTTATAGATGAAGGAATCTGAATTTTATTAAGGTACTTGACAGTCCCTTTATAATACATTGAGGACAAGATGAAAAGATGAATACTGAATGATAACACAGGTAGGTTCAGACCTGGTCAATTTTGGATGGGAGAGATCTTGACTTAAGTAAAAAGTGATATAATCAGACATAAAATGGATATATTCAAATATGAAAACAAAAAAAAAATTCTTTATCCAATAAAATGTAATGTATCAAAAGGAAAGCAACAAAATGGAGAAAATATGGAGTGTTGTTTATTTAATATTATTAGTTAATTGTTATTGCTATTATTAATATTTGACATTACTTAATATTTAGGTAACATTAAATAATGAATCAATGTCAACCTGAAGGCAAATCTTCAGTTGGGTGCAACATGTCTGTGTGTTTGGCCCAGTTCTCTTCTTATTGATGATTTGAAAGAAGGAAGAATTAGTAGGCATATAAAGTTTTCTATAAAAACACAGAACTGAGAGGGATAGGTAAAATATTAGAAGACAGAATTAGGATCCCAAAAGATTTTGACAGCCTGGAATGGTGGACTGAATAGAACAAGATGAAGGAAGAATAGCAATAGTCCTACACGTGCTGTAAAATAAATCTATTGCTGCATATACAGGAGTGGGGAGATTTGGCAAGAAAATGGCTCAAGTGAAAAAGAATTAGGGGTCTAATAGATAGCAAGGTCAACACGAATCATTGTGTGATGTAATAGCAGCCCAAAAAGTAATGTGGTCCTTGGGTGCAAGAACAGGAGTCTACAAATTTCAGCTCAATTTTCTTTTGGCAACTCTCCAACAACCAGAATTGTATAAAATTGGAAAGAAATGCCTCAGGACTTAGTGAATGAGGACCCTATCAATAGAGGTATTCCAGCAAAGGATCTTTGGCAAGGAAGTTGCAGAAGGTAGCTGTGCTATGGGCTGCACTCTAGGACTTCTGAAGTCCCTTCCAACTTGAAATTTCTAAGGTTCTATGATTTTAGAGAGGATTCCCACAAGTGACTTTTTAATGTTTATTTAAAAGGTAACTGTGAATGATAACATGTTTTAGTTATTGGCACCAGCTGTCAGTTAAGCTATTTTTTTCATGTCTAGCTCCCTTATTAAAGGGATACAGCTGTATCTGTAACCTTTATTTAAATGGAGCAGCAAATAGGTTTAATTTAAGAAGCTGAAAATACAAGCTCAAATATTTTTTACCTTAAGGAAGGGAAAAAATTATTCTTCTCTTACCTTCAGTCCATTTTTTTGGCACAACTTCAACTCTTTCAGGGTAGATAGCTGACACAATTCAATTGGAAAACATTCAAATCTGTTGCTTGATAAGTCCAAGTTTTGGATCACTTGTAGGTTACTGATTTCAGAAGGGACATACTGTATTTGGTTGTTGGAAAGATCAAGTGTCTGTAGGTTTTCTAAAGTGCACAGTTCTTTGGGGAAGTTTTCAAATATATTGTCACTTAAAATAAGCACCCGGAGAGAAGTCATATTGGAGATAGACAGTGGTATTTGAAGTATTCTGTTCTTACTAAGACTTAAGTAACTGAGGTTTATAAGTCTACATATGTAGTCAGAAAAGGAAGATAAATTGTTTTGATTTAATTCTAAGTGAATTAGTTGTGTACTAAACGAGAGGTCAACAGGTATTTCTGAAAGCTCATTTCCATTAAGGTTCAAATGCTCAAGGAAGTTCAGAGCACAAAGGCCTACTGGGAAATCACTTAGTTTATTAAAGCTCAAGTCCACTTTCCTTATCTGATGGCAATTTTTGATTTCAATCGGAATGTCTTTGATTGCATTTCCAGAAAATTCTAACACCTTGAGATATTTCAGATGGGAGATGTCCTCATTAAGAACCGCCATTTTATTTCGGTTGATGTTGAGTGCTCTCAGGTTTGTAAGCCTATGAATGTTAGTGGGAATTATTTCTAAGTCATTGTCACTAAGGCTAAGATATTCTAGCTTTGCACAGGAATAAATTTCTTCATTTAGCTGTTTCAATAAATTTTTGTCAAGTTGGAGGACCCTGAGTTCTTTGAAGTTCTTAATGTTGTGGGAAAGATATTCCAGTTTATTATCAACTAGATGGAGCCTTTTTAGTTTCAGCAACTGAAAGATTTGCACAGGTAAAAATGTCAGTTTATTGTGGTCCAGGAAAAATTCTTCCAAATTCTTTAGCTGTCTGATTTCTTTTGGCAAACTGCTTATGAGATTTTTTGAGACACTTAGCTTAATTAACTTCAGAAGGTAGCAAAGGATGTTAGGAAATATTGAAAACTGATTTGAGCTGAGATTGAGGACCTTTAAATTTTTCATATTGGTCATCGTTTCTGGTAGATCTTTTAGGCTATTTCCAGATAAGCTTAAAAATTCCAACTTTTCAAGACTTTCTAATATTTTAGGAAATTCCAAAAAATTATTGCTATCCAAGAAAAGTTGCCTTAGCCAGACAAGCTGTGATATTTCTGCCGGGAGGGAGGCTATGTAGTTGTGACTGACATTTAACACAATTAGATTATAGAGCAATTTAATTTCTGGTGGTAGTGCTATTAATTCATTTTCTTTCATGGACAATACTTCAAGACCTGCCATATTTGGCTCCACTTGAAAAGTTTTTATTTTGTTTTTATCTAAATAGAGATATTTTACATCCTGATGTTTAAAAAGGCCTTTGGGAAATTTCTGCAAATTCTTGGAATTCAGCTTAACCCTGAAGTTTTCGTTTTCTATGAAGCTCTCAAATAGTAAGCCTAATTCATTATAGTCTTCAGAAGTTTGTGGAGTAACACCTATTATTGTTTTCTTTTCCTCCTCCTCCTCCTCCTCCTCCTCCTCCTCTTCCTCTTCCTCTTCTTCTTCATCCTCACCATAATCATCACCCACAACATACCTTGCTTCTTCATCTGGTAGGGAGGTGATCACTTCTTCTGGCTTATCAATTGCTAATTCCTCAACTATGTCTGCCTTTCTATTGTCAATGTCTTTGTTATCAATATCTTTGTTGTCAAAGTCTTTGTTGTCAATATCTTTGTTGTCAATGTCTTTGTTGTCAATGTCTTTGTTGTCAATGTCTTTGTTGTCAATGTCTTCGTTGTCAATGTCTTTGCTGTCAATATCTTCTTGAGATCCTTGGAGGATATCTTTTTCATTTAGATCAGAAGCTTTAAGAGTCACTGTAGTATCAGGATGGCTTGCTAGCTGTGGTGGGGTCTTTTTGTCAGCATAATTTTCAGGATTTTCCTCAAGGTTTTTTCCTCCTAAGTCAGTAGTTCTTTCATCCTTTTCTTTTTCAGGAGATAAATGTGCTGTTACTGGATTTTCTTGGTTTTCAAGTAGTTCTGAATGGGACATTTTTTAAAAAATCCTTTCTAACTGTTTCCTGATTTCTTTCACTTCTTCAGCAGCATCCTTTCTTCAAACATGCTATTTGTGGGGGAGTTTTCTGCCAATGCAAGATGGTAACTGGTTTTAATGAGCATTTTTACCTACTTCGTCTGAAAGTATAAGTTAAAAAGGTTGATATTATATGACAAAAGGGGATACGTAGTGAACATGTCAAGATCATGGACAAAGTTTATTCTCTCAATTTGACCTCCACATCAGTGACATTCATTCTTTGATGAATTCAGAGAATATTTTTCAGTGGAACCTGGGATGAATACTTTGAAGGAGGTTAAATCTATCCTCAAAAAAAAGTGGTGTTTTATAGTCTATATATCCTACATACCTATGATCAAGTGAATCTATTCCATTTGTAGCTATAGGATAACTCTAATTTCAATTACTTCATGTATAATGAAGATCCTTTGCTATCTAAGAGCTCTTCTAACTCAGAACCCTATAATTCTGTAATTATAAACACATATAATCCCATATTTACACCTATACATATGTATACATATGTGATTAAGACAGAATGGGAAGACAGAGAGAGGCAGAGTTGGGACAGAGGCAGTGTTACATAGTGGATAAAGAACTGACCCTGGTATCAGGAAGAAGGGCTCAAGACCTACTTTCAACATACACTGGCTGTGTGTGACCATGGGCAAGTTACTTAATTTCTCAGTGCCTTCAGACAAGTCTCCAATATGAAAAAATTGCAAAGTAAGTGCTAATCTGTATTGGTACAGAAAGCTCCTTATATTGAGAGAGCTCTCAACGTCAATGAAATCATAGGTTTGATCCCTGCTGGGTATGTGATACAAATGAGGTCCCTTTTCTTTGGACCATTCACAGTACTTTATTATGCCTCTCTTGTCTTAGTCAATAGTCAATAAACATTTATTAAGTACCTACAATGTGCTAGGCATTGTGCTCAGCCCTGGGGATAGAAATAGAAATAAAAACAAAGACAGTCCCTGTTCTCAAGGAGCTTACAATTCAATATCTTATTGTTAATTCTGGATTGTTATTCAAGGACATGTATGACCAGAAAAAAAAAGAGGTTATGCTGGTCACGTAGCAAGAATATGGGATAGCAGTTGGACAACCAATAGCCCTGGAATGGCATTGGTTTCTTCAAAGTATTAAAAGGCATGCTGAGGAAGGGCTCCTGATTGGGGAATATGCTGTAGCTGTTTTTAGGTACTCAGAGAGAACCTGAGCAGTTAGATTTATTCAGCCTGGTCCCAAAGAGCAGAACTAGCCGCTATGAAAGAAAGTCCAAAGAGGCAAGTTTGGGCTGGATGTCACGAAAGATTTCCTTACCATTTGACCTATAAAAAGTGGGAAGGAGCTCCAGAGAGATAATAGACTCAAGAGAGGTAGAATGAAATGAGTGTGTGTGTGTGTATTTATCTTTCTATCTCTGTACATACACACACACATTTTGGATGTGGCTAATGCAGAAATTTGTTTTCCTTGACTCCTCATATTTGTAATAGGTTTTGTCTTTCTTGATTTCTCAGTAGGTGGAATAGAAGGAGGTAAAAAGGAGAGAATTCGGAACTGAAAATAAAATAAAATTAATTTTTCAAAAAAGTGGAAGGAGATTGCCTTGGAAGGTAGTGGGATTCCCCTTCACTGGAGGCCTTCAAGCAGAGAGAATAGCTGACCATTTATTTGATGTGTTGTAGCAGGTGCTCTTTTTAAGTAGATGTGGGTCAGAGGACCACTGAGGTCCGGAGATTCCGTCCACCTCTGAAAGTCCATGAATCTTGTGTGTTACTTTGATCCTGAGTGAAGGAGTTATAAAAAGATATGGATGAGCATTACTCAGGATGAGAAAGCATGGAACAGTTTCCAGGTCCACCTTTAGGGAGAACACCAAGGCCAATGACACCATGGACCTACTGATGTATGGAAGAAATAACTACGGATCCCTGCCCCTTGTTATTAGGCTTGAAGCTCTGAGAGGGCAGCATCTTATCTCAATTTTTAATCTCCACCAGAACCTAGCAGAGCTCTCTCTGCACACAGAAGGGGCTTAATAAATGTCTGAAAGGGGACTGAGCTGCCTTGGGAGGTAGGTGGTTCCCCCTCATTGGAGCCAAAGGTTAGATGACCATTTGCTATGGAAAGTTGTAAAGGGGAACCTTGGTCAGGTATGACTTAGACTGGACAGGTCTCTAAGGCTTTTTTCAACTCTGGGATCCTTTGATTCCTTTCCTTAGTTTGAAAGAGGCATGATTAGGGCATTCTAGGAGGAACAATTTGGGTCCAGAAACAAAAGTGAGTTCAACTGCAATATTGTAAAGATAATGAACTGTGAAAGACTTAGCAACTCTGATCAATGCATTGATCTATCACAAAAGGACTCAGGATGTAAAATGATGTACTCAGAGTTCAGATTGAAGCATATTTTTTCCTTTTTTTCGTGCCCCTCTCCAACATGGTTAAATTGGAAATATGTTTTGCATACCTTTGTTTGTATAATTGATATTGTATTTCTTGCCTTATCAATTGGAGGGCAAGAGGATGGAGGAAGGGAGAGAATGTGGAACTCAAAATAAAAATAACATTAAAAAGAAAAAAAAAAGTGAGTTCAAGGTCAGGATCATTAAAGGGACTTGTACTTTTCTCTTGGACTAGAGAATCCATAAGTGGAAGTGATGAGAAATGAGGTGAATGCAATGGAAGAAAGCAGTGGGAAGAAATGCCTTGAGGATACAGTACAGAGGTCCAGCTAGGGCACAATGGGACGACAGGGAGCCCGGCTAAGTTTGTAAGTAGACATGACTGAAAAGGTTTAGAGGAAGACATTCCAATTGCTTTCAAAGAGTCTGTAAATGGGGAGACTAGCCTGGGAGGCTGTTGCAGGACAGGCATAAAATGATGTTCTAGCTTGCTCTTGGGCCCCAGACAGATAGGGTCCAAGAGACCTAAAGAAGAAGTTGGGGTCCCAACAAGCCCCCCTCCTATTCAAGGATCCCCCAATCCTTTCCTGATCCTTAAGCTATTTGCACGTCCTCCCGTGTGAAATTTATTTTGCATGGACACACTCATCTCTGAATACATTGCATCCCATCAGGAGAAAGTAAGCTCTTTGAGGGCAGGAACTGTTTTGTTTTTGTCTTTGTGTCACCATCACCAAGTATGGTGCTTTGCATATAGCTGCTGCAGGCTACTTAATAAGTATTTTACTGCATTGAGTTGTATTGGCCTGGATAAAAGGAGAGTGTTATTTTATAATTTGAATATAACCATACTAAACTTTATATAACAGTAAACCAACTGAATATCACATTCAAAACTATTTATAATTAAAAAAAATAAGTCAACGTGAAATTTTAACAGCCAACACCCTCTAAATGAGATTGCTTTGATTACATATTTATCTAAGTCAACAAACAATTATTAAATGCTAACTTTGTACCAGGCACTTTCTCAAGCACTAAAGATACAAAGAAAGGAAAAACCAATATCTGTCCACAAAGAGCTTGCAGTCTAATTAAGGAGAAAACATGCAAACAATATATGTATTGCATACATGAGATAGAAATGGGGGTATATGGAGAAAATCAAGACAAAAGCAGTAAGTTGTTGTTCAGCCATTTCAGTTGCGTCTGACTCTTGGTGACCCCATTTGGGGCTTTCTTGGCAAAGATATTGGAATGGTTTGCCATTTCTTTCTCCAGCTCATTTTGCAGATGAGGAAACTGAGGCAAACAGGGTTAAGTGACTTACTCAGGGTCACACAGTTAGGAAGTGTCTGAGGTTGGATTTGAACTCATGAAGATGAGTTTGCCTGACTCCAAGAGCAGGGACTGGTAAAGTCTTCTTGCAGAAAGTATGATTTTATTTTATTTTTTAATTTAATTTTTTTTTTTGGCCACACAATGGGTTAAGTGACTTGCCCAGGGTCATGGTCACACAGCTAGTAAATGGCAAGTGTCTGAGGCTAGATTTGAACTGAGGTCCTCCTGACTCCAGGGCCGGTGCTCTATCCGCTGCACTACCTAGCCGCCCCAAGAAAGTGTGATTTTAGCTGGGATTTGAAGAAAGCCAGCAAAGCCAGAAGGCTGAGAGAAGGGAGAGGGAGCATTCCAGGAATGGGGAACAATCATCTAAGTGGAAAAGTATTTCATAAAAGTAGAACAGAAATCTAAAGGCTTTACTATACTTTACTACACATTCTCTTGCAATAGCATGTATAATTGAGCATTGACTTTACCTACATTTCCTTGTGTTGTGTAATTAAAAAGACTAGAGAAAAGGGCTTCGGGGTTTGTTTGTTTTTTTAAGAAATGTCGAGTCTCTGTTTTATTACTTTGCAGTTCTGCCTTCTCTTTACATTTGCCCTTTTTGGGCTATGTTGCTCAGCTGGTATGGTGGGTGATGAGGCAAATGTGGTGGCTGAATCTCTGTATCAGTCTGAAGCATGGACTAAGAGTAGGAAAGGACTTCAGAGGTTTTCTAGATTAACCCCTTCATTTTACAAATGAGGAAACTGAGGCCCAGAAATGTTAAGCGACCTGCCCAAGGTCACACATGGAGGAAGGAAGTGACTAAGCTGGCACTAATTTCACATCCAGTTCTATGTTCCACAATCACAGACCAGTCCCTAGCCACCAGCCAACAGTCTGGAAAATAGGCACAGTCAGCCATAGAGAGACTAAGTGAGAATGTGGGCTAGACAAGGTGGATTTAGCACTACTCCTAAGAAAACAAAGAAGCAGCTTCATAGTTAGGAGGATCTGGGGCTTTTGTGTCTGAAACACGCTAGCTCTGGGATCCTGGGGAAATCATTTAACCAGAAGGGTCAGCAGGCCACAAGCAGCCAAAACTCCCCTGTATGATCCAAACCAGATGATGTTGTCATTGGGAAATGTTTAACAAAATCACCAAAACCACAACACTGTTAATGTTAATCTGTGGCTTTTTAAGTCAAAACAGGGATCAATTTCTATCTGTGTTTGACACCACCTATCCATGTGCTCTAGCTAGCTCTCTAAACTGTAAGTTGAAAAGGTCTGAAATTGCATTTGTAGAGGCATTTCCTCACCTGAGAGTTAATTTCCTATGTCAATGAAATCATAGGTCCTGTTCCTATCCACTACACTCTGTTCATGTTAGGTTGATAATATCATCATAGATATAAAGATAAAATCTTTTAAACTGGAATCCTAGATACAAATTTGGACACTTTTTGTTACATGTGGTGTAGTTTTAGAAATTAAAATTTTGTAAGTATAAAAGGAGGTGATAAACTCCAAAGCAATTACATGATCTTACATGAAAACCACTAGTACACTAACTGTATACACCAACCTCAGGATCCTTTAAAAAAAAAAGGATACACAGATATGAGGTTATAATTGGAAGCCTTTAAATTATTTAATCTAGTTCTTGAGTGAAGAAAAGACTAGAGGGAGAGGGAGGGAGACAGAGAGAGAGAGAGAGAGAGGGAGAGAGAGAGAGAGAGAGAGAGAGAGAGAGAGAGAGAGAGAGAGAGAGAGAGAGGTTACATTATGGATAAAAACAGTCAAAGTTCATCTTTTATAATAAGAGACTACCAAAACATCTTCATTTCTTTTGCCTGGAAACCTGAGGGTTTTATAACATGAATGTTTAGAATGGCATAAAGTACACCTGTTAGAATCATGAAGTATCAGAAACTTTCAATGATCTGTGGTATACCTGAAAATTGCAGTGAGACAAAGTGTCTAGGGGCTCCTGCTCTTTGGAGAGCCCTGTAGAGACCAGCCATCAAGTGAGTGGGAGAAAGAGAAGTTCAGATTGTCACTCTCTGGAACCTTCACTTGCTCCCATCATCTCCATCCATGTTCTCTATCTAGAGGCCATCAGGATCAGACTAGGATGGAGGCTCATCACTTGCCTAGGGGAAGACAGAGTGGTCCAACAGGAGCTTTTCCCATTGGCCCAAGACTGGAAAAATGACTTTTGCGTTACCTTTCCTCCCACTTCTTCCTTAGGGGATTTTGCAAATTAAGGAAGTGTCTTAAGGATACTGCTCAGGCCCTCAGGGAGATAGAGAATAACAGGAATAGGAAAGGAAAACCAAATAGTGAGGGGAAGAAATAGAAGTAAGGCTAAATAAAGTAGAAGTTGGAAAAGAGAAGACTGAGGTCTGCCTCAGTCCTAGTATTTCAGGAAGCCAGGCCACAAAAAGAGGCCATGGGGAAGTACTTCCTTCTCCATTGGGTGTGTCCAATCTTAAAGGAAGTTAGGGATTGAATTGAAAAAGTGAAAAGGAAATAGAGACACAAAAAAAGAGTAATGATTCATTTTTAGAATCTGTCCACAATTTATGTAAATTCCTAAGGCTGGATCAATGTAATCTTACTGAATACTTTAAAAGGATATCAATATTCTATGATAATTTCTGAAAGCCAAAATTTGGCTGTGAACCATTAAATACCATGACAGCAGAGGAACCCCTCCGTCAGCATGTAAACTTTTTGGGAGCAGGGATTGTTTCATTCTTTGAGTTTGCATTCCCAGATTGTAGCATAGTATCTGGTGCAACGCTTGTTGATTGGATGATTGAAGAATCAAAATTGCAGGTGATCCAAAGGGTAATGAAAAGAGAGTGGCTGAGATAAGTAGGCAAATGATCCAAGATGACTGGTCTAAGAAAAGTGGTGACAAAGATACTATTATCAAGTGGCTCCCTTGAATGAAAAAGGTGGGCATACCTGGTAGCTGTACTGGCATCCAAGAAATAGGAAAAGAACTCCAAGGGCTGGGGAAAGCCCCTATGGAGTTTTTACCAAAGACTTGGACAACACTTATCCGGGATGAGAAGACATAGATAAGATGAGATCCCACAGGGCTCCTCTTCCAAGCAACAAGGCATTATTTTCTTAAATCAAGATGCTGTTTAGTCGTTTTTCAGTCACATCTGACTCTTCCTGACCTCATTTGGGGTTTTCTTGGCAAAGATCCTGGAGTGGTTTGCCATTTCCTTTTGTAGCTCATTTGACAGATGAGGAAACCGAGACAAACTGGGTTAAGTGACTTGCCCAGAGTCACGTAGCTAGGATCAGTCTGAGGCCACACTCTAGTCTTCTTGACTGCAGGCTCAAGACTCTATCCATCGGTGCCTTAAATCAAGATACTTGTTTGAAATGGAACCCTATGAGAGGGATTCTGCTACCAGGGGTGAGGAGCTTGTGGCTTTCGAAGCCCCAAGTGGTCCTCTAGGTCCTCAAGTGTGGCCCTTTGCATGAATCCAAATTTCACATAACAAATCCTCTTAATAAAAGGATTTGTTCTGTAAAACCTGGACTCAGTCAAAAGGCCGCACCCAAGGACCTAGAAGGCCACATGTGGCCTCCAGGCCACAGGTTCCCCACCCCTGTGCTAGGCACCGTATTCTGCCAACACTGACATTTCTAAAAATGTGACATTTTAAAAACTAAGTTGCCTGTTTGAAAAATAAGGAAATCTTGTATTATTTTAAAGGGAGCAGGCCTCTACAAACTCAATGGTGACTAAAAATTCCAGGATTGTAAAGACAGTCGAAAAGGGGAGTAAAGAGAAAGAAAATGAAAAACAAAATCTTTTGCTGTTTCTGACCAACCACAGGAAAGACGGGGTCAAAAGTAATTTTAAGGGGGAAGAGTGTGGGAAGTACTAAATTCAACTTGCCAGGACTGCTTGCCCCTTCATGTTATGAGGAAGGGGGCAGGGAATCTCTTCCTGTTCAGGTTGGACTAGAGGCCACTGGGGTCTCTTCCCACTCAAATTCGGTGATTCTTAGACTTGGAAAAGAGAAGAGGAAACACTTCAGTCTCTCTTTCTAAAGGTGCAGCATGTTGCTTATCCTCTCAGACTCAGTCTAGAAGGGTGCAGAATGGAATGTAATCTGCAGAATTTTACGGACATCAGACCGATGCAGCTGAGGTTAGAGCAGGAAGGGACCTCAGAAGTCACAGGTGAGACCACTCATTTTACAAATGACAAAAGTTAAATCTAGAGGTTAAGCGACTCCTCCACTTCCAGAGGTGGGAAAACAGCAGAGCCAGCTTCCCTGGACAAGCCACAACCCTTGCTTGCCTCAGTTTCCTCATCTGTAAAATGGGGGATAATAATAGAATCTACCCCCCAGACTTGTTTTGAGGATCCATGGGGATAATAACTGTAAAGCTCTTAGCACATTGCCTGGCACACAGTAAACACTATATAAATGTTAGCTACATTAATACTACTGATAATTATTATTTGGAACTCTGGTCTTCTGACTCCCACTATCAGCTGTTCTTTCCACTGTACTATGACGCTTCTTCTGCTATGATTTGCTCCTGTTTTCCTCTGTTACAGCGGAGGATGCATCGGATAAATTGTATTTTGGGAAATGGAAGCTGAGTGGAAGAGAGAGGCTGGACCTGTGATTTCTTTGGGATAGGAAGTCCCAGATAAGGAAACTCCTTCTACCAGTGCAGGACCCCACCTTCTCCGTAACCGTCCACTCTGCTAAGTTAATTTGAAAAGGAAAAAGAGTAAAGGGGTCGGGCTCGGTGCGCGCTGGGCTGCGGGCGAGCGAGGCCTTGGCGCAGCGAGTGAGCGCGGGTAACGTACCTGGCGAGCCTGCTAGGACCCCTGGGGGCGCCCAGGTGGAGCTGACTGGGCGCGCGCTGCCCCGAGGCGTCCAGGGCTGGCCTAGAACGTTCTGGAGACCGGTTGGCAGCGGTCTGAGGCTCGAAGGGACCTGGGGGTGGGGGCAGACTGGAGGGCCACGGGCAATGGGGGCGAGGGGGCGAGGAAGCCGAGGCTGCTGCAGGACAGAGAGTGGCGTTCTGCCAGGTCTGCCAAGCCATCGTGCCCGGTACTCCCTGGAGACGGGGCCCCTCCCGGACTGTTTGTGAGATGGTTGTGGCGTAGGTAGCACAAGGATCCCGCTCACCGGGCCGCGTGGTCCAGATCATTCCGCAGCCACCCCCCCGGCCCAGATGCGCTGGCCGGACCACCCGGAGGCTGCCAGTTTGGGGCTGGGGCTGGCGTGAGGTTCACTCACCATGCCAGGGGCTGTGGGGCGGGGAGTCTCATCGGCCAGTGGCCGCTGAATGAGGAAACTTGGGAGCGCCCACTCTTCCAGTGGACTCAATGGATTCGTTTTTTCCTCTCCCTGCTGCTCCCACGCACTTTTGTCATCGCTCCCAGTGGAGAGGTCCACCCCCACTGTATTCCACTTCGGAGCCAAGGCCAGTCACCCATGCCAAAGGATACATAGCTAGAAGGAGGAGGGGGTCCCCAGGGCTAGCACCCAAACTATTCTTCCCTGTCACAGGCACATATTCAAAGTCCTGCCAAGAGTAACAAAGGGTTGTAGAAATTAAAGCTATCTATAGTCGTAAGAAAAAAAAATGCTCTAAATCATTACTAATTAGAGAAATGCAAAGTGAAACAGCTCTGAGGTACCCACCTCACACCTATCAGATTGGCTAATATGACAGAAAAGGAAAATGATAAATGTTGGAGATGTGGGAAAATTGGAATACTAATGCATTGTTGGAGTTGTGAACTGATCCAACCATTTTGCAGAGCAATTTGGAACTGTGCCCAAAGGGCTATAAAAATGTGCATACCCTTTGACCCAGCAATAGCACTGCTAGGACTGTATCCCAAAGAGATCATAAAAATGGGAAAGGGACCTACATGTACGAAAATATAGCAGTTCTTTCTGTGATGGCAAAGAATTGGAAATTGAGGGGATGCCTATCAATTGGGGAATGACTGAACAAGTTGTGGTATATGAATGTAATGGAATACATTAGTGCTATAAGAAATGATGAGCAGGTGGATTTCAAGAAAACTTGGACTCACATGAACTGATGCTGAGTGACCTGAGCAGAACTAGGAGAACATTATGTACAGTAACATTATGTACATTGTGAAATGATCAACAATGACTGACTTAGCTCTTCTCAGCAATACAATGATCCAAGACAATTCCAAAAGGCCCGTGATGGAAAATGCTACCCACATGCAGAGAAAGAACTGATGCAGATCAAAGCATACTATTTTCACTTTTTTGGGGGGGGTTAGCTTGTCCCTTTTGTTCTGTTTCTTCTTTCACAACATGAGTAATGTGGAAATATGTTTCCATGATTGCACATATGTAACCTGTATCAGATTACTTCCCTCTTGGAGAGGGTGGATGGCAGGGAGGGAGGGAGGGGAGAAAAAAATCTGGAACTCAAAATTTTATAAAAAATGAATGTTGAAAACCATCTTTACATATAATTGGAAAAAGCAAAATACCATTTAAAAAAAGTAACAAAACACACTCTTGCCATGGAAATATGATTGCTTCACTGTCTACAAGGAAATTGGGTTAGAAATTTCAGAGATACACCCTTATCTCCACATACTGGTTCTCGAACTACCTAACAAGTTTCATTGTTGATAAACCAGGGGGCACTAATCTAATACCTTCTTTGCTCTTCTCACCCGCCCACTGAATACAGAATGTAGTACTATTGCTACTGTGCTGTTTGATAGGATCCGCCAATCAACATAAGCTTTGTATTTATCAGCAAAACATGATTATAAAAGAATGTGCTGATGTATGCTTCATGAGGATCCAGAATGGCTTAAAACAAAAACAACAATAAAATACCCATCTTTAAACTACTCAGCACTAGAATAGATCATGTCAATTGCCTGTCATCCATGTCTGCTTGGATCATGCCTGTGTGTCTTGTTGAAGGCTTTTTAAAAAATATTTTCTCCCAATTATCATGCATTTATTTCTTTTTCTCCCTTTGCCTACTAGAAAGAAAGGAAGAAGAGAGGGTTAAGTCCTTGTATCCTATAAGCATAGCCAAACAAAACAAAATTGTTTCTCATTCTGCATATTAGTCCCCTATATCTCTGTCATGAAATAGGAAGCATTTTTCATCAGTTCTCTGGAACCATGGTTGATTTAATTTGTTTGAATTCTTAAGCCTTTCAGAATTGTTTCATTTTACAATATTAATGTTACGGTATAAATTGTTCTCCTGGTTTGGCTCTCTTCTTCAGTCTGTATCAATCCATACAAGTCTTCCCAAGTCTCTCTGAAGCTCTCTTTATTTCTTACAAGGCAATAACATTTTTTAAACCTTGTGTTTAATTCAGTTTTACTTTCACTTCCAAATTCTCTCCCTCCCCACTGAGAAGGCAAGAACAAATAGAACCTATTACAAATTGTATATTATACACAACAAATTTCTCACCTTAGCCATGTTTTTAAAAAAGGGGGTGGCAAGAAAAACAGAAGAAAACATGTCAAAATCTGCACTCTTGAGTCCATCTATTCTCTATTTGGAGGTGGGTAGATATATAGGTGTTCAGGGAAAACCAGCACCTCTGGGGTGAGGGCTTGTCAAGCCCTTTTCAGGGCTTATATTTCATCCACCTTTGGTGTCCACCTGGCACTCAACTCTCACCTGTGACTCTAAGAGCAGTAGCAAAAGCAGCAGCCACACTAATAAAATGTCTTGGTAGACAGGCTAAACCAGGCTGAGGGTAACCAACAAACAAACCCTTTAGTGAGTTAGAGGTGTGTCTACCCAAAGCATGTGAAGATTTCCACCCCAGGGAAATGGGTGGATGAGAGCAGTTTGTTCCAACAGCCATGAAGGCAGCCGAAGCAGGAGCTATAGTCAGACGTCAGAGACTCCAAGGTCATCCACTGCAACTTGGGCAATCACCAGTAGTCCTGACTTCTGAATTGCCATTGGATTTTGATAACTCTAGGGGAGGGAGAGTGAAACTGATGACTTTGTGCAACTCTGCCTCATTTAAATTCGTGTACAAGCCAAGACAACACCCCGTGATAACACTAGTCCTCTTTGAAAATGAAGGACATCTGGAGGTACATAGCATGTTTCATCATGAGTCCTACAGAAATGTGGCTGACGATTGTGTTGATCAGAATTCCTAGGTCTTTTAAAGTTGATTAATTTTAAAATACTACTGTTACTGTGTAAATTGCTCTCTGCATCAATTCATATAAGCTTTCCCAGGTTTTTCTGGAATCTTTTTCGTTGTTATTTACAGCATAATGGTATTCCATTGCATTCGTACACCGTAATTAGACTCTATCCAGCCAACCACTGGAGTCCTCTCTTGGGTTGTGTCCCATTTCCTTTTTACTACTAGTGTAATACATTATTTTCCCCCAATTATTATATTTTATATTTCTTCCACCGGCAAGTACAAATATTCAAATATATGAAAAACAAAAGAAAACAATAAAAAGCAAATATAAATGGCTGCATTTGATCATAGGGTCATACTTAGAGCTGTAAGGGACCTTAGAAATGATCTAGCCTACTCTCATTTTACAGATGAGGAAATAGGTGTTTTTAAAATGGGATTGCAACCAGCTAGTCCTATTGGTTTCCATAATCCCCTTCTGAACATTGCTGTCAATTGGTTAGTCTTTTTTTTGTTTGTTTGTTTGTTTTTTTTGGTGAGGCAATCGGGGTTAAGTGACTTGCCCAGGGTCACACAGCTAGTAAATGTTAAGTGTCTGAGGCTGGATTTGAACTCAGGTCCTCCTGACTCCAAGGCCAGAGCTACCTAGCTGCCCCTGAATTGGTTAGCCTTGTTGCTCTTGGTCCCCCACTGCATCCTGGGCCATCTCCAGTCGTCCTGATCTACATGTAGTCACTGGACCCACATGGCTCCAGAGGAGAAAGTGAGGCTGGTGACTTTGCACAGTACTTCCTCACTTATTAAATCCAAATCACTTACATGTCATGGCATCACCTCCTTGGTGTCACGGTCCTCTTCAAGAACAAAGGATAAACAGTAGCAAGCCAGTAACTTTTATTTTCATAGTAGTATTCAGTGTGTACATTGTTGAACTGTAACCAACTTTATCAAATGCCAACATAAGAAAAACAAGACAATTCCTTGAGTAGGCTGAAATATCGAAACACAAAGTACTGCTGCTACTTCTAAAATCTCCAGTTATTTTTAGTAAAATGACTGCAAATTCTTTAAAATCTTTTGATGAAAAACAAAAATGTCAATATGTAGACCAGAGGTGGGGAACCTGTGGCCTAGAGGCCACATGTGGCCCTCTAGGTCCTCAAGTGCAGCCATCTGACTGAATCCAAACTTCACAGCACAAATCCCCTTAATAAAAGGATTTGTTCTGTAAAACTTGGACTCAGGCAAAAGGCCTCATCCAAGGACCTAGAAGGCCACATGGCCGGGAGGCCGCAGGTTCCCTATCTCTGAAGACATGTCACTTTGTGTGATCAAATTTGATACTGACAATGGGCTTTTTCCATGCTGCTACAGCTAAAAAGCCCCATGTGAGATTCTACCCAGTGAACTTATTAACTTTGGACTGAGATTTGCAAATTGCATCTGTATTTTCCCAGGGAGTTTTGTTTCATAATCTCCCTGAAGCCTGAAGACTTATCCCATTTGTGGTTACAACATAGTAGCTTCATTTGCCTTCTGCTAGCAGTCCCTGAAAGGCCACACTGTTGTTCAAGTTGTGTTTTGAAATCTAAAGTAGTTTACAGTACATATGAATAAACTAACATTTAGAAAAAGTCATGATTATTATTTTATTTGCAATTCTAAATAGAGTACTATATGCTTATATGAACTTGCTAATTACTGGTTTCTAAATCAAGAGATGAGACACCAATTTACTAGTGTTTCAAGTCAGATTCTTTTTTAATTTAAAAATGTTACTTCTGATATGGCTAGGAACTTACCTTTCTCCTCAAGCTATGGATAAATTTGATCCTTCTGTTCCTTTTCAAGTGCATGTACAGGTTTCTTTCTTCCTACCTTTGAGGAACTAAGATTCCAGTTTCCTTAGGCTATTATTAAAACTATATTGATAAGTGGCCTGGAGTAGTTGCCACCAAAAGAGAATCCAAATTTTTCTTTTAACCTTTGAAAAATGGGATGAAAATTCAGCGAGATGGCTTTAAAAATACAGCCTAACATTCAACGGCAATTTTCTAAATCATTATCAAAGAAAGTTGTTACGATACATCCCTCTGTCCCTGTTTCTTTCCTCTATTTGTGCTTCAAATAATGGAAACCTGAAATACAGGCTTTTCCCATAAATCTTAGTGAGATATGGTTCCACATGTTAATGTAGCTGATTGCTGTCTGTTCACGATTTCAACAAAACTTACAAAAATCTTATTATTTTAATATTTTACTAAGAACAGTAATAAAGGTTCCAGCATTAAAAATTTGAAAAGCAGCAAAGGTCTAGTCTACATAATTAAATCCCAGATTTTATTTGGATAGATTCTGATTATTTAATTAAGGCTCTTGAATTATCCACAGGATAAGACTGGGCTTCCCCATCACTTGGCATTCTTCTGCTTGACCAGGCACCCTGTAGCAATGGTAGTTAGTATTATGTACAAGGGTCACAAAAACAATTTTAAAATCAATCAAGCAATCAAGAAGAGGAAAACACATAAGCAAACAGAGTATATGTAGCTTATCCTTTTTTTTTCTTTTTCAAATGAACGGCATCTGTTTTTATCTTTGGTGTTTACTTCTGCTGTGGATCTGATGACTGTAAGCAAAATTTAATAATACCCTAAAGTATAAGGGTGTTTGTTATTAATGTGTTATTACAACACATTTGAAAAGCCAAAGGGAAAGGATCTGTGGATTATTTTTGGAGGGCTTATGTTATTATTACTCCCCCATAGAGGGCAAGCTCCTTTCGGTCATAGCTATTTTGATTTTGTCAAGGCACAGTGCCTTGCACATATAACTGAGAGTTGTGATGTGATGATACATCACATATTTCGGTAGTAAGTAACTTGAGGAAATATTCAATATATTCAAGAGGTTCCACTGGTTTTTTTTCTGGATAATTTAATCATTTTATTAATAAGGTCAGCATGTTTATTAATAAAAGGATGGTCATTTGGGTCTCTTTTACACCTGATGCCATTATTTTAAAACCAATTACCTTGGATATACTTATTACAATTATATTTTTAAAGGTATGCCTTCACGCTGTCACCTTTCTGTAGAATCCTCTTTTACAGAAAAGTATCACAAACCAAATCCAATTGGCCTTAGCCATGACTGACAAGGTATGCCTGCTTTGTTCCACATCTATAGGCGACCACCTCTCTAGTGAGAAGAGATACATTTCATTGTCAGTCAAAAGTCTGGACTGCACGGGTTGGAGTTTGAAAGTCTTTTAGCCTCATCTTCCTTTACTTTTTTGTGGTCCTTGTGACCCATCCTGCCCTCCACTGCCTGACAGGCATCCGGGGCACACATCATGCTCATCCTCATTTCCCCATCTTTGTACAAGCCAGTCCTGCCGCTCTCTACCTAGCCTAGTTTTGACACACCTTTCAAAGTTTGGCTCAGTTTTTATCTCTTCATCAATTTCTCCAAGGTCTTCACTTCCCACAGCCCTCCCTCCTTTCTCTGAATTCTTTTATTCAGTACTAGATACTTTGCTATTTTGTTGTTCAGTTGTTTTAATCATGTCTGACTTTTTGTGACCCCCTTTGGGGTTTTCTTGGCAGAGATACTGGAGTGGTTTGCCATTTTGCAGCTCCAGCTTATTTTACAGATGAGGAAACTGGGGCAAACAGTGAATTTGCCATTTACTAAACTGCTAATTGTTTCATTATGTGCTAATTCACATTAGTTTTGCTTCCTCCTACAAATTGTCCTTGGGTACAGAGGACATTGGAGATAGGGAAAGGTTTTCATATTTCTTTTGTAGTTCACTATTTAACAAACACAAAAATGTCATATTAGTTTCAATACAGGCTATCATTTAGAAAAAAAAAATTGGATTAGGTGAAGCCTGGGTGTGGCATATATACAATTGTGCTCCATGGACAAGTCTTTTCCTGGTGTCACAAGGTAAAGGAGTGAAGGAGGCAGATCCATCATGATGGCACTGCCCCAGGTCCTTAGAGATAGTAGGTATCTCACTATAAAGCCCTCCTTCCTTTCCCACTCAAGGCTAAATATGGCTGCTAGGAAGTGGGCAGTGGGAGAAGATCTCTGGGAATACACTTTGCTAAATCAGCTAATCAAAAAGCACTGGTTAAGTTGCTTACTAGGTGATAGGCACTGTACTAAGTCTGGAGGAATAAAAAAAAAAAAAGGCAAAAATAGTCCCATCCTTCAAGGAGCTTACATACTAACGGGGAAGACAATAAATAACTAGGTACATCCAAGATACATACAGAGTAGAAGGGAGGTAGTTTCAGAAAGGAAAGGATTAGTAGATGGAGGGCCAGGAAGGGCCCCCTTCTAGAAGATGGAATATGAGTTGAGACCTGAGGCAAGGAAGACAGATACTACAAGGAAGAAAGAGGGAGAGCATCCTCGGTTTGAAGGACAGCCAATGCAACAAGCATGGAGCAGGGGTAGGGGATGATCAAGATGCTTATGAGAGAACAGAAAGTACGCCAATGTAGCCAAATCATAGAATTTGTGGCGGGCAGTAACGTAAGAACAGAAAGGTGGTAAGGGTCCAAGTTGTAAGAGGTTTAAACGCCAGACAGAGGACCTTCTATTCGGTCCTACAGGTAAAAGAGAGCCATTGGAATTGATTGGCTGGCGGGGCGATACGGCCTGAGTTGAGGATAGCTTGAGTGGGAAGAAATGAGATACATACCAATTAGGAGCACAGTACTGCAATAGACCAGGCAATAGGTGATGAGGGGTCTCTACAATGGGGGCAGGCATGTGAGTAGAGAGGAAGGGACATTCAAAGATGCTGCAAAGGTCAAAATGGCAAGATTTGGCAACAGACTGGAAGATGACATCGAGGTTCTAAGCCTGTGTGATTTCAGGATGGGAGTGCCTTTGGTGTTAAGAGAAATACGCTAATAGAAAAGTTCAGAAAAGGGAGGAGTGGGGCAGGGGAAGATAAGTTGTTTCATATATGACCATGGGACATCCAGTTCATAATGTCCAAAGGACAGGTGGTGTCACGGGATTAGAGCTCAGGAAAGACTAAAGTCTGATATTCAGAGCTTGGGAAAGACTAAGGCCCAATCAGTGTCACGAAAACCAAGAAAGAAGAAAGGATCCAGGAGGAGGTTATTAACAGTGTTGAATGCCACAAAGAGGTCAAGAAGATGAGATTTGAAATAAGGTCATTAGATTTAGCAATTATTATATAATTATATCGTTACATAATAGATCATTAAACTTAGGAGAGAGATGTTTAAGTTGAATGATAAGATTGCAGAGGGTTTATGAGAATAGATGAAGTGGAAGAGAGACCTGAGATAATGAATCAAGTGAGGATTTTTTAAGTAGGGGGGAAATGGGGGGGATCCGTGTAAGCAGCAGAGAATGGAAAAGTTGATATAGAGATATTGAAAAGTGGAGATGATAATGTGAGCAATCTGCTGGAGACAACAAGAAGGGGTGGATCAAGGTTGCATGTAGAGGAGTTGGCCTTGGGAAGAAGGGTGGGTTACATCTTCATCTGAGACTGAAGGAGGAGATAGTGGCCACAGGAGGAGTGAAGGGAGCTAAGAGGGAGGAAGGGGAAGTTCTGGCCAATGACCTCAATTTTTCTGGATAAAGCTAGAGGGGAGGTTCTTAATAGAGAGAGTTGGGGAAGGGGTGCTGTGGGAAGCTTGAGAAGGGAGGGGGTTTGGAATAACTGCTGGGGAAAGTGGGATAGTGAATCCATTAGGGAGGCACAGAAGGACTGTCTTTTTTATTTTTTTTGGTTAGGCAATTGGGGTTAAGTGACTTGCCCAGAGTCATACAGCTAGTGAGCTTTATGTGTCTGAGGCCGGATTTGAACTCAGGTCCTCCTGACATCAGGGCCGGTGCGTTATCCACTGCACCATCTAGCTACCCCAGAAAGACAGTCTTGATGCAGTAAGGGTCCTGTTTATATGACCATCACTGGACATCCTCTGCTTCCATATTCTACAATCTAGCCAAATTAGCCTTTGTTTCTTAACTTTATCACTTCATTTTCTGTCTCCAGGTCTTTGCACTGGCCATCCATCATCCTCCATGAATTAAATTCACTCTCCTTCCCATCTCAAAGTTCTTTTTCTTGAAGATGCAGTTCAGACGCCATCTTCTGCATGAAGCCTTTTCTGATGTCCCAACTACCTTTTATTTAACCACTCTGTGACTCTATGTGTAATTTATTAACTTTAGATTTATGTGAATTTATTTTTATATGTACTTTCCTCCCTCCTCCATTAAAATGCAAGCTTGTGTCAGGATCGTGTCATTCTTGGTACTTGGATCTACAGGATCTACTTAACATGGTGCCTGGCACGCAGGAGGTATTTAATAAATATTTGTGGATTGAGGGCAGTGAACCCAATATGCAGAGTTTTCTGAATTCCTCTAACTCTATTCTGAATCTGCCTTTTGTCCTGTGAGTTTTAGGTTGTTTCTCAGTTGCACGTGTTACTCTGTGGAGCTCAATGTCAAGGAACTGAAATATAGCTCATGGGAGGGAGGCAGTGGCAATAGGTGCCACTGAGTACTGCAGTTTCTGAGCTTTATAAACGGGTAAAGGACTGCACGAGGTGTGAAGCATGAGGAGTAGGGAAGAAAAGATCAAGGGAGTAACTCATCTGTATTAGCCCTCTTGTTGGCGAGAGAGCCAGTTTTGTGGTCTGAATATGGAGTGGCAGTGGAGTGTTTTTAACCTAGCTGGGAGAATTTTGGCTCCATTAGCTTGGTGTTCCTATGCCGACCAAAATGATTTATCTGGGGGCAGTGAATGAGAGGTTTGCATGTGTTCCTACTGCTGAGGCATCTGCCAAATGTGTACAGATGGCAGGGTGAAAGCAACTTACAAGAGCATGGGAGAGAGGCTGAAGATGGGGAAATTACATCAGTTGCACCACTGTTCCATGCAAAGGCTTAAGAATAAGAAGATAACTGGCTTGACATTACCTCCACCCCCAGCCAATCTTCCTCCTTGCCCCATCAGATCTTAACAGTTTTTAGAGATGATAGAGGAAATGGCTAGAAGCTATGCATTGGCTAACAAGGGTTGAATACTTGCTTATACTAATATAACTGATCATGTTTTATGTGTTAAATTTATGTAAGTCCTCTTCACTGTAAACTGTTACATTCTTCCTTTCAAAGACTCCATTTTGGAGTGTGACCTATTGATACAGTTAAACTATTTGGTTTAATACCAATGGGAACTAAAATGCATAGTTTTTATGCATTTTAAACTGCCCTAATAATAAGACACACTTAACAATTAAAAAAGAAACATGTCTTTATGTCAATACACCAAAACCTACCAAATGACCTCTTCCATTTATTGCTCTATTGATTGAAATAAAAAATTTTTCTTTATTTTTTTGTTTTACCCACATATTCTTGCTGAAGAACATTAATAACTAGGAATACTCAGGAATATATTAACATCTTTATAAGGAAAATATTTATTATGCTAATTATGTGATTTTTTAAGAATATGGCTTTCAATATTTTACATAATGAATCACCTGGATAACATTTTGAAGTTGAGAAAACAAGTTATATTTAAATACCTAAAGCAGCTTTAACATCCCAGTGGTACCTTCCACAAACCCTTCATCCAGCCAAACCAATTTACCCACTACCTCTTCCGATCACCCTTTCCACTTTCCCACCTTTGTACCTCTGTTTAAAGCTTAACGTTGGAATGCGCTTCTTTCCTTTATTGTAAGCACACAAGCTATTCAAATGAGATTTAATTGCTTTGTGAGCTTAGGTAAGCTTTCTGTATGGTATGGTCCTTTAGGGCACTGACACAGATTTGTATCTCCTGTAACACTCAGCACTATAACTTTTTGTCTGATACAAATGTAACAGGCATGAATAAATAATGTCTGCTGAATGAAGAATATCTTAGGACTGAATTAAGAAATTATATAAACTCTGTCTCTCCTCTGAAAATTTAGAATTCATTCTATAAAATTAGCAAATGGAACTTTACTCAAGTCATTTCTGAGTGTTAGACATGTCACTACTTTAAAATGCTACTTTGAAAAGCAGAGGTTATATAAATGCATATGTGTGTGCGTGTATGTATATGCGTATGTGTATGCATGCACACATTTGTGTATGTGTGTATTCAGACTCTGCAGAACGGCTAAAACTAACATTATTGCCTTGGAAACACTTTTTTTTAGTTGTTGAAAGCCTACAGTTTCCAAGTTAAGCATAGAATAATCGAGTTATTCAACTTTCACATCAGAATTAACTGAAGTAAGTAACTAATTTTTTGATGATATACCTATTCTGCACCATAAAAGAACAATTAATTCATAAAAATAATTCAGGTACCAACAAGACACAACTCATGACAATCTAGTAGCCGTCATTTACAAAATTTGCACTTAATTTTAAAACAATCAACAAAATTATCCTCTGGATTCAAGGGGAAGAAAAATAAACTCAAACACTTTAGAAGCTAGACACACTTTTTAACCAAAGTTCTAGAAAAAAGTTACAAAATTTTCAGATTACAGTAAAATGTCTTACATAATACTGTTGCATGGTTTATGTATAGAAAATACATTTTTATTTCATTAAATTTTAAAATTTCAAGTATCTTCTGGTATAATACTTCAAAAAAGCATATTAAAAGTTTTGAATTTTGTTATAACTACACTCTAAATTCTCTAAGAGTTATAAGAAATTTCTTTGTCAAGTTTAAAATTTAACTTATCTAACATAATTTGCTAGTAATTTTTTTTGGTGTCAAAATTAAAATGGCATATATCAGAGAATAAAAAAATCAGTTATGTTATATACACACATACACAAAGTAACAGATTTGTACAAAATAAAAATATACATACATAACACAACAGACTAAAGATCTTGGTAAAGCTGATTTTCTGAGAATGTTTCAGTGAGAGAAATCTGTGTTCACAACACGCCTTCAGAATCATTTTTCTTGCCTTTCATTCGTTTCTTTCACTAGGCATTAACTGCCCATTAAGCTTCAAGAGCAGTTTTACAACGAGACCTGCCTACAAAACAGGACGGTAGTATGAAGCTGATCATAAGTTAAAGTGTATAAAGTATATCTATGGCAAAATAACATTCCCCATTCTTTTGAGAGCAGCCTGCTCCTTGACCGAAAGCTTTACAGAGTGACTAAGAAATGAGTGACTTTATCCACTGAGGCTGCTGAAGGCACTGAAATGTGATCCAGCTGGATGAAGCTATTTGGCAAGAAGAAGATGAACTGTTACCTTGGCAAAAGAGCCAGGGAAAATGGCCAATCAAGATAAATCGACAGGAGAAACTAGGAGGCATTAAAAGCCACGTGAGCTACCTTGTGGAAGTAAGGCTAGAGCTTCATATGTTTAAGGAAGGCTGCCACTCCTTGCTTTTTACACATGTCATTACTTTAAGTTAAGCAATTATACCGGAGAGCCTTCTTGAAATGAAGTATTGCCATTTTACTTAAAAAAGAATGGGCTTTAACAAATATGGCACCTTGGTTCTATCAAATAACTCTAACATTAAAGCAGGACCTACCTGTTTGGTGTGTACTATAAAGCTCATTTTATTTTCCAGACTGTGAATTTGAAAGCAGGTATCAGCATCTCCCAACTGCCACATAAAGCAACCATACTTGAGACTGATGAGTAAAGTCTGCAACAAAATCAGAAATGATCATTGACTTTGGATGGTATCCTTGGTGACAGCCAAAGCAGCTCTTTCAGGTCTGAGCATTTGATTAGAAAATTTGTAATAAAGACTATGTTACTCCACAGTGAGTTCTACAATAAAAAGAGGCTCAAATGAAATGAGAAGTAGAAAGCATTATATGTTATATCATTAATGTCAGCTATTATGATTATATGTAAAACTCTTTGTGGAATAGGGTTATCCTAACCCCACAGAGACTCTCAATAGCTGCATGTAAAAGTGATCTTTAAATCATTATTCCTAAGAAACTGCCATATTAACAAGAAACATGTTTACTGATTTTTAAAGAAAAAGTACATTGAAAAATTAGCATACTTTCCTTTCTGTACGGATAATAATTCATCCCTTTGACATACACCAGTTTTCTAAAGGGCCACAAGGGCTCTTCAATCACAATGTTAGAATGCAAAAGTAACAATGATACATATTTTGCTATTTTACTACTCTTAAAATAATACATTTCTAAAAATTTTATGGCTCTATTAATGTCTATGTCACTATTTACATGTTATGTTCAACATGCCTATGCTTATTCTTAAGCACTAAAGAACTGTGGAATAAATAGTTAGTTCATATCCTCCCCCTTCCCCCCCTTTTTAATAATTCTCTATATGTCAGCAGAAAAATTTTTTCCTGAAAGATGAGAATCATTTGAGAGAAGACTGTTTTGGCCTTTGCTTTAATAATAATTTTCGCAGAAAGTTAGCTAATTTACATTGTTTAAAAAGGTTATGAACTATACATTCTTAATTTTACATTTAATACTGAGGCAAGTGACCTACCACCATCATGGATTTTTTCCTAGGAAAAAAGTTCCAAGGAAACGCCTGGAGCCGATACTAATTTTCCCTCTATACCTGTACCTCGCTATACTTTCATCTGTATTTCAAATACCTAAATTCAAAAGAGATGAATTTTGTATGAAAAAGACTGCGATCTTTTTATGGATGTAAACGGTCTTTTAAAAAATGCTGAAGCTGAAGTGCTTATACTCTGTGGCCACCCTTGCTATCAACCTGTCCAAATGTCACTAGGTTGGTATGTTAATGAAAGACATATAAGTCATTAAAAGGCCTTTCCTTAAAAGCTGGCAGATCTGCCAGAGTCTGTCTGTACCCCAGAAACAGATTCAGCCTTTGGGAACTCATGACTGCCTCTTTGCTACAAGGCAGCTTCTGAGTAGGCCCCTATGGAAGAATTACATTTATAGCATAATAAAATAAAAAGTTCAGAATGACAATCCTTGGTCAACAAGGAAAGGTTAAATCACACTCAGTATATTCTGTTTAAGAGGGATAACTTCTGGGGCAGCTAGGTGGCACAGTGGAAAGAGCACAGGCCCTGAAGTTAGGAAGACCTAAGTTCAAATCCGGCCTCAGACCCAAACACTTGACACTTACTAGCTGTGTGACCCTGGGCAAGTCACTTAACCCCAATTGCCTTAAAAAAACAAAACAAAACAAAAAAAACAATACAATGATCCAAGACAAATCCAAAAGACTCATGATGGAAGATGCTATCCACATCCCAAGAAAGAACTATGGAGTCTGAATGCAGATGGAAGCATACTATTTTCACTTTTTTTTTTCTTTCTCGTGGTTTTTCCCTTTTGTTCTGATTCTTCTTTCACAATATGACTAATGTGGAAATATGTTTCACAGGATTGTACATGTATAACCTATATCAGACTGCTTGCTGTCTTGGGGAAGGGGAAAGGAAAAGAAGAAAAATTTGGAACTCAAAATTTGACAAAAATGAATGTTGAAAACTATCTTTACATATAATTAGAAAAAAAATAAATATTATTAAGGGGGAAAAATGATGGTGCTACTGAATAGAAATGGGCATAATGCATTGACTAAATTTAGAGCCTCATGTTGTGTATTATTCTAAATACTAAGCTTTCTTTCTCTCATAGCAAAAAAAAGTTATGATTGATAAAGGGTTTGAAATTTTAAAAACTTGAGCCTTTATATGAGATATTAGGATTGTTAAAAGTCTACTTGCTATTTCAACTGATAGGAAAGGTAGGTCCTACTTCACACGCACTGTCTAAAACAATGGAAAATTTATTTACCTTAGTTTCCATATTGAGGAGATGTAGTCCTTTTACATTCACGCCTACATAAACCCGAATGACTTTATGGCTGCTGGAACTTGCTTTTGTAAATACCTGTCCTGTAAAAAAAGCTGCTCCATATGTGGGAATTTCCCAGCAATTCTGTAAGAACATGCGTTGAAGGTGGTGCATTTCCTTACTGACACCTTCACTTGTGCTAAGATTCTAGAAGCAGAGGTGAAAGAGAAAAAAGAAAAAGGGTAAATGATAATAAAATTCCACTACTCTGACCACCACATTAGACTGCCACAAAGAAAGCAATTTCATATAACCAGGACTATTTAAATTTGAGAAAATTATTAGTGTCTTGAAGATTTAAACAGATTTTGGTTGTAAAGTGCCTAATGGTGCCCCAGAACTGTATTTTCTAATAGATCTAAACAATACATTTTAAGAGGAATACAAGGAAGGTGATAGTTACTTATCTAAAGGCACATTTCCCTCTAATATGTATCGATTGCTAAGGCCACTGATTTGATAAAGCAATACAATCCCTCTGTCAAATGACAGGCTTGTACTAGATGTCTATGAGGTCCCTTTTGGCTTTAAATCAAAGACCCTCTAACCCAGCGGTAGGTAACCTCTGAGGTTACCTACCGCTGGGTTAGAGGGTCTTTGAATCCAAAGTCAAAGAGCCGTACTTGAGAAACTAGAGGGCCACACATGGCCTTGAGGCCGCAGGTTCCCCAACCCCACTCTAACCCTCCAACTGGTTCTTCTCTTCCCACGATTTATCTCAATTTCAAGAACAGCATCAGCAGACTCACTTCATTTTTTTGGCTGTGAGATTATAAAAAATCTCATTATAAAAAACAAAAATATTTCTAAATTCCAATTTAATAAAATACCAAGTTGTGTATTAAGAGTTTTAAATATTTCTATTAAGTGTTTACCTTGTATTCATGAAGTATTCTATTTGTCCAGTGAGGTGCCTTACTCTTCAGTTTGGTGATTGGAACTATGGATTTTAGATTTTCTTCACTATAACAAACATAACAACATATGTTAAATAAATAATTTGAATAGCAAAGAACAATGATTTAGTGAAACATGATTAAGATTTTAGGAAGAAAATATTAACTTCAAGTTGACCAGCTAAATATAATGTAAACAATCTTGTATGATACAAGCTTCTGGAAGGCAGGAATGGCTTAATTTTGCCTTTGTATCCCTAACATGTAGCACAGTGCTTAGAACACAGGAAGTACTTGATGAATGCCTGCTGTTCGATCTGTACGGTATCAGAATGCTCCACTTTGAGAACTATCACTGTAGCCTACCAAGTTAAAGGAAATAGCAGGTCTATTTCCTTCTGTCAGTAGCCCTAATACAACCCATTCCCCGCCCCTCCACTCCAAGAAGCTGTCTAATTCTGTACCAAACCAACTTCTTAAAAATGCTTATGGACATTACTAATAGCAACTGGAATATATTTACATTAATCAGAATATCTTTGTGTAATTAATGTTATTTAAACACTTACTTGAGGAAACCTTGTTTGTGCTTTTTACTTTCATAATTCCCATAAACGATCTGCAACAGTAGACTCGCCAGTGTTATCAACTTAGCATCAGGAGATGTATAAAAGCCTTTCAGCAAATTATATCTGGCTTCATCAAAGAGAATAAGAATGGCTAGTGGGTCCTCAATCTTTACAAGGAAAAAGAAAAGTATGATTAACATACTACATTTTCTTCTTACAAAGTCACTTTCTTAAAGGGAAAAAGATAAAGGTACAACTTGAACACTACTGAGGTATTGCTATTGAAATTAACGAGGTTAAAAATATGGATATTTCCAACATCTCAATTAATTCTAATGCTTTTCTAACATTACACTATATTTATGCTTTGCAGATCATTAAAGCTTTAAAGTTTCTAAATATATACTTCTATCAGTTATGTAGAAATGTTTCCTTTTTGTTCCTCAAAACAGGCAAAACTTAAGGTAAATATTTCACAAAGATTCTAATTTATAATGGCAAAAATAATGATTGTTTTTATGCTGTACATAACTGAAATGAGAATGTTCATTTATCTGAAATCCTTTTACTTAGACAGCTGGTGGTAAAGTGGATAGAGTACTAGACTTAGAACAGAAGTTCTGAGTTCAAATATGGCCTCAGACACTAACTAGCTGTGTGATTCTGGGCAAGTCACTTTACCTTTTTGCCTCAGTTTCCCCATATGCAAAATGGGGATAATAATAGCACCTACAACCAGGGTTGTTGTGAGGACTAAATGAGATAATAATTGTAAAGCACTTAGCACAGTGCCTGTCATTTGTAAGCACTAGTAAGTATTAAAACTATTATTAGTGTCACCTATTTGAAAAGAGTGTTTTAAATATGAACATATATACTTATATTTTTAATCTACTGCCTCTGCAACTTTACATGGGCTTTCTCTTATCCCTGGGATGCCTTATGTCTTTGCCCTCCCCCTCCTGGACTCTCAGGCTTCTTTCCAGATAGCTCAGGTCCTATCTTCCTACAAACCTATCTTCCTACACAAAAACCTTTCCTAATGCTGTTCTGGTCCCCTGTTCTTAGTGTTTTACCTCTTTGACCCCCAAATCATGTGCTGCATCCTGATGTATAGAAAGGTACTTCATAAATAGGAATTACTGTCAGAGTGTAAGCTCCTCAAAAGGCAGGGGCTGTTTCATTTTTGCTTCTGTATACATAGGGCTTTACATAACAGTGCCTGGCACACAGTAAGAGCTTAATAAATGCTTAATGAGTTAAAACAAACAGACATATATGAACGACATTAAATTAGATGAGCTAAGGAATAACACTTAAGTAATTCAATTCACTCTTGATCAGAGTGTAATTTATGTAATTTGCAATGTCATCTTCTGCTTCTTCCTCCCAGTGCAACTCAAAATTATTAAAATCCTATTTGGTAGCCCTAGTAGGAGAAAAAAATTATATTTCTGGATAATGTATGAATTTTCATATATCTACGAAACTTTTTATTTTATGCTGACAGTTTTTCAGAGATTACATGGAGATTCATTTGACTGCTAATATGTTTGTCTTTATGTGTAAATGATGTTCTCTTAGGTAGCAATATAAAGAAGTAGGATTTTTTATAAGTCTGGATTTTGCAGTCATTTTCAGTTGTGTTCAACTCTTTGTGACCCTTTTTGGGATTTTCTTGGCAAAGATACTGGAATGGTTTGCCATTTCCTTCTCCAGATCATTTTGAACATGAGGAAACTGAGGCAAACAGGATTAAGTGACTTGTCCAGGGTCACACAGTAAATGTCTGAGGCCAGACTGAAACTCAGGAAGATGAGTCTTCCTGACTCCAGGCCCAGAGCTTTATCCACTGTGCCACCTAGCTGTCATAAATATGGACAAAGACAGTGAACTTTTTTGACTTTATATGTAAAGACATTTAAAATGTAAATCCCTCTAGAAAAGAGATGAGAAAATCCAGGCTATATTTTTTGCTGTCATGATGTAACTTGATCTTGAAATGATCAATTTTCTTCCAATTTCCACAGGGACCACTTCAATCAGAGCCTCAGACCTATCTCATCTACCATCTAGTGTATCTTAGTATCAGGTCTTTCCCTTGCCAAATTCATCCTACACACAGCAGCCAAAATAATCTTCCTTGAGTGCTATTTTTAAAACAGCATTTCTATTTTTAAAATTTTGTTTAAAAATCTGTTTAGGAACAACTTTCTAGCCCAACAAGCAGGCAGTCCACCAAACAGACACCATTCCACCCCAATCTAGCCAACCTTATTTTGTTTTACTAACAAAGGCAGATTTTCTACTTTAGAGAAGAAAACTAGATGGTTATCAACAACATCTCCAAATAGCTTTCAACTGTTTTTTCGATATATAATTTCCTCCACCTAGAAAGTATTACCCATTCATATTCATTAATCCCTGTCCTCTCCTTCTTTTTAAAACTTACCTCTTTAGGGAAACATTTTCTGGTCAGTCCTACAAAAATTATCAATAGTTTACTCCATAAATCCTCAGGACTTATGTACCTAATATGCAAAGTATTGACCTATAAATTTCACTTATATTGTAGCTTCATAATTATTGTCAAGTACTTGAAAGTATCTATTCTGTATCTGTATTCTGTTTATCCAACTACCTCACAGCTTCTCTGGTTAGCTCCTCTCAATTTTCTGTATCTGTCCCCAAGGACTTGGTATAATGTTCTATGATGATAGGTTCTCAACAAATGGAATCACTGCAAAGAGGATTTATATGCAAACCTTTTTCTCAACTTCCAACGGAAGTCTCACATCTCTTCTTAGAAAAAGCTGTGGTGTTTCCCTTTGAGGATCCAAATTTGTCAATTCATTCAGTATTTCTGGCCAGTCACGAACATGTTGTAAGGGTTTGTGATAGGGCTTCAGCTGAAGGCCTGAAAAAAAATCTTTCCTTTTATAAATGATTACGTATAAGTGAATCAATCGTATCCATGCATAGGAAGTGCAAGGCAAATAGTTAAATCTAAATACTAAAAATTCATACAAATTAGGAGACTGGAGGAGATACAAGGGTGGTTATAGTGGAATGACCAGGATGGTGACAGGGACCTGGAAGGCCTTCAAGAAACACCTGCAGAGTTTACCCCTATTAGCAGAGCCATGGCTGGGTCAGATGCCTAACTATGCCAGAGATAGCAAAGCCGGGAAGAAAATTTGTTCTTTGTTTCTGTATCACGGGGAGAAAAAAATTCCACACAGTAAGGAGAGTAATGAGAAGAATGGCATCTCCTCTTGATTTACAGATGGCCAGGCCAGCCAGCATACACAATCAGATGAGATTTCCTATTGATTCATTTTAAAATTAGAGATGTGATCTAATAAACTGAAGTATGTCTCTTTTACATATGGCAATATGTCTATATTCTGAATATTTGAATGAAAAACATGGATAAAGAATCATAATTTCTACCCAATTAACTATATTTTTATTTATTAGTATTCTATATGTTGCTATTGTGTTTTTGTATCTTCTCTATTACAATAAACACTTGGACTTTTAAAATAACTTGACCTGATGGTTATTTATATCTGACAGGCCTTGTGAATAATATCAACAACTACAATCTTAACAATGTGCTGTTTTTTTCCCTCCATGAGTGGCAAACGTAAATCAGTTCCCATCTTGAGCAGTGAAAATTTTTCCTGAAGTACTATTTTACATTGATTCTCTGTACACATACATACACACACACACACACACACACACACACAACAAAGATTGTTAAAGGAAAAACACATCTTCCTGATCATGTGAACACATTATTTGTACTTTTTACTTCCTTTAAATTCCAGTTTTACCTAAATGAAAAAATCATCTTCTAATAGTCATTTAGAGAGAAGAGCACTAGATTATGCTTTCTTGTTACAATATATTTCTTTAAAACTTCTGAAAATTTCTGCACGAAGCTCAATTTCCTCAGGAAGAAACAGTTTTCACTTTCGGCTCTTTATTTCATTCAGTAATAGTACTACTTTACAGTTCTCTGTCTTGAAAAGAAAAAGAAATCTCATTTCTTCCCTTTCTATCAACTCCTCCCTAAACTAGGGGATCATAATATATTCTAATGCTAAAATAAATATGGAATATTTGCTAATTATAATGCTAAAACAAATAGAAGATAATGCTAAATAAATTATATGATAAAAGAATTATTTTCCTCCTGGACAATGTGACAAAAAAGTTCTGAAAGACTGAGTTTCTGGGGAAATTTAAATTAATTTTATTGACTATGTCTTAAAAGGCAGTCAACAAAACAGGCTCCTTCTCCGCTCTATGGCCAAAGAGAGCGAACCCCTTGAACCTTTGATATTTATGAGGTCTTTTGAAAAAAGATTTTACCTGAGGATGAAATCAGCTCTGACTGGTCAACAAGGGAGTGAACATTATAATGGAAGGTGGGCTATATATTAAAATGAGAGTCCTGGGGGATGTGACCTGTGTCACCCAAATCTTGGTTAATCGAGACATCAACTTCCATAGCACTTGTTAAGACAGAAAGAAAGAATCAACATTTCCCCAGACCTGGCTTGAGAAACATAATGAGCAGGAATGCACCCATTAGCCCAAACTTAGAATTTCTTTTACTGTCGGTTAAGATCTTGGCCTGAGTAAATTTTTAAGAGAGATTTCCCACACTGGTTGGTTTCTGGGTGAGGAAGTAGGAAAGGGGAAAAACCTTGGTCCTAACACAATAATGAGTTATTAAATATAAGAGAGAAATATTCATTTCTAACAGCAATCTGCCAAAAACAAACATAAGATTAATTTTTCTCAGTAAGGATTCATACATTATTCCTTCTATTTTACAGATGGATACATTGTTAATATTAAAAATTCTACCTAATCTTAAGGAAAATGTTAAGTATAGAACAAAACAAACGGCAAAGAAGAGATAGTACAAAGAGCAAAATAAAACTAGTAGATAAGATTGTAGAAACATTTTGAAAATGTTGAATTTTCAGTTTGGTAACATAGTAGCCCCCAAGGCATTACTTTAAACTTATCAACAATATTTACAATATAATAAAATTTTTCTTACTGAGGTTCTCTGAACAGATCCAAATAGTAAAATACTGTTGTGTTTCATGAGAGAGACGCATTCCTTCCATAATCTGCTGTACTGTGGTATTGTTTCCATGTTTTAGTTCAACAGAACGGTACGATCCATCCATTCGATATATCCGTACCTTTTCATACTACAGTAAAGAGTAAAACCATATGTTACGTTAAATAGATTTCTACTATGCAAATATCATCTAGACTGGTTAGTGTTCAAGTAAGAATTTGCTGGCTACATTTGTTGACAATTATCCAACTGCTAGGTCCTTTAACCATTTATATACAACTTCAGGATATAATCAATTACCTTTGTGGCCCAAGAAAGAAGGTGGTTCATTCTTCATTTAAGTGAAATGATCAAGATTAATTGACTTGCCCATTGTCACACAAAATATATATACACAGACATACAGTCCCCTCCTCAAGCTTTCTGCAAGAAATTTAACAATTCCTGTCATATGAAAAAATGCTATAAATCACTATTGATTAGAGAAATGCAAATCAAAACAACTCTGAGATACTACATCACACCTATCAGATTGGCAGGAAACCAGAAAATGATAAATGGTGTGGGAAAATTAGAACACTAATGCACTATTGGTGGAGCTGTGAAATGATCCAATCATTTTGGAGAGCAATTTGGAACTACGCCCAAAAGGCTATAAAAATGTGCATACCCTTTGACCCAGCAATAGCACAACTAGGGCTGTATCCCAAAGAGATCATAAAAATGGGAAAAGGACCCACATGTAAAAAAATATTTATAGTAGCTCTTTTTGTGGTGGCCAAGAATTGGAAATTGAGGGGATGCCAATCAATTGGGGAATGGCTGAACAAGTTGTGGTATGTGAATGTAATGGAATACAATTATGCTATAAGAAATGATGAACAGGCGGGCTTTAGAAAAATCTGGAAAGACTTGTATGGACTGATGCTGAGCAAAGTGAGAAGACCAGGAGAAGGTTGTACACAGTAACAGCCATGTTGTGTGATAATTAACTTTAATAGACTTAGCCCTTCTCAGCAATGCAAGGATTTAAGACACCTCCAAAAATTTCATGATGGAAAATGCTATCTACATCCAGAGAAAGAACTATGGAGTTGGAATGCAGATCAAAGCATATATTGGCTATTTTTTTTCTTCTGTTTTGTTTTGTTTCCTCTTTCTTGTGGTTCCTCCTATTGGTTCTAATTCTTCCTTAACAACATGACTAATGTGAAAATATGTTTAATAGGAATGTATATGTATAGCCTATATGAGATTGCACGCTGTCTTGGGGAGGGAGACGGGGAAGGGAGGGAGAAAAATTTTAAACTCAAAATCTTATGGAAGTGACTGTTGATAACTCAAAATAAATTAATAAAAAACAAATTAATAAAAAAAAGAAATGATGAGCAAGTAGACTTCAGAAAAACCTGGAAAGACATGTATGAACTAATGCTGAGTGAAATGAACAGAACCAGGAGAAAATTGTACACAGAAACAGCCACACTGTGCGATGACTAACTTTGATAGACTCAGTTCTTCTCAGCAAGGCAAGGATTTAAGACATCTCCAAAAGTCTCATAATGGAAAATGCTATCCACATCCAGAGAAAGAACTATAGAGTTGGAATGCAGATTGAATCATACTATTTGCTCTTTTTTTTCCTTCTGTTTTGTTTCTTCTTTCTTGTGGTTCCTCCTATTGGTTCTAAATCTTCTTTAGAACATGACTAATGTGAAATTATGTTTAATAGGAATGTATATGTAGAGCCAAATGAGATCACATGCTGTTTTGGGCAGGGAGGCAGGGAGGGAAGGGGAGGAAATTTAAAACTCAAAAGCTTATGTAAGTGAATGTTGAAAACTAAAAATAAGTTAATAAAAAAAGTTAAAAAGAAATTTAAAAAAAAGAAATTTAATAATTCCCAAAAGTTGGCATAGGAGAAATCTTTAGGAGTCTCTCTTTAGTGGTCTAAACTCACTGAAAAAAGTTTGGTTAATGACTTAAAAGTCAGTAAATGAT
The DNA here is from genome assembly GCF_900497805.2 of Vombatus ursinus. Classification (NCBI taxonomy): domain Eukaryota; kingdom Metazoa; phylum Chordata; class Mammalia; order Diprotodontia; family Vombatidae; genus Vombatus; species Vombatus ursinus. The sequence goes on along the minus strand of NW_020945237.1, from coordinate 1,813,103 downwards.
AGGAGGGTGGAACAGATTTCAGACTTTCCTGGCCTTGTGAGAAGGGAAGAATGGGAGAAAAGGGGGTTTTAGGGAATGTGGTGGCACAGAGGAAAGCCAAAGTTTTGCTAAAGATGGAAACTCAAGGGTGTAGGGAGTTTGTGGACAATATAGTGAAGAACCCAAAAGGCATGGTAGAAGTGGCTTAAGCAATGGATAAATTGAGTTGGAATGGAACTGAGGATGAATAGGGGTAAGGGTTCTAGAGGAGGTAGTATAAGTATACCACTTGTACCACAGGCAGGATGACCATGGCTGGGGAGCCAATACAACTGGAGGTTGATAGCTGTGGTAAAATCTGGAAAATTAATTCAACCCAGAATTACGATAATATGATTTAGAACTTTGACGTTTCAGAGTGTGGGCCTTTACAAGATCATCTTCTTTAGGGGTGCTTTAGCTCCTTTACTGAGGGAGGAAAACCTCCAAACCCTTGTCCCCCGATCATCTACCATTCTCAACATATAAACCCTTCATCCTTCAGCAAGAAACACTATCTAACATAGTTACTTCTGCTCCAGCCTGCTAAGTCTCAATGAAGAAAATTTCACCTACTACAAATTCATGATAGTTGACCTCAGCTGGGTTGTCACTGATGCTCAACTCCCCTATTTTACCTTTATCAGCTTTTTACTTCACCCTAACAGCAACTGCTACAAACCTTCTCTTTTTGCCACCAACCCTGCTGCTGACTTCCACATTTACAACAGGTGACCCTTCTTTTCTTCCTACTTTTTTTTTATTTTTAAATTTTTTAATTTTTAGGTAGTTGGGGTTAAGTGACTTGCCTAGGGTCACACAACTAGTAAGTGTCAAGTGTTTGGTCTGAGGCCACATTTGAACTCAGGTCTTCCTGACTCCAGGTGCTCTACCTACTGTGCCACCTTGCTGCCCCAAATCAGACATGGAGGTGAGAAAGGAAAGTGGCTATTTGAGACTCAGGGTGGCCCAGGAGGTTTCTACAATGCTTGGAGGGGATGAATGTGAATGATTCCCAATAGGTATGAACTGAAAGCCCAATTTAAAATAGCTAGGGCAGAAAATGGTTTGATTACTGACCACTGAAAGAGGAAGACAGAAAGTCACTAAGTTCTGAGTTAAAAATCTAGTTTTTAGCACTTGGTAGTTGTGTGACCTTAGGCAATTCAGACAACCTCTAGGGATCTCCCATAACTAAGACTCATCTAATAAGTCACAGAAGAGTGGTGACCTCTTTTGGTGGAGGAAATTCCCACTGACACAGCTTCTTTGGTTAACTGTATATTGATACTAGGGAAATCCCAATATTTTTCCATGACAATAATATGATTACTAGGGGATATACAAAACTCTGTAATAATTTAAAGTAATAGGATTTGCTCCAAGTCTAAAAATATATGCATAAATGTACAGCATACTCTGATTATATGTGGGACTCTTATGTACTATAAAGTACAGATACAGAGACACAATAAATGTTTGTGGATTGCATGTATGTGTGTATGTGTGTGTTTGTGTGTGAGTGGCAGTGCAACACAGTGAATACATATGCATATATCACATTAAAATGCTGCTGTATAATAAATTTGGTCTAACACTATGTAAGGTGTAACAAAAATTTTTAATTAGCCTAACTTTTTAAGATGGTGAAAGGCTTTTAAAAATGCAGTTTACTGATATCTTTTGTCTTTTCACAGTCGTTTCACTCCCTCCTTCCCAGAAGAGCAAAACCCAAAACAAAAAATACAAATCCCTTTTAATCATCCCTTTTGCCACTAGATGGCAGATGCAAAAAGCAAATTTGAATGAGTAAAAGCCAAGCACATGAGAAACTAAGCAATGTTGAGTGTACTCAAAAGGCACATTGAAGAGAATTGTAAAAGATGAGGGTTGCCAGTATTTGTTTCCTCTGGCAGTTTCCCCACTCTGTCCTCTTCTCTTTTCTCAGGATTTAATGTGACTGAGTGACACTGAGAGTAGATATTATGGGGCAGTGACATTATGTATCTCAAAGAATTAATTTTTTTTTTTATATAACAAGAGTTTTCTTTTCCTCCCTCCTCCCCACTGACAAAAAGAAAAACCCAACACTTGTAAGCATGTAATGTGAACTGTAAAGCCTCATTAGCAAGTGCCCAGGAACCCAGGCTCCCTCCCCATGCCATAAACGTGGCCGGGAGAGCTGGGGGTAGGGAGGAAGGAGACAGGAGATCTCATTATGGATAAAAATGCTTCTCCCTTCCCTTAGCAAACATAATGTATGTAGTATCACAGACTGATAACACAGAACTAGCTCAAATTGTGCTAGAAACAGGAGTTTGCTGTAATCCTAACAGTGACCTCTCCATTTCTCCCTGGCCCTGACTTGTACTATGTACTCAGAGAATTAATGTCTGTCATCTGACAAATTAAGGTATATTATACTATGTTGCAAATACAGAAACATGTTCAAACAAATCCTATGTAAAAGATATTTACAAACAAGAAAGATTGTGAAAGGAAGATTAAAGAATCTAGGGTTGAGTGGAAACAAAGTGTACAAAATTTTCAGATGGCTACAAGGAAAAACTCCTAGAAAAGGCATCCACAGCCAGAAATGCTGAGCATTCTTGGGGAAGACTATGGGTAGGAAAGACTGAGGCCCTGAAGAAACAACAGTTTGTAAGTGAGCCAGAAGGAAGAAAGTCAAGTGTGGCCACACAATACTCCTACCACATGCTGGGAAGGTCAGAAGAAAATGGACAACAAGAAAGATGGTTGGCATGTGGCAACTATAGGAGAAGTCCCAAGGGTGCAAAGGTCAAACACTGGTATCCCTTTAATTTACCACTAGCTATACTACATGGACATCCCTTGTCCCCTCGACCTTCTGACACTCTAAGCAGAGAACCACAGATCAAGCTGGATTCAATCCAAGCCCTGGTAAGATCTTGGGACTCATCCAGGATTTGAATCAGGGTCCTTTCGATCCAGATACTAAGCCCTTCTGTTGCTCTAGGCTGCTCAGAGTTACTGGAGAAAAGTCACAAGGCTGAGCTCCAGCCACCCACTACAAATTCAAGGTATGCTGTAACTAACAAGTCAAGTTAGTGATGTATTTGTGGTAAAAAATAATGCTGCATCTTCGGGGAAAGTCTATATTTGGGTACGGACAGAGTATTATAAATTCTTTGAGGTAGAAACTACGCGTTCAAATTCTGCCTCTCAAAGCTTACAGAATGATCCCTACCCAATGGGATGTAACTAGGTTCAGTCCAAGGTCTAAGTAATTAGAAATCTCCACTATGGGCACTGTGCATCCGACTATATACTGCCTCACATTACTTGCTATGCCTCTCATATGTTAGCCATGTTTTCCTAGATGGCTTGGGCAGGGGTCACATTTTATTCTTCTGAATCCTTAAACACACCAGCAAAATGCAAGGCACAGAGAAGACACTCAACAGATCCTTGTTGCTTGATAACAGAGAAAGACTGGGTTGATAATGCTTAATATAACAATTTGAATATGGGTTTTCTTTCGAAAATTATTCTCTATAGTTTTTCAAATGGTTTATTTTGACATAAAAGTCTAATATCAACATTATTCTTATGAATATCTAAGTTTCCTTCAGTTGTTACCTTATTGTGGTGTGGAAGTGACCCTATGTTCTTAAAAGCTACACCAGCAAAGCCTATGTTATGAGAAGTCCTACCAAGATACAAAAGCTTAGAGTGTCTGCCCAACGTTGTGCTGTGCCTATTCTGAGGCTCACAGGCCGTGTCAGATCACGTAGGATAACGGTACCAATCCCCTCCTCATAGGGTGATGGATTTACCAGCCCCAGAAACTTTTTTTCTTTTTTTTTTTATTAACTTATTTTGATTTATCAACAATCACTTCCATATGCTTTTGAGTTTAAAATTTTTCTCCCCCTTCCTCCCCAGAAACTCTTAAGTAGGAGAGTAACTCAAAGTAGGAGAAGATCTGTGATCTATATTGCTGGAGAGAATACCTACAATGGAAAAATTATAGATTCTCTAAGTGCTTGAGAAACACTGTAAATTCAAATCACAATAAATTTCAGTCCTTTCAGTGAAATAATACATTAAACAGCAATATGTATCTAGAAGGGGCAGCTAAGTGGCACAGGGAATACAGTGATGGGCCTGGAGTCAGGAAGACTTGTCTTCATGAGTTCAAATTCTACCTTAGACACCTATGAGCTGTGTGACCCTAGGCAAGTCACTTAACCCTGTCTGCCTCAGGTTCCTCATCTGTCAAATAAGCTGGAAAAGTAAACAGCAAGAAAACCCCAAATGGGGTCACGAAGAGTCACACGTAATCGAAACAACTGAACAACAAAAATCCAGAACCACGCAAAAGGGACAAATGAAAACCTATTGATCATTCTAAGAAACAACTAAATGCAATGAAACCTAATTTGTCTATCTATGAGTGGTAAGCTACCCTGAATGAAAATGCGAATTTTTAAAAGATTTAATATATAACTTTCAAGCACATGCAGTAACTTGAGATAGTTTTAACATAGTATTCCTTAGTAGAAATCTTAAGGAGTAGGTTTGGCTTTAATGAAAACATAAATCTTTGAAGCCTCTGAAGTGGTTAACGCTACCTAAAAATAACGTTAACTCTACCAAAAAAATAAAAATATTTTAAGTATTTTGAACATTCTTCTTACAAATTTTATATTTTTGATTTGTCCTATCAAATGGAAAGAAAGTATTCGCAAAGTAAAAGTAAATGTCAGTATAGCTAGAAAAATCACAAATATGGAGTCATCAGAGTAATTTAATGAGTGTTTACTAACATGTAAATTCTAATCACCCAGCAATAATATCTGGTCCCTTGCCTCAGACCTGGAACTTGCACATTCAATGACTTGCCATCAATAATCTGTGCTACCTTGTCAAAGACTCATAAGTAAGAGATGAACTTAAAAACATTCACAGGGGCAGCTAGGTGGTGCAGTGGATAGAGCTCTGGCCTTGCAGTCAGGAGGACCTGAGTTCAAATCTGGCCTCAGACACTTGACACTCCCTGGGGCAAGTCACTTAACCCCGACTGCCTCACCAAAAAGCAAAAAAAACCCCAAAACAACCAACCACACACACACACACCCCAAAAACATTCAACAGGTCAAATCTATTTAAAAAGACAACTCCTACCGGTTTGTTTATGGCTTCCTTCAACAGTTTTGCCGTCTCTTCCCAGTCATTCTGTTTGTTTTCTTCACAGACATTTAAAGGAGACCTTCCTTGTTGGTCAATAATGTGCTGCAAATAAGAGGAAAAAAAAAAGGGAATTACAAGCATCATGCTATTTCTGAGCAGAAAGCTGATTAATGATCCCTAGAGTTTCTCCAAAACCTTAAACTTTGATTCTCAATAATACAACGGTAGGACAGCATTGTTGTGCCCTAATTCATAGCTACTGTTTACTACACTATGTTCTTCAGTCTTCAGTCTGTCACTTATGAAGTTTTTTGAAGTAATCAGTACTTTAGGTATGTTAAATACAGTCAATGACTAATGTTCAAAAACTTCATTCAGTGTTTACTGTTTTCTGATTATAGATACAACCAATGCTTTACAAAAGTTATTTTATTTTTCTCTTAAGAAATATTAATATGCATCCTAGAAGCAGAAGGAACATTTTATATGAAATTACTAGGATATTGGTTACATTCTTAAGTACAAAGGCAAAATGTGCACGTAAATATGAATTGTTTTCATCTACATGCATAAAATGATGAATACTTCTCAATGTGAGACTCTTGGAAAGGCTACAATTGAAAATTGTGGTATTATTACTTGTGTAATCACTATTTTTAAAAAGTGAAAGAACTTACTCTGTCCACTTCTGGATGGTTTAGAAGGATTTGCACTATTTCAACATGTCCTCCTCCAGCAGCAAAATGAAGGGGAGAACTAAGCTGTCCATTTAAGAGGTTTGGATTACACTTTCCTTTTTCTAACAACATGCGAGTGGCCTCAACTTTTCCATACCTACAGAAAACAGAACTTATTAACTAAAATAATCACCTGTGATTTATTTTTTAATCCTATTTTTAGACAATATTCCAAAGATCGCTAAGGTTTTCTAGGACATATAACAAGGGATTAAGACATTGACGTAAATGCGTATGGTGGCTAGGGGTTTCTTCAGAGTAGTTCTGGTTCAAGCTGAGTGTTTCTATTTCTGATGAACTGGGAGAAGACATACCTTCCAATACAAACTGAGGGGGAGTGGAAGTGGGGTGAAATACAAAGTAAAATAAAGTATAAGAAGGTGCCTGCCTATGTTGTTGATCAGTCACGTCTGACTCTTGGTGACCCCATCGGGGGTTTTCTCGGCAAGGATACTGGAGTAGTTTGCCATTTCCTTCTCCAGCTCATTTTACAGAAGTGAGGCAAATGGTTAAGTGACTTGCCCAGGGTCACACAGCTTGCAAGTGTCTGAGGCCAGATGTGACCTCAGGAAGATTCCAGGACCAGCACTCTAGCCACTGAACCACCTAGTTGCTCACTTAGAAGGTACAGATAAATAAATATATCTGAATTTTTAAATGAGGCAATTCAAGTGAATAAAAAATTAAGGGCCCAATTCAATAACTGCAAAATAATCTGAAGAAAAGAAGCTCATGAAGAATGTTCACATGACCCCAATAATCTGATGTAAACTAGGATCAACAAATTAGATTAATGAAGGAAATGAAGTAAAAATAAAAATCAAATCAATAAATATTCATTAGGTGTCTATTAATGCAAGATACTTTTAAATCCTGTAGAACAGACAAAGAGATATAAGGTATGTGTGGTCCTTTCTCTAATGGAGTTTACAATGTAGATGAGGAAATAAGATACAAACATGATAAAAAATAAGCTATACAAGGCTTAATTAACAACCCAATACAACAGCATAGGAAATGTTACAAGACAGCACAAAAAATAATATAGGAGTTCAAATGAGGGAGAGAGCATTTTAAGCTAAGGTCTGGCAACATTTTACAGGAAAAGGGAGAAATGAGTCTGAGTCTTTCAAACAGTGTAGAAACTGGACAGGCAGTAAAGAAAGGGATGGATGTAAATGGTCAGGGTAAAGAAGCAAACCACTCCGGTGAAAATGAAGAGTCAAAGAGAAGACTGAAAAGCTAGTGCTTTTTCCCTGATTTCCTAGGTAGTAGACACTTCCTCAATCCATACTTTACAAAGCTACCAGAATAATCTTCCTAAGGTGCAGTTCTGACCATGTCAAGCCCACATTCGTTTGAGGGGTTTCCTATTACCTTTAGATAAAACACACTCCCTTCACCTGGTTTTTAAGATCCTCCATGATCTGACTAAAATGTCTCTCCAGCCTTCATATTACTCTACTCTATGCACTCTAGCCAGATTCTGGTAAAAGCTGATGACCAGTTGAACTGAGCCTGATGTGCTCCTGCGTCTCTGTACCTGAACGGGGCATACGTCATCCCTGGAGCGTGATTCCTCCTCATCTCTGCTTCGTACAATCTTTATCTTCCATCTAGATTTGATTCAGGGGCTACCTATTACTTTATCTAACACAGCCCAAAGTATTTTCTCTCTTGCCTTTACATAGGACATTTTATTTGAATCTCATTCTTTCCCCCATCACTCTCTACCTTGTATTAGCTTATTTGAGGTACTAGTCATATCCTTTCCCACCACATCTCATCCTTCTTTCCCTGGTAAAATTAAAAGTTTCTGAAGGCAAAGACTTGTGCTATTTTTTTTTTAATCTTTGTATACTCAGCAACTTGCAGAAAGGCCTTATAAATATTCTAACAGATTTGCAATCTCACCTATTTGGGAGTTTTCTCCAGTGATGAAGATTGCAATCCATCAATCCTGTCTATCCTGCGAGACGCTTGTCTGTGCACTTTCCAAAGTTGACCCTAGGAAGTCCTTCCCCTTTCCTCACATCCAAAGTGTCAGGGGAGTATTCTGGCTACCTACTTGTCATCCTCTGTTCTGGCCATGTGACCAGTCCATCTTCTCTTCCTGTTATACAGGTACCTACTAATATTCCAACACTAATTACTGTCAACTGGTTACAGTATCAAATATACTAAGTACATGGGAACACTGTGCAAACATCAATTCCTCAAGGTAGTGACTGGTATCTTTTGATTTTTTAAATCATTACACAGAGTACTAGGACATTGCAGAAATGAAAGAAACATTAAATAATTACAATTTAAATAACACTGAAATCACAATAATCATAAAAAAGTAGAATATAACAATATTTTTAAAGAAAGAGATTTACCAGCATGCATAATGAATAGGTGCCCAGTGGTCATTATCTAACTGGTTTACTGAAAAACTATCATTGAGAAGCCGGTTTAACAATTCTGAATCTCCTTCGCAGGCACTTCGATGAAGAGGAAAATCGTCTACCCATTGATGTTCTCTAATAATGATAAAAGAAACGCAATTCAAAATGTACTTTAAAACAAAAAAGTGGGCATAACTGAATACTCAGTATACTAACAGACATTAAATATCAGTTTTAAGCTTAAGCAGAAGAATGACTGTTTCTATGTGAAAATTCATTAATATTTTATATATCATGATTTAATGGGTGTGAGTGCTTCCTTTCACTGATGCAGACTGCAGCTCTTCTACGACATGGCAGTCTTCAAGATTGGTTGGGGGGAAGGGTGGGGGGTATGTGGAAATGGCACCTTGTGACCAACAAGTTGGGCTAGTCTTTAGGTGACAAAATTCATCATGAGGCCCAGACTCAAAGCTTTTCTAGCTTGGTAGAACCTGCCCCAGCTTGTCCTTCATGGACATAGGATTCAAGAACCCAAGGTCACTTCTATTCCCCAGCAAGGGATCAGAGGACTTCAGTGGAGGATAGATTATACTATTTGTGTGTACTGAACTTTAAACAGTAATTCTAGCACTGGGTTGTAGAAAAAGAGGGAAAGTAGAATAAAAGCAAAACAGTACTTGTCTTCTGTAACACTGCTCATGCTTCTCTGCCATTTTTCTTGCTTAGGAATCTGAATCTTTGAATAATCTGGAGCTCCAAGGCCAAAGTATGGATTTATTACCACTTTATCTACCTGGTAAAGCAGGGGAAAAGAACCAGAAATTTGAACTATATAAGTGATAAAATCCTCAAATAAAACAAGCACTAATACCTGTTATTCTGATGTGCATAACTCATATTAAGGTTTTACAGAGAAAAACAAATGGGCACTTATGGACACCGTTCAACTGCTTTTGAAAATAGAAGTGGAGATTCTTTCAAATGCTTACTTACCCTGTTTGTATACTGAAGATCTGACCCAAACAAAGGGTTATAGATACAAGTATCTGCTTTTTCCAAGGCTAACATCTTACTTTTTATTTCTAATGCACTATAGCCCATATGAAGTGAGTTTTCTGTCTGGCTGGGTTCAGTGGCATATGCTGGGTTGATGACATTAGTTTTTATCCGCTCAAGAGGAGAAGGTCGGAATAAAGCTGGAATGAAATGAGATTGTGCGTGTCGCTCATCCAACCACCTGAAAAATAGGAAGGACAAACCATAGCAGTCCTTGTTCAGCAGTGAAGATGAACAAGTCAATATTCTACTTACAGGACAACCCTGAAACAACATATACTCAAACTGCCTTGATGGAGGTCTTGATTATTGTTACTAGTTAAGTAATTTACTTTGGTTTTGTGTTGCTTAAGGCACACAATAACACACCTCTTTTTAATATTCTATCTTTACATTAGTGATAATAAAACCTTTTTTTAAAAAGTAGGGTGTACTTTGTAACTTTCATTATGTTAATCTCCATAACATCACTGTAGCGTCAGTGGGTGGCAGCCTTATTTCACTAATGGAAAATTAATGGTGTAGGGGTTAAGTGATTTGTTCCCTAGTAGACTATTATCAAACCTGCCCCACAGTAGCATGCCACCTAGGCCACTGATCCATCTAAAGGACTGTGTTCCTTGTCATCATTTTGAAGAATTGAGACAATCTGCTGCAAACCCATAAAATCTGTACTGAGATTTGTCTAAAACATTTTTGTGTCTGTGTCCGGACCTGTGATTACATTTGTGTGGGGAATTCCTGGTGAGGGAACTCTCTCTACTGGTACCAATCAACAACTTAAGAGAATTCAGAAACATATATACAAAATAGCACGTTACATTACCATGGTACTCTCAAAAGCTGGCTATAAGGTACAGTTTTTTTTCATGTTTGAAGAATATTCTGAGAACATTTTATGTAACTTGAAATTTTTTTCTAATGACATTTCTTACTTATCCAGGGCAATTAACATTCTTGCTGTAAGAGCAGCAAAATGAGTGCTGGATTCACTACAGACTCGCATGATGTCTTGTAAACAGTAGAAAACTGGACATCCTGGACTATATGAATATTTAGTATTATCTAAAAAAGGGATGAAAAAAGTAATCAGACTCTCATGAAAGACTTAGTTACATAAATTCTTCATTTTAAAATAACACTTCGTTAAAATTGCAAGGTATATATCAAAACAGCAAGTCATTCCTCAAATGAATACAATATTATTTACAAAGAAACCTGGACAATTTGTTAACTCTGGCTCAATGGTTTGGAAACATTCTTACTCTTGGGATCTTCTACCATCTCTTAAACATGATTTTTTAAATTATTTTTATTTCTTTTTTTTTAGGTAATTTGGGTTAAGTGACTTGCCCACGGTCACACAGCTAGTAAGTGTCAAGTGTTTGGTCTAAGCCCCGATTTGAACTCAGGTCCTCCTGACTTCAGGGCCTACGCTCTATCTACTTCGCCACCTGGCTGCCCCCTCTTAAATACGATAAAGGCCAAACATTAACTCTGGGTGAAAGAGAGAAGCTACACTCCACTTCCTAAGGACAGTACCCAGGAAGACCAGAATGGGCTAATGTCCCAATAATGGTTTTTCTGGTTGAGACCTGTGATTTCACTGGTATACAGAATGCGTGGTGAAGAAATTCTCTCTCCCAAAAGCAAATCAGCATTGATTTGCAATTTAGTCCCACGGATTTGTGGGGGACCCTGAGAGATAAAGTGTCTTCACAAAACCAGTGTGTATAAGAAGTGAGACTTAAACCCAGGATTTTCTGACTCTAAGGCCAGTTTCTAGTCATTATGTTAGGCTGCCTTTCAAGCTACCACTGTCAGGCCCAACACAGGTTAGCTCTGTACAAACCAATCTCTAATTAAGCCTGGATTCAAAACACATTTTTCACAGTTTTTAGTTACGGCCATCGATTTTTGTCAGGTCACAGTTTTCCTTTTAGGACCGTGTTCTTCTCATTGCTACACATATCAAGCAGATGGTCACCATATCCTGTTGACTGATAAATATGTACCTGCTTCTCTCCTGTCTCCCTGTAAGAAAAGTTCTTGCTTATGAATTGACTGCTGTTAAAAACTAACTCCTACGCTGCCTTTTCTTTGGGTTACCTTTCTATCCCACATTTTAAAAGAAGAATAAAGAATAAAACATGTCCTAAATTTCATTTCGATTATCCATTACTTTCTCTAAACTGATACTAGAACTGATTGTTTTCTTTGATGTGTATGTTTTTAGACTATAAGCATCATCATCATTAACATTCATACCAATTTTTCAGTGCACATTAATTTAGTATCTACAGCTTATATGGATTCAAAACAAAACTGTACCTTTGACAACTGATGGAACAATAAATAAAGATGCCTCTCTGCCCACTTTCTCTCCATCAAGAGGAAATTTCTTCATCAATACCACTCGTTTTCCTTAACATATAAAAAATGCAACCAGTATAAAAAGACCTAAATTATTCAATTTAATAAATCTTGAGCATTAAAACATTTATGGACAAAATAGGACCCAACTTTAAAGAAAAATCCAATTAGCAGGGTACAGTCAACTCTTAAATCTGCAACAACAGAACTGACAAAACACTACATTACTACAACAATGAAGGATATTCATAATAGAGATAATGAACCCAGCTAGTTCAGGGCCACAGCCTGATTCTTCAGCAGGAGAATTTGATATGTGGAGCAAGGTAGTAACCTTGATCCACTTAGGGAATGGGGTAGCTGTTTATCAGGACATTGCTATTCAGGCCGGGTATCAGGGATGCTCCTGTGTTTCAAGGTGTAAACACTTTGAAGCCTTAACAGCCTGCCTATGGAGGAGGTGAATACAGAGTGTTGGCTGGAAGAAGCGGCGTCATGCAATCAGCCTTTGACTATAATGCTGGGTGGCTGAATCTCCTCTTCTATATAATGTCTTCCTTCCGGACCTCAGCCTTCAGACTCCTTTTATTTTTGGGGGGTGTGTGTGTGTGTGTGTGTGTGTGTGTGTGTGTGTGTGTGTGGCGGGAGACTGCGGGCTGGGACACTGCTGCTTTAAACGAACCTTCCATTTTCCCTATAACAAATTTCCTCATCTCAAGAAAAGAGCTTGTGGCACTGATGCAGCATAAAAGGTTTCTTGATAAGGACATGTGGATAAATATATGCATCAGATATGAGCAATTATAGTATATTCTTACTTAAAAATGACCTAAGTATTTTGCAAAATAGAAAATTTAACAAAATACAAGAGAGGATAAAGATATTTCTAATACAATTCTAAGGAAATAAAACAAGGACTGCCTCTGCTATTCTTTTAAAAAAAAGTGATATCCATTTTATCATTTCCCTGAATTATTCTCATTTTAATGCAATAAGAATTCAGTCCTGAATTTTAAAAAAAATCTTATAAAAATATTTTAAGTTTTTTTTTAAAATCTTAAAAATAACACTAATTATTTTAGGCCAGGAAATATGTGCTAGAAAATAAAATCAAATGGTATATGGTAGCCACTTCATTAGAAGTCTGAGAACTCCCCAAAGGACCTCACTATGCTGTAGATTCACCAGCCACAGGGATTTGTAGAGCCCTGTCACATCAGAAAGCATTACATGCTCTGCAGACTAGATTACTTAAAATGAGGAAATGATGACTAAAAGCAGAGCAGCTGGCAGGCAGTTCTGGTCGACTCTGGTTTCACTGTCACATGGATTTGCTGAACTGTACTAGACGGAGAGCCTCTGTTCACAGTCTTTCTAGATTCTGTTTTATAGTCTCTCAGTTCCCATTTGAACTCTGCCAATATCCTCAAGCCCAGTATGATAACCTGGAGTCTGAACCTTAGCCTTCGATTCTGTTTCAGCTGGTAACTGCCTCCCCTTTATTTCCAACTTTTTAACATTAACATCTGTTTACCTAGCTGGACAAAAAGCACCTGAGGGTTTGTTTCTTCAGCTTTGGCCAAGTACTCTGCTTCTTCTTTTGGACTCATAGTGCCAGTGGGCCTTATCTTTCAAAACTAAAGTGGACTTCCCTGTTGTGACCACTTTTTTACAACATTAATATGGCCTGGCCTGGCTCTCAGGCTTGATCTTCCCTCTTCAATTGCTGCCTATAATACAGCTATGACACTTCTTTTAAATGCCATTTTGGGCATTGTAATTATATACATTGTAAATATGTATTATAGAATTATAACTATAAGGTAATTCAGTGTGTGGTTTGTGGAATCAGCTGTATTACTAATAGTCATTCTATATTTTGATAAAGTTCTGAATGACTGGGTCATTCAGCAAATGGCATCTTTCTAAAATATATTAACATATTTTCCTGTCTTAGTAAATAAGGACATATTCTGCCAAATGTCATCAGCTGTTGACAGTGAAAACAAGGTGAAATATTACAGGGAGCAGCTGGTTCCACAGGAGGATGATTTATGCACATATGCTAACTAATATGGTAACAATAAGCACTCCACACTACTAGGGCTCAAGCTTTAATTCAAATCATTGAGAACCATATGATTTGGCCTTGGGCAATGACCAAATGAGAGGACAGCAGCATTTTGTGATGTTAGGATGAGGTTGGTTATGATACGGCCAACAGGATTATTGTAAAATAATGTTTTCAAGACAATTTTATGTGGAACATTCCTATAATCTCTAATCACAGATTTAGAACTGAGAAGAACCTTAGGGATGACATATTCTAACTGCCCTTTTTTTTACTTTTTTAATGGATGAGAAAACAGACATCCCAGGGAAGTGACTGGCCCAAGGTACAGCCAAGCCAGGCTCTGTGCCCAGGTGTTCTGACTTGTGAGCCTGTGTTCTTTCCAATGACCCTCAATCCTATGGATCCATTAGTCAATTTCCCATGTTTAAAACCTTAGCATTATTCTGGAGCCTTGCCCTCCCTTCATCTCTCCCATCCAGTTGATTACCAAGTCTCCCTGATTATAATGCCAATCATAGCTCCGGTATTCACCTCTTTAAGGTTACAGGACTACCCCCAGGGCAATTCCTCACTCACTCTTCTCAGGTACTTTTTTGCTTTAGAGACTCTGCTAGAATGTCCTCAAATGGAATATCCTAGATGCTTAACAGGTATTTAATTGAACTGAATTGTTATTGTAAGTGCTTTACTCCATTTCTCTCCCTTCTTTCAGTAGAGTATGAAGTTTGTACCAAATAACCTAAATACTCAGCATTTCACAATTTTTGTTTAATGACAAAGCCAAGAAGGTTCTCAAAGCAGCTTTGTCTTCCTCCTTGCTTTTTTTTTCTTTTTTAAACTTTTTAGGCATTTCTGAATAGGAGGGAAAATGGCAAAAGTTTTAAGTTATATATTGGTTTCTTGACATTAATGTTTTGAGTACATCGCACACAAGACAAGGTTCTTTCTTACCTTTGATACCCTGATTGGCAGGAGAAATTGGTTTGGTAGTTTCTACTACATAATCCAAAATGCTTTGTGTTATGTCACCACTTCCCTGAAGTTTAGTTTCCAGTAAAACTTTCTTTCTTTTTTTCTTTTGTCCTTCAATGGGAACTTCAAGCAACAAAATCTTATAAAAACATAAAGGAAAGTATGGAAAAGAAAAAAAATAGATTAATATCATCATAGAAGTCCACACAGAACCCAGGTAATATTGATCTAATGGGTTTTAGTTAACTATACCCAGAACAACTAAAACCCTATTCCAATGCTTCACCTGATATGGAGGTGATCCTTGATTTTTAGAGACTCTCCCAGTACAGAGAGACCTCTGGCAAGTGCTATCATGATCACCATTTCGAATATGGACCCAAGAATGTTATTGAGAACTAATGCAGCTAAGTTTGGAAAGATTTATTAAAAGCCGGCTGCCAAGTAATCAAATTATTTTTTACCCTAGCAAAACATGAAGACCATGTAAGAAGACATACAGGAGTTGTGAATTGCTCTGCTAGAGGAAGTACTCAATCATAGATGCCCGAAATGTTATGTTATTTGGAAATAAATCATGTAAATTAAATAATAGAGAGGAAAGTTGGACTGAAGTCTAGGATTCAACTTTCTAATGAGATTTTGAAATCCATTCTAAAGAAAGATGACATTTCTGTTGTAATGAAGTTTGCCCTCCTTACCAGTCTACCTAAGTGTATTTCATTACAAAAATTTACAAAATAATGTAGTTGTTGAGGTTCAGGGGCACCCACAATGTTGGGGTGCAAAGTCGTCTAGAAAGAAATCACTCAGGCTGTCTCCAAATCAAGTAAAGGCATTTATTGTAGATAACACAACACACCAAGGAGGCTCTTTCACCCCTTAAGGGAGACACAGCTTAAGGGGAGGGGTGGCAACCCCCTAAGGGAAGCAGCCTCCCTTGCCCCAAGAAAGATGGTTGCTTAAAGGGGACCAGATTAAGGGAGCCGCCAACTAGTCAGGAGAGGCTGGGGATTCTTATAGAGGAAAACCTGCTATGGGCAGAGAGATGAGATAACCAGGGACAGAAAGATGGACAGGAAGGTGAGGTAATCATGGACTTGTAGGTAAGGGGTGGGGTAGTTCACAGTTTTGTGACATTATTCCATTATTCAGCTCATTTGTCCAGGGTGGAGGGGCCCCAGTTAATTGGGGTATTTCCTTGACCAGATTACAAGAATCTCAGAGTCTCCTAAAGTGGCTTTAAATACTTGAGATAATGGGCTTCTCACTGACCACCCTATTTGAATTGCATCAATTGTTAAGTAAAGATTAAAAACTGCTTTAAACAAACAGCAAAACAGAATTATAACTGGTAACAAGGACATAGAAAATAGCACACTTTAAATGTCAGTCTCTTACTTCATATGATTTAGCTCGATATTCCCGAGAATTGAGACTGGCAGTGTTCTTTGGACGAATGACAGCAACATATGCATCTTCTATATTCTCTGGATTTCCCATAGCTTCATTAAAAAACAAACAAACAAAAAACCCCCATAAAAATCAAAACCCACAACTTCTGAGAGATTGAAATAAACAGGAAACCACAAAATTGATAGTAAGGTAAAACAAAATACCTAACACATTTTCCAAGCATTGATTCTTATTAATATTCATATCTTCATTATTTTTTCAATAATTTTTGCATTCTATTTTATAAAACTCACAGAATCGGAATACATAGTATGTAAGAGGCGTGAACAGGCAACATAATTCAGTAAGCTAAATACTAAACTAAGATTATGCTCCTATTATTCAATAAATTAAGATTAAGGTTAAATTACTTTCTTTGTGGTTTAGTTTCCTCATGTGTAAGGTATACATGAACATATTAATGGAAGTTCTCACAGGTCCTTTGGAATTTATTTAGATTGAATTTCTGGATATACTGACATTAGTGAATTAATTGTATTTTCTGCCTTTTTTTTTTTTAAAAATCAAAGAGATGAACTATGCATTTGAAAACAGTAAACTATATAGCTGGTATTAGCATTAGCTAGCGAGTTTTAATATGGCAATACTTATCCTGGAATATTTAACATTTAAAAAAATAATAACATAGACAACCATCTAGAACACAGCTGAGAACCAGGAAGTAAAAAAGACCCCAATGGACAAAATAGATGTCACTAAATCCACAAAATAAATCCAATGTATTTTGTTTATAGGTAAGATGCATGAAGCTTCTTTATACTTATTTTAAATACAATTTTAAGTTAAAATATAAACTAGTAGCAATAGAATGTAAGCTAAAACCAAATACAAGCTCTTTGAAGGAAAGGACTGTTGTCTGGCTTTGCATTCCCAACAAAGCATAGTGGTTTGCTTATAGTAACAGCTTAATAGACGTTTGTTAAATTTAACTAAATTGGTTTCTTAGGCAATGAAAAAAAACTAGTGGAAAGGGAGTACAATGAGCACGGTTGACAGCTGCTAAAGAAAGGCACAGTGGAAATGTCGGAATATGGGCCCTGGGAAACCCCTTTCCCCCCAACTTTCTATGAACTTTTCCACATGGCTCTGGCAATCC
Source organism: Vombatus ursinus (assembly GCF_900497805.2). Classification (NCBI taxonomy): domain Eukaryota; kingdom Metazoa; phylum Chordata; class Mammalia; order Diprotodontia; family Vombatidae; genus Vombatus; species Vombatus ursinus. The sequence continues at coordinate 1,795,733 of NW_020945237.1, read as the reverse complement.
TATCAACTGTCCTTGCATTGTGACTTTGAACCTGCCTCAATCTCCAATTCTCTGTAACCCAGACCAGCTGTCATTGTCTGCACCTGGCCCCACCCTAGACCATCACTCCTTAATTTCATCTAGACTTCTTCTGAGTGGCCCAGGTCCCTGGCATTTGCTTGGTGGCACCTGGCCCTTCCAGGTTATTATCTGTTACCTCCCAGTCACCCAAGCTATTGACCACTTCTTGACCACTGCATAGAAGTGTCCATCTTGCCCCCATTAAATCACTCAGGCTCAGTCTGGTCTGCTTGTCAAAGCAAGTGTCACAATAGCGCCCACCCATTTCAAGACAGCTAATAAACCTTGGCTTGGGTCAAATTCATTTCAGGAAGGACCTTCTTCACTTGCCCTTGAATTTCAGGGTCCCAGAACCCCTAGACCTCAACAGAAATATGTTTAATATGATTGTGCATGTCTAACCTATATCAGATTGCCTGCCGTCTTGGGGAAGATTCCCACTCAAAATGATTTATGGAAAAAAGTTTTGCTTCTCTCTTCTTTCCTATTTACATGACAGAAAATGTCTTAAAATAGTATTATACTTCCAGGCATTACTCATACAAATACAAAACCTGTTGATTTTTTTAAAAATGCCAAATGAGTGAAGACAGTCACAACTACTGCCACAGAAATAGTTTACTTCTAGAAGCAACTTTTAATACAGTAAAAGAGGAGAAATTTACATTAATTTATCATTGCTGACCAAGAACATCACTTTAGAACACTTCCCAAACTGCATTCCATACGATGTGCCAGGAAAAAATTTCAATGCTTGTGATTCGCCCTCTAAAATATCGATTTTCAGAACTACCATGCAACAATTTTTGAATATAAAAATGGCTTTAATTTCTATTTTATCGCAAAATTTCATTTGCTTCTCTTTACCTCAGAAGCAGCCATAACTCTGACCTTCTAACCAATACCAAATTTCACGCTCCAAAAGGTTTCACAGTACAGGTTTTGGAAATACTAACTTTTAAACCAAAAAAAAAACAAAAAAAAACCAAAACCCCAAAAAAGAAAAACAAACTCTTGACTACGTTTTAGACTAATATTTCTCTTCATTGGAAACTCACAATAATGTAGGTCATATGGTAATTCATCTAACTACAAAGGAACTTCATCAGACTTAAATTTTACCTTACAGCATCCAGGCTTTACTTGTTCTTAGTGGGAGGTAGCAGGTATAGTTCTTTCTGGGACCCTCAATCCAGTACCTAGTGGCATTAAATAAACTTTAAAATACAGAGGAAAAAATAGCACAATTTAAAAAAAGATTTTGTTGTAATTTATTTTTTCATAATTAAGCTTATTTAATGATTTAGGGACATTTTGAACAGAGGGATTTGGTAAAACCTTAGGAGAGACACAAGGTCTTTTTTGAGAAAAAGATGAAGGATAATAATAGCACATTTATATAGTGCTTTAAGGTCTACAGATTGCTTTACAAATATTATCTCCTGGGCAAGTTACTTAACTCTGATTGCCACCCCCCACAAAAAAATTTAAAAAACAAAATAAAGCAAAACCAAGTTCATTTGAGATATTGGGGTAGCTAGGTGGCACAGTAGATAGAGCTTCAGCCTTTGAGTTAGGAAGACCTGAGTTCAAATTTGGCCTCAGACACTTGACACTAGCTGTGTGACCTTGGGCAAGTCACTTAACCCTGACTGCCTCACCAAAAAGCAAAAAAAAAAAGTTAAAAATCTCATTTGATCCTCACAATAACCCTGAGGTGCTATTATTACCCCCATTTTGCAGATGAGGAAACTGAGGCAGACAGCGGTTAAGTGACTTTTCTAGGATCACATATTTATTAAGTGTCTAATAAGGGATTTGAACACAGGTCTTCCTGATTCCAGGTCAAGCACTCTATCCCCTGTGCAACCTATGTGCCCCATATAGCAAAGTGTCTCAAAGTAGACAAAGAAGGAGACACATTTTGCTTTCCTAATATTCAATCTTGTAATTATTTTCTACTTAGACAGCCAATTACTTGAAATCTATGGAGCTTACCAGGCTATCACCTTAAAAGGGTACAAGAGGCTCTGAAGGCAGACATCATGCTTTATAAATTCTCTGCATTATATAATAACAACAAATAATTAAGTGTTATTTAGGTATAGATACTGCATTCATCACAGTATTTGAGGCACTTTGAAATTCCCTATTAAAGTCCTACTGAAGGTCCTTTGAAAAGGTCCTGCTAAGGTATATACAAAAGGGATGATTAGTGTATTTTCCCTTTGTTTTAGAAGAATAAGGCAAATACAAGATTATACCACTGGGAATTTGTTTAATAGATCAGTGGAGAGGGCTGGATTTTGGAAGGGACCTCTTTGGTCAGTCTGCATCGGTTCTTGATTAAGAATCCATTCTATATTCCTAAGTAGCCTGGCCTCCTCTGCTTGATGGCTGACAGCCCAACATAGCCAGGTGGTCACTCCATATGCAAACAGCTTGACTTCCTTCTACAGAGCAGTTTCCTCTCTTTCTCCCTTCTCTTCTACCCAAGGGCCCTCAAATACTTCAAGACAGCTGTCACATTCCTCTTAAATTTCTTCTTTAGGTTTACAAGCTCCTGTTCCTTCTAGAAAGTGGAGCCCAGGAAAATAAACAATAATACAAAGGTGTTCTTACCAGGGCAATGGGATGATCCCTTCCCTAATTCTAGATACTAGGTACTGTATTTTTTTTTTTTTAGGCAATTGGGGTTAAGTGACTTGCCCAGGGTCACACAGTTAGGCTGGATTTGAACTCAGGTCTTCCTGACTTCAGGGCTGGTGCTCTATCCACCGTGCCACCTAGCTGTCCCTCCCCCACCCCCCACTAGGTCTGTATTAATGCAGCCTAAGAGCACATTAGTTTGTTTAGCTGCCATGTCACTGAGTCATAGTGAGCTTATAAATACATTAAAGATTCCAGATCTTTTCCATATAAATTTATCTGGTCAAAGACATGCTGTACTTATGCAGTTGATTTTCTTGATTCAATTGTCAAATCCACTCAAGTGTATGTTCATCCTTATTAAATTTAACGGAATTAGATTTGGGCCATTGTCTTGGCCTGTGGAGATTTTTTTCAATATTGTCATCCAATAATAAATAATAGTAGTAATAGCATCGGTTTTGTTAGGATTAAAGAAGATAATATATGTAAAGTGGTTTAAATATAAGTGTTAGCTCTTATTAGTATCCAATCTATGAGCCTTCCCATTGAGCTTTGTTTCATCTGTAATATTATTAATTTTAGAAAGTAACTGGCAAAAATGTTGACCAAAATATATTTTATTTGTAGCATGATAGGGTAGGGTATGCACTTGATTTGGAGCCAGGGAACCTGTGTTCAATCCCATGTGACACTTAACTACCTCTATGATAGCTGAGTGAGTCAGTGACCTCAGAGAAGGCTGGAGTAGTCACCTTACAGCTCTAGCTCGGCAACCTTAAGGCGCTCCACTTCTGCTGAAGACCTGAAGCCAAGCGAAAAGGAACCACAATAATTTCTGGTAAGCACTTTCCACCAGGTTCAATGTAAACTCTGACTAGCAGCATTAGCAACTGTCTAGAAACAAACTGAGATGTCTTAGGTTTCCAAACACAATTCAAAGCGATTGTAAAATGAGGAGGCGGCACTAGAAGGCCTCAGGTCTTTTTCAACAGTAGATCTGTGATTCTATCAGCAAGGAAAATGCATACTGGTTTGTCAAAATGTTTCTATTCCTACGGTTTCCAAATTGGTTTAAGTAAGCATGTACAGAGCTAGGGGTTCTGCTCCATAGATGAACTACAGTCTAGTCACAAACATGATAAAAAAAAAAGATAAATATGTGAAGCCTGCAATACATGTGATTTTTAAAACTGCCAACATTATTGTCCCCAACTTCCCAAAATTTTTAAAAATGAAATATCTTCAAGAGGTTACAAAATAAGTACTAACATAATTACCTGGGACAGAAGGAAATGGGATGATTAAGTTGAGATAGAAATAAGGGAAAAGAGAATAAGAGGTACTGATAACTGAAAATGAAAAAAAAAGTTCTAGTTAAGACGGAAATTTATTTGGTAAGAGATCTTGAGAGTATATACTGAGGCTGGCTAAGAAATGAGCAAGGTAAGATTGTGGTTTGTAATATTTAGCTTTTGATGACTAGGTAAACTTCATATCAGGATGACTAGATGAGGGGTTCAGGAGTGAAAATGGAAAAAAAAATCACTTGTTCACGCTATTTCCACTTGGTCCTTTTTTCTTATACACTAAGGATTCTTGGCTTGATTAGAATGGAATATGCCTGATTGGGGAGAGAGTCTGAAATCAGACAAGTAGGATCAATGCTCATGACTTGAGGTGTGGCTCTTCAGACCAATCTTTATCATTATCAAAACATTTGAATGAAGACACTTCAATGATGCAAATATCCCAGAGACATTTAACTTCTAAAACAGAACCCTTTATCTTTCTCCCTAGAGCCTTCCATATTCCAAACTTCCCTATTTTTGTTGAAAGTAACCAATATCCTTCCAATCTCCCCAGCTCTAATGTGGTCATTGCTCTCCACTGCTTACTCTTCCAAACCCCACAAATCCAGTGGGCCAATCTTGGCTATCTACCAACTGTCTCCCAACACACACACACACACACACACACACACAGACACACACACACACACAGACACACACACACACACACACACACACACCCCCTTAGTTCAGGCCCTAATCACTTCCCAAAACGAGCCTCCTAACTGGTCTCCCACCCTCAACTCTTTTACCACACCATTCCATCCTACACACTGCTTGTTAAAGTAATTTTCCTTAAACACATATCTGACCATATGACTCCCTTTTAATTGAGTCCAGTGGCCTGGGATAAAATATATAAACTCTTCTATTTAGCTTTGAAAGCATTATACAAGCTGGCCCAAAACTGCCCAACATTACTCTTCCTCTTGTACTCAGCAATCCCACCAAAATAGCTTTCTCTCTGTTCCTCACAGACTTTCTATCTTCTGTCTTCACGCCTTTGCAATGGCCTTCCCCTATGACTGGAATTCACTCCTTCTTTACCCCTGCCTCAGAGTCCGTGACTTAAGATTTTTTTAAGCACCTCCCATGTGCCAGATACTGTGCTAAATGCTAGTGATACAAAAAAAGGGCAGTCCAGGCTTCCTAGGAGCTCTCAGTCTAATGGGAATGACTGCATGAAAAAACTGTACAAACAAGCTGTATACAGGATAAACTGGTAAAAATCAATTGAGAGAAGGCACTAGAACTAGAAAGCCACAGGAAAGGCTTCTTGTAGATGGCAAGATTTTTAGCTGGGTCTTAAAACAAGATGGAGAACCCAGGAGGCACAGAAGAGCATTCCATGCATGGGGGACAGCCAGTGAAAATGGCCAGAAGCAGGACAGGAAATGTTCTAGGAATGGGGCAGAGGCCAACATCTCTGGATTGAAGAGTATTTGTGTGGGGGGGGGGGGGGGAAGGTGTTAATTAGGTGTAAGAAGACTGGAGAGATGGCAGAAAGGCAGGTTATAAAGAGCTTTGAATGCCACAGAATTTTATATTTGATCCTGGAGATGAAAGGAGGCACTAGAGTTTATCGAGTGGTGTGTGTGTATGTGTGACAGAGTCAGATGTGCACTTTTTAGGAAGCTCACTTTGACAGATGAATGGAGGGTAGCTTGTGGGGCAGGCAGACGAACCAACAGGCCACTGCCATCGTCCAAACGTTAGGAGGCGAGGCATTGCACAAGGGTGAAGGTAGCATCAGAAGGGGGTTGGAGGATATTTGAGAGACATCAAAAAGGTAAAATCAAAAGGCTTTGACAACAGACTGGATATGTGGGGTAAGAGAGAGTGAGGAGCAGAAGATGACATCGACGTTTCAAGCCTTAGTGACAGGAAGATGGTGGTGCCCTGATTAGTAACAGGGAACTTTGAAAGGAAGGAGAGCTGGTGGGAGGGGAGGTGAGTTCAGTTTTGAACACATTGAGCTTCAGATGTCTAAGGATCATCTAATTTGAGATATTCAATAAATAGATGGGGATGTGAAACCAGAGGTCAGCAGAGAGTACGGGGCTGGGCTGGATAAGATTTGGAATCATCACCACAGAGATGGTCTTTGAATCAAAGGGAGCTGATGAGATCATCAAGTGAAACCGTATACAGAGGGCCCAGGGTAGAGCCCTGTCAGACACCCAAGGTTAGCAAGTGAGGATCTGTATGAAGAATCAGCAAAGGAGCCTAAGAGGAAAGACTGATAGGTAGGAAAAAAAAATCAGGAGAGCAGTGTCAATGAAAACCTAGGGCAGGAGTGGGGAACCTGTGGCCCTCTAGGTCCTCAACTGCAGCCCTTTGACTGAATCCAAACTACCCCACCCCTTCCCCAACCAATAATTTCTGTCCTCTCAAGCAATCTTGTATCTAACTACTTAAAACAATTTTTTCTTTGAACTAGAGTTCCTAATATACAGTTCTATTCAGCTTTAAATGTATTGTAAATTCCATGTTTATGCACTACCACAGCAACAGAATATTCCAAAAGGAACAGAAAGTATTAGTTTATTTGGAGAATAAGGAGAAATCAACAGTACCCTACCCCCCTGGTTGAGCCCGGTATCCCTACCAGACACCTGAGCTTAGTGTGTCATCTCTGGTGTGTTTAAAGGTTATCAGACCAATTTCTCCACCACTACGTCTATGTGTTTAAACCAAATAGGTTTGGAGGCAGGGGAAGAGATTAATTTTTCAGCCTCTAAGGTACAGAGTAGGATTAGGGAGACAGTGTTAGCCTTTTGGAAAAAATATAAGCCTGTTGAGAATAGACATAATGTATCTCCTAGATACTTCTTAATTTCAGCACTTAACAAAGAACATTGCATATAAGTATATTTGTATCTGTGCATTTGTATTTATTGATGTTTATGTTGCAGATTTTAAAATATGTACTTGTCTACTATAGAATGTAGGCTCTTGGAAAGTGGTGATAATTTAATTCTTTGGACTTGTATACCTTAGGGGCTCTCACTTGGAAGACCCTTAAAAAATACTTGTTTTTGATTGACTCCATTTACCCTAGGCAAAGAATTTGATCTGCCTACCTTTACCTCAATCCTGCTAGTTACTGACACTAAGTAAAGACTAATAAGGAGGCCATGACGTACAAGCTGAAAGTACCTACTTCTCTCCTGGGCTCTAGCTCCACATCTCCAGCTGCCTAGAAAACACCTCTACCTCTATGTCTTATGGGGATTGAAAAGTCAACTTCTAACCTGAGATAATCATGTTTTCTCCTAAATCTATTCCTCTTCTTACTTCATTACATATCAACAACACTTCTATTCATCCAGATTTCTATACATTCCAAACTTTGGTGCAATGTTTGACTATTTCCTCCCTCACTTTCAATATTCAGTATTGACTTTGATTTTAACTTTACAATATCTGTGTCACCTTCCCTTCCTCTCTTTCCATGGCCATCTGCTTCTACAATTGTTACTCTAATATCTTCTCATTTCTATACTCAACCCCTCCTCAAAACATTCTTCATAGCAACTTATCTTCCTAAAGCAGAAATCTAGTCACATCACTCCCTTGCTCAAAACCCTTCAGTAACTCCCCCTTGCCTAATGAGTAAGCATTAGGCTTACTTTGTCTGCCATTCAAAGGTCCCCCCCCCCCCCCCCCCTTCTCCGCCTTCCCTCTCCAACCTTATTTCATACTAGTCCCTTCCATACGCTCTGTATGCCAGCCAAACTGTAGAGGTCATCCCATACTTTGTTGTTCAGTCTTGTGTGAGTCTGACCTTGTGGATCACAGCACACCAGTACTGACCGTGGGTTTTTCTTGGCAAAGACACTGGAGTGGTTTGCCATTTCCTTTTCTAGTAGATTAATGCAAACAGAGGTTAAGTGACTTGTGCGAGGCCTAAGGCCTTCCTTACTCTTCTAGGCCCAACACAATCCACTGAGCCACCTAGCTGCCTCCCATCTCATGCTTTACTCTGCTACTTTTACTTTCACTGTTCCCTCACTGTCCTCTTCTCCCTCCATTAATTGTATTCTTTCTACTTATTCTTAAAAGCCAATTCAAGTAGCACCACCTCCAGAAGAACCTTAGCTGACTTTTCCTTCTTCCCCACCCTAGACTTCACAAAACACTTTGTATCTTTTAGGTCCTTATCAAAAATACATTTTGTACAGTAGCTATCTGGGGTAGGATTCACATACCCTTAAGTAGACTGTTATCTCTAAGTAGGAACCACTGTGTTTTCTCTAAATTTTACATTTCTCTCAGCACAGTGATTTGTACCAGGTGGAGGTACAGCAATTACTTTTTAAAAAACTGAATAGTTCATTCAGGTTGAAAATTTTGTCAATTTTGGAAAAGTAAGCCTTTCCCTCCCCCTCCTCACTGGATGAACAAAAATATTAGAACGTGGGGACAGTTAAGATCGGGAAGGGAAAGTGATCTGTTATCTCAAACCACGGAGATGAATGAATAAGCTTGCCAAAATGTTAGTACACGAGTATTTATTAAGCATTTACTATGTGTGTGAGGCGCTTCGAATACAAAAAGGGGGTGGGAGGGAAACAGGACGACAGTCCCAGTTCTTCAGGAGCTCATAGGTCAATGAGAGAGATCACATGTAAAAGTACTAGCAAGAAAGAGTCAGGATAAGTTGTTGGGAAATACGAAGGATTCGGTCTAAGCTTGAGAGGGTCGTGCCTGAAAGACTCGCGGTGCTGGGGAGGAGGCCAGGGGAGTGTCAGTGCTATCCATACGCGAGGAGGGGAATCAGCTCTCAAGGAGACCGGAATGCCCAAGAGATAACTGCAGGGAGGGGGCTGAAATGACCGGCTGTCAAACCGAGCAAGGCTGTACAGCCGGGATCCTCTTCTCCCCCTCTCCCCGTAGGAGGAAACGGAGACCTAGCGATCGAAAGAAGGGCCTCTCCATGGGAGAAAGGAAGGCCCGGCCCGGCCTCACCCCGTCCCAGCCCCGGGTCTGCTCCCCCACCCCTCCCAGTGCTCCCCGCTGCCATCCCGGAGTCTGGGGTCTGCTCCCTGCCCCCTCCTAGGGGCTTCTCGCTCCCCCCGACCCCCACACCCCGCCCCAACCCAGGTCTGCTCCCCCTCTCCTCCCTCCCCTCCCCCGGGCCAGGCCCGGCCCCCGAGGGAGGAGCGCAGGTCGCGCGCGGTTCTTACCCGAGCCGAGCGGGCTGGGCCGGGCAGGGCAGGGCCGGGCCGGCAGGGGAGGGAAGGTGGCAGTCGCCGCCTCCACATCCCCGCCCACGGCGACCACGACGGCTCGGCACGACTTCCGGGGACAGGAAGACGGACCGCCCGCGCCCCGCGCCCCGCGCCGTCGCCGCCTCAGCCCCGCCCAGCCCCGCGCCGCAGTCCTGGGGCCGGAGCGTCGGGCTGCCGGCCGGAACCGCCCATCCCCGGGCTCGACGCCCCGCCCCGCGCCTCCGGGAGAACGAGGGAACCGCTTCCGGGTTCGCGCCCCCTAGAGCCCCGGCGGGGTCGGCGGCGGAGGTTCAGTTTCCGGGTTGCCGGCCCGAGGCGCTGCTCTCTCCGCCGTGGCTGCCAGGGGCCGCCGTCTCCAGGGTCGTCGCTCCTGCCGCCGGAGCCTGCCTGCGGAGCGCGGCTAGTCAGTGTGCTTGGCCTCGGCGGGAGCGGAGCGCGAGGGTTGGGCGGCCGGCCGGGAGGCGGCGGCTCGACGATGAGGCGGACTTGAGCGCGAGGCGGCGGCCGGAGCCCCCGCCCCGCCCTCCCCCAGCCCCCCGAGAGGCGGAGCGGTGGCCCAGAGGGATGGGGGGCGCCAGGCCTGCCTGAGGCCCCGAGCCGCGCCCCGAGCCCCCTCCTCACCCCGTGACCCAGTCCGGGACGAGGAGAGGGGGAGGGGAGGAGGTCCGGCCCCGGAGCCCCAGTCCCGAGGAGGCGGGACGAGCCCGCGGAGCGGAGCCCACCGGGACCCCCGTGCCCTGCCCAGCCAGCCTCGGTGAGTCCCGTTCCAGCCCCGCCGGCGCCGTCCGCTTCCCTCGGGCGAGTCCCGAGCCCTTCCGTCCTGAAAAGATCTGGGCGTTTTCTCGCTTGGGGTGCCGACCCCCGACCTCCCGACGGGGGCGCTCCGCAGACCCCGGAGGCGGGGCCGGTGGTGTTCGCATCCCTCCCGGGCGGGAGAGTGGGCTCTCCTCCTGGGGCTGCCTTGGGGCGGGGGACGCACGGAGCTCCTGCCGCCCGATCTCCAAACAAAAGGCGGGGGGCGGGGGAGGATGCTGGGCGAGCCCCCGGACCTCGGGGTGCGGAGCCCGGCGAGCTGCGGGGAGCCGGCGGTCCGGGCCTCGGCTGAATCACCTCCCCATTACTTCGTAGCTTTAGTCGTGTCTCTGAAAGATGGACAAAAGCTGCTTTTTGGTGTGTGTGTGTAGCCAGCGCGCCGTTTAGTTCGGGACGGATGCGGTGCTGGCCGGAGGTGCTCCCGTGAACTCATTCGCATTTCTTTATTTTGTGATTGTGAACTTCAAAATGTGACAGCCTTTGATTTGGAAGATTTTGTTGGTGCAAGTTGTTTTGTAGACTTTCAGATATCTTGTCTGATTTAATATTTTCAGAGTTATAATTTTTGATTTTCCAAGCCGGGAAACTCAGTTTTTTTATTTTTTAGTGAACTTAAAGTCAGCCATCTCCTCTGATTTCCCAGCAGATGACACATCTTGCCTTTATGCCTTTGACTTTCCGGTTCTTGTTAGGAAATTTGTTTAGGGATTGTAGACAGATTTAATATACAGTTGTGGAGTTTGGATTTAAATTTTTCATTCGTGTTTATAAGATTTGCTTTTTCACATAAGCTAATATGTGCAAAATGCTTTGGAAACTTCAAAACGCTGTAGCTTTATAACCGTCAGCGTTTATTTTCAAACTGTCACTGCAGAACTTTCTAGAAATTAGATGTTTTTAGAATAAAGTGTTGATGAGTTCAGTTATCAAATGATATTGAGTCTCTTCATGAATGTGGTATTCCAACAGGTACTATAGGAAGGAAATTAAATTTTTATTAAGGAATAATTTGGCTGTGTATTTTAATGAAGACTAATTTTTTACTCTTCAATGTAGACTACTAATATACACCATTTCCCCCCGAGACGTGTAGTCATTTGAAAATGTCTATCCTAAAGAGTAAAATATATGGATTTTCCTTAAGCAGGTTTTCTTGAAATTTCTAACACCTGATTTTGTATTATTTGGGTTTTTTAAGTGCTCACAATCCATAGAATTCAGTATTAAATTGGCCTAGAAGAATTAGCTCAGGAACTGTTTCTTAATATGTCAGGAAGTGTACTTTACTGGTCTATTTCAGGAACCTACTGAGAGCATTGTGGGTTCAAGCTTCAGTGTGAGGGTAGTTTTGTTTTGGTTTTGAGTAGTGAAAACACTTAGAATATTCAGACGAAAAGAGGAGTGGAGTATATGTACAGACCTTTTAGGGAAGTAATCAAGTCATGTGAGAGGAAAATCTTTGATAAAGAAACTTACTGTCTCCACCTTCTCCCAAATATCCACTGTTTCCTCTTCCCCACCAAGGAGTTTTATATGTTCACAGGCTGAGAATGTTTAAATTTCAGAACGTACCATAAGGGAACTGTGTCGAATTTGTCTTTTGGGATGAGTTTCTGCTAAGTAGTGTGGGGGACATAACTGACTCATCTATAGTAAATGCTTGTTGATAGATAACATTGCTCTGGCTTTTGTGGTGTCCTTACTTCTGAAACAGCTGGTTTTCTTTCTTTTTGTTCCTGACTTATGTTGTGTGGTGGCAAAGACTTATGTAAATGAACTACAGGGTAATTTTGAGTTAAATGATCCAATAAATGAGTGGTCACTAATTTCCGATTTAGATTGAGATTTATAGGTCAGGACTAGAAGGAATCTTCAAATCATCTAATCCAACTACATGACGCAGGGAAAGAATGTCAGACTTCAGTAAAAAATTGTGGTCATATCTTCAGATTGTTGGACCAGTCAATCAAAAAGTATTTCCTCGAGTTAGGTGCTGGGCATATGAAGATAAATGAAGCAGCTCAGCTTCCTAGAAGCTTATTCTGTTAGGGTGTACCATGTGATCACAGATAAGTAAATACAAAGATAAATACAGTGATGGGGGAGGGGCATGAACAACTCTGGGAATAGGGAAAAATCCTAAAGGCCCTCCCAGGGTTTGTTTGCTCACCTGTAAACAAGGTCATGGACTAAGTGATCTAGATGATTGCTTTCATCTTAATATATAAGAGTCTGGGAATGCCCTTATTTTATAGCTGAGGGAAAACAGGCTTCAGAAAAGTTAATTGATTTTCCCAAGGTGTCAGAGCCAGGCCTTTTTTCTGCCTTTTAGTCTAGTATTCTTTTCATTACACCTCTGTCCCTAGTAACCTCAGTACCTTGACATTTCTTTGATTTCACTGGAGGGGTACTCTGATGTATCTTTTTTCTTTTTTTTTCTTTTTTTTTGTATGCACGACTCACATAATAAGCATATAATAAATGCTTATAGAATGAGTCAATCCCAGACACTTCATGAATCAGTAGACCTTGCCAGGCCTCTGTTCTTAATCTTTCTAGTTTAGTAGGGCTTGCTGGGATTTATATTCCTCTTAGTGTCTTGGAGAAGCCACACCATAACAAAGCATCAGAGGAAGACTTTAGTGGAAGCCTGTGTTAGCAATGAATAAATTCTGCTCTCGAATGAGCATCAAAATGAAGTCCTATTCTGAGTAAGCCCTAATAGTTCAACTTTGTCTATGAGAATTATTAAAGCCTCCATCAGTGTTTTGGGTACTTTTTAAGGCATTTTCTCTTCAGGGTAAAGTTCACTTATGAAATTTGTAAGCACTAATCTTCAAATGCTAGATCTGCTTTTTTAAAGGTAATTTATTAAGATAATCAATTTAAGGAAAGTTCCTCTGTTTAGTGTTTAAAGTTCTGCCCTATTTTATTCTTTTTTTAATAACTATTTTGGGCAAATCAATAAATGCATAAATTTATTAGGCATCTACTATATGTCAGGTACTTGTTAAGTAGTGGGGGTACAAAAAGAGGCAAAAGATACTCCTTGCTCTTAGAAGAGTTTACAATTTAGTGGATCACAGATTTAGAGCTGAAAGAGACCTATAGGTCATTTCGTCCATACCACTCATTTAACAGAAAAGAAAACTGAGTCTAAGAGAAGCAATGTAATTTATTAGCCCAATATCACCCAAGTGATAAATAGCAGCTCCTGGACTTAGATAGAAGTTTTTTGACTTCAAATTTACTGTAAGAAATTTCCACTTCACCAAGTTGTCTTGGGTTATTTTGTTTGTTTCTGTTTTGTTTTTTTTTCTTGTTTTGTTTTTAGGCAATTGGGGTTAAGTGACTTGCCCAGGGTCACACAGCTAGTAAGTGTCAAGTGTTTAGTCTGAGGTTGAATTTGAAATCAGGGCCAGTGCTCTATCCATGCACCACCTAGCTGCCCCCATTTTGTTTCTTAATGGTAGTCTTCTGAAAGGAACCCTTTGCTTCTGATAGCTTATTTTCATGTTCATATTAATCAGGATTTCTGCTTTGAAACTTTTTTGATCATCTGTCTAATCTTACCTAACTCACAGGTTTTGTTCTGAAGAAGCAAAAGGCTAACAGTCTTATATGCCCCTGAGCTTAAATAACGGTTTTCTTGTCGTTTGAGATATTGATTTATATGGGTTTTGTTTTGTTTTTTTTTTAAGAAGATGTATTGGAATAAAGGGAGAAACTCTTAAGCATCTACTGTGTGTCAGGCACTGTGCTACACACTTTACAATTATTTTCTCATTTGATCCTCAGGACTCTGAGATAGGTGCTATTATTGTCCCCTTTTTACAGTTGAGGAAACCAGGGCAGATAGAAGTTAAGTGACTTGCCCAGGGTCATACAGCTAGCAAGTATCTGAGACTGGATTTAAACTCTGATCTTCCTGACTCTAGACCCAGCACTCTATCCACATAGGTGTCAGGACATCAAAAACTTGGAGAACTGCTGCTATAAACTGTTTGTGAAAGTTTTTACTTGTATCTGTCTTTTTGTTTTGCTTAAAACAAAGAGTTGATAGTATTATTATTGCTCTTTTTGGCCAATTTCTGATAGAAATACCCTGTTATTTCTAATAAAAAATAAGGGTGTTAATTCCTTTACCCATTCAATTTCAGTGAACATTTCACATTTAACAGTTTAGTGCCTCAAACACTAAAACTACTCAATATAAATATTTGTTTGTGTTCTTATTGTGACAGTTTATTTCTTTGAATATTATTCTTTATTATGTGTATCAGTATTTTAAAATTTAGTTAGCTTTACTCAATGTTCAACAAAGTGCCGTTAGAGGTAATTGATGAGTAGAGTTCATTATCAGTTACTGTTTGAGAGATACCTGAATATTCATACTTTTCCCATATTAACCTCTTATAGATCTACTTATTTAGCTAATTTGTTTTTCTAAAGTCTTTTTGAGCCTGTTTTTATTTTTAGCCTGCTAAGTGTAAGGCACTGTGCTAGGAGCTGGTGATGCAAAGAAAGGTAAAAAGATAAAATCCAGTGTCTGCTTTCAAGGGGCTCATGATGTAAAGGGCAGAGGTGGGGCAGAGAGGGAAGAAACTAACATGCAAACAAAGATGTAAAAACAAGAGAAATACAGGAAAATGTGAGTATTCCCAGAGGGAAGGCCCCAGATTAAGGGGACTGGGGAAGGCTCCTTGCAGAATATGGGACATTAGTTGAGATTTGAAGCCAGAAGGCAGAGATGAAAAGGGATAAACTTTCAGGCCTGGAAGGACAGCCAGTGAAAACTCAGAATTAGGAAGGTGTCCTATCCAAGAACAGATAGGGGATACCAGTATCAGTGGGTCACAAAATATGGGGAGGGGGCAGGTTATGAAGGGCTTTAAAAGGCAAATAGTGGATTTTTTATATTTTATTCTGGAGGCAACAGGGAAAAGCTTGAATTTATTTAATGAGGGAGGGGTGATATGGTCAGACCTTCAATTTAGGAACATCAATTTGACTGCTGAATGGAGGGTGGTCAGGAGCGTGAAGAGACTTGTGGCAGGCGAACCAAAAAGCAAATTATTGTAGCAGTTCAGGTGTGAAGGGAATGAAGTCCTGCACCTGGATGGTGGTAGTGTCAGAGGAAGGAGGCATATGTGAGAGATGTTATCAAGGTAGAAATGAGCGAACTGATTCTATATAGGGAGGAGAGAGAGAGTAAGGGATTGAGGATGACACCTAGATTCTAAGCTTGGGTGACTGGGAGGATGGTGGTATAAATAATAGGAGTAATAGGGAGAATAGGAAGAAGGGAAAAGATAATGACTTCAGCTTTGGACGGGTTGAGTTTCCAGTGTTTACTGGGCATCCAATTTAAGATTTCCAGTAGACAATTGGAGGTGTGAGACTGTAGGTCAAGAAAGAGATTAGGGCTGGAAAAATAAATAAGAATCATCTACATAGAGATGATAATTGAATCCATTGGAGCTAATAATCAAATGAAATAGTATAGAGGGAAAAGAGAACGGGGCCTGGGACAAAGCCTAGAGGGACTCCCACGTTATGAAGCAAGCTAGGTCCAGCAAAGGAGAGAAAGAGGGAGCAATCGGGTAGGAGAACCAAGAGAGAGCTGGGTTCAGAAACCTAGAGAGAAGAGAGTATCAAGAAGAGGGTTGAGTGACAGTGTCAAAGTTTGCACAGAAGTCAAGGGGGACGGACATTGATTAAAGGCCATTAGATTTGGCAATTAAGAGGTCATTGGTAATTTGGTAAAGTTTCATTTGAAAGATGAGATCAGAAACCAGCCTGCAAAGAGGTGAGAAGAGAGTGAGTGAAAAAGAAATAGAATCATCCATTGTAGATAAACTCAAATAGTTTAGGTGCTTCAAAAAGGAGGCAGGATAAGGGAGATAGCTAGTTGGGATTGATGGATGAAGTGAGGGGATTTAGAGGATGAGGGAGACGTGGGCACGTTTGTAGGAGACAGGGAGAGATTGAAGATTAATGAGAATGGGGTGATAGAAGAAGCAATCTCATAGAGAAGATGAGATGAAATGGAGATCGTTTGTGAACGTAGAAGGCGTAGCCTTGCCAAGATCATCTTCTTAATGTGAGATGGGGATGAAAGAGGAAAATAGTAAGGGACAGCATCTGAGTGATTGCTATGAGAAGAGTAGAGAGAGCTCTCTCTCTTTCTCCGTGTGTGTGTGTGTGTTTTGCTTACTTTATTTTGCATCACTTCATTCCATAATATTTATTTACCACAGTTGGTTTAGCTATTTCCCAATTGAGTGGTACAGTGGAAAGAGCACTGGAGTCATAGGACCTGGTTTCAAATTCCAACCCTGACACTTTGTGACCTTGGGGAAATCGTTTGACCTCTCTGGACCTCAGTTCTTCTTCTGTAATATGGGGAGAGGGAAGCAGTTTGGACCAGATGGCCTTTGAGGTATTTTCTAGCTCAGTGTCTATGATCCCGTTAGATACAACTCAGGTATCCACCTTGTTTACAGTTCTTTGTTCTTAAAAGTGCTGCTATAAATATCTTGATGTTCTCGACATCTTCTTTTAGTCATTAACCTTGTAGGGATGTGTGGGTAGATAGGCTTTGAGAATTGCTATGGTCAAAAAATTGTTCACTCAGTTGTCAACCTGTTAACGAACTCCAAATTTAGGTAGGTTGTATGACAGTTTGTTACTAGCTTGGTAAAATATTTCAGTGCTTGCAGTCTTCTGAATAGCCTTTGAACCTAAGGTCACTTCGATAACAAAATGAGACACTGGAGGAGGACTTTAGGGAGGGAAAAGAATGATCATTTATAAAAATCAATTTATTTGTTTTTAATTTTCCTGCAGAGGAATTTCTTTTGACTCATTCAGTTCACTTAATGATCATTTTCACGGATGTGAAAGAATCAGTATTGTTATTAGGTTTTCTGTAATTCATAATACCTATAAAAATTTTTTTAAACAGAATTGATGTTTATCAAACATAGGTTTACCAGTTCCAGAGTTTTGGTTTCTTTGAACCTTTATAACTGTTCTGCCACCTTGGCAATACAAGCCAATTTAACAGTTTAGTTGTTTGTTTTTCCGAATTCAATCAAATCTTGTTTTGGACATCTTCACATTGCCAAACAACCAATTTTAATAATCTTTGTCCACACTGTTGAAGTGCTCCTTTTTGGTGTCACGGCTTTATTCTAACTGTAAAGTGAAATGGTCATGAAATGTTATTTTTCACAGAATCTAGTTGGGGTATCAAAGGCCATCTAGTCTCACCCAAATGTCAACAAGAATTCATTCTAGAGATTTAACTGTATCAAAAACCTTAACCAGAATCCGCATTAAAGATTCCTTCAGTATGACCAAAGGCATATATTTAGCACCAATGACTAGCATTGTTTGAAGCTTTCCCAGTACAAACAAGGGAAAGCAAGGATGCCCACTATTCCTACTCTTAATGGATATGGTTCTAGAAATGCTAAATATAAAAATAAGAAAATTTTCCTTGCTTATAGATGGCATGATGGTTTGTTTAGAAACCCAGCAAAACAACCTAATTTGTTCAGTTAATAGCTTAGCAAGTATCATTATTTCTATACTAAAAAAAAAAACCCAACAGAGATAATAGAAATTATATTCACAATAACTACAAAATATATAAAATATCTGGGAGTTAATCTGTAAAGATGTTTGAAAGATTAATATAACTACAACCATATAATACCATTTACAAAAATGGAGGGAGAGTTAAATAATTGGAGACAGTCATTATCATGGTTGAGCTTTGGCAATATAATAAAACATGATAACACTACCAAGTTAACTTTTAAATTACCTGGGGCAGTGATGTCAAGCTCAAGTAGAAACAGATCACTGAACTGTACATAAGTATTGACTTAATTTTAAAATGTAATATCTGTATTATTGTGTTTTTATTTATTTTGTTAAATATTTTTTCAGCTATATTTTAATCTTGTTCAGTGGCATTTGGGAATGTTATAGGCCATTTGTAGAACATGTGTTGGACACCTGTGACCTCACAGATACTATGAGGAACAAGGCAAAACAATTGTAATTCATTTGGAATGAGAAAAGCCCTATAATCTCAAGTGAAATGGAAAAATAAAGTATGAGTGAAGAAGACATAGCATTCTAGACCTCAGATGATTGTAAAACAGTTGTCAGAAGTTTTTGTTACTGGATTTTAGTGGAGCAGACTGAAAAAGAACAGAAGCAATCATAAATCAGTGTTTGATAAACCCGAGAACATAAATTACTAGTGGAAGGACTCCCTTTTTTACAAGAACTCCTGAGAAAATTAGGAAGCATTTGGCCTTTTTTTAAGGTTTAGACCAGCTACTTATACCACCTACTTAAATAAGCTAAATCAAATATGTGACCTGAATATAAGAAGTCATGTCATTAAAAAATTAGAAGAGTGGTGTAAGTATATTGTATAACTTTGGA
Source organism: Vombatus ursinus (assembly GCF_900497805.2). Taxonomy (NCBI): domain Eukaryota; kingdom Metazoa; phylum Chordata; class Mammalia; order Diprotodontia; family Vombatidae; genus Vombatus; species Vombatus ursinus. The sequence goes on along the minus strand of NW_020945237.1, from coordinate 1,777,159 downwards.
AAATACTTTTACAGCAAATATGGAGGAGATAGTCTGTAATTTAAAAACTTTTGCATGCACAAACTCAATGAAGATAGTATAAGAAGTGGGAACAAACATTTGAATCAGTTATCAATGATTTAAGTATTTATGATCAAGAATCATTCATCAATAGATCGTGGAAAATTGTGTGTCTCGGACGATGTCATCTGCTATAGAATATCATTTGTGAAAACTTGCCTATACTTTCTCATACCTTTATCCGTGAAATCCTTGATATGTGTAAAAATTATTTTCCTGAAGATTTTGTAGGGGGCAGCTAGGTGTCGCAGTGGATAGAGCACCGGGCCTGAAGTAAGGAGGACCTGAGTTCAAATGCGGCCTCAGACCAAACACTTGACACTTACTAGCTGTGTGACCCTGGGCAAGTCACTTAACCCCAATTGCCTTTTAAAAAAAAAAATCTCAACCATTCTTGATACCATACCCTAGCCATTATCCTTATCTCCACCACAAACTTGGACTCCAGGCACCAGGTTCTTAAATAAGTGAGGTGTTTGTTTGTTTGTTTGTTTTTAACCCTCTTTTCATATGTTGTCTTCTCCCATTAAAATGTAATCCTTTTTTTCTTTTAAGTCAGTAAGTCAAGAAGCATTTATTCAGTACTTACCATGTACCCAGCACTATGTAAAGCATTAGGAATGCAAATACAAGCAGAAAGAAAAATGGTTCCTGCCTTCAGGTAGCCTATATTTTTTGCCTTTTAATTTTTTAATTAATTTATTTTGATTTATCAGTAATCATTTCCATAAGCTTTTGAATTTTAAATTTTTCTCCTCCTCCGTTCCCCCCCTCTCCCCAAGACAAACGCAGTCTGACATAGGCTATACATAAACATTCCTATTAAACATTTTCATATTAGTCATATTGTAAAGAAGAATTATAACCAATAAGAGGAACCACAAGAAAGAGAAAACAAAACAAAACAGAAGAAAAAAATAGCAAATCGTATGCTTGGATCTGCATTCAAACTCCATAGTTCTTTCTTTGGATGTGGATAGCATTTTCCATCATGATACCTTTGCAGGTGTCTGAGATCCTTGCATTGCTGAGAAGGGTTAAGTCTAATCAACGTTAGTCATTGCACACTGTGGCTATTGCTGTGTATACATTCTCCTAGTTCTGCTCACTTTACTCAGGATCAGTCCATACAAGTCTTTCTGAAATCCACCTGCTTATCACAATGTAACCTTCTTGAGGGCAGTATATACAGTACTTAACACAGTGTCTAGTACACAGCAAAGTAAATGTTTAATAAATGATCGATCCATCCATCCATATATCTTGTCTGTCCCTCCAACATTGGTGAGATCAAAGTTTGATTTTAATTTGAAGCCAATAAGATTTTTGACTTATAATTATCACAGAATACCTAAAATAAATCTTTTTTTACTTGTTTTCATTTTTAAAGCATATAAATAATTTTGTCTTGACACAACAGATACTTCCAAATAAAACACTAAATATCCTGGAAAACCATTATTGTAAAATATAAATCTTGATCAATTTTGTGCTTTAGTAAGCTGATTGAAAATGGTCATGTATAAAAAAATGATATCAGTGTTGTTTCCAGCTAGAGTTAGATTTACATTTTGAGATATATAATTGTAGTACTCTTAAGTGGTGATTATTAGATCTACCGATTTTATTTTCCATTGCCTTTGTAGTAAAATTTGTAATTAGTGATCATTGTAATAATGTAAATGGCAAAACTAGAATCTATGTAATACCTCATGGAAATTTACTTTTAAATTTTATTGATACCTTTTGTTTTTACATCATCTATATTTAGCAATATATCCCCTTAACCCCTCATGTCCCTTTAAACAAAGGAACAGTTCAGCAAAACTCAATACCAAACAAGTCAGAAATTATAGGTAGTATTAAGTATCCCTAGTCTCCCATACTCCCTAGGCTCCTCTCCCAAGAGTGAGGAAGGTTCATTCATACTCATGGGTCTTCTTTGGGGCCAAAGCTTGGTCATAAACTTTTTGCAACTTTGTAGTGGACTCTCTGAATTGACTTGATTACCTATTGTTTTGTAAAACCCAGCTCTTGACTTAATCAAAGTAAGGTATTTAAATGCCATGCTAATGTTATTGAGTAGCCTAGTACCAACATGATTTCATTGAAAGAGCTCTGGAGTTGGAGTCAGAGGACTTGGGGTTGAATCCCACATTTGTTACCTGCTTATGTATTCTTGGACAAGTCCCTTAAGCCCCCTGTAAAGTGGAAATAGTAATAAATATACTGCTTATTATCATACTGGAGAATATGCTGTGAAAATGGACCAGGATGGCAAGAAAACCAGAAGTAATGCAAGATGAGGAATCGTTAAAGGAAAAACTTCCAAAGAGAGATGGCCAAAAGTAGAATGGATATCTTAAAAGGTTGTGAGTGTCCCATTCATTAGTGGAGATCTTAAAACAGGCTAAATGACCACTTATTGGATTCTTGTTAAGGGGATTACTAGTCAGGTATGGGTTGAACTATTTGGATTGTGAGGTTCTTCTAACTCTTTTAAGATTCTTCATTACCTTACAGTATTGTTATAAGGAGAGCAGTTTACAAATTAGAAAGTACTACATAAATGAATTATTATAAGATAAAATGAAAAAAATCTAGGTATTCAGCAAATCTCTCCCCTGAAATTTTCTTCGAAATAACAGCTTCTTGCCTGTCACTACTGGATCATTTTATCTTTAGTATTTAGGCCTCTTTTTTTGAAGGATAGATCTTTGAGTCGATTTAGGGATACATTTAAAAAATTACAAAATTTTCATTAAAAGTTTGATATTTAACATCAACTCAACCAACTAAATGTGTTTTCATATAAATTAATTTTAGTGAATGAATTTGAATAATTTTTTTCAGTCACTCTTAAGACCTTGATAGGATCTTTATCTGTAGGTTTTTATTCTTTTTTCCTATGGTACAGTCTTAGTATGTACTCTATTTTAATTCTACTCTATTTGGTTTACGTTATTTCTTCAAAATCTCAATCTTTGAGTAGATAGTTTTATTTTTAAGTAATTCTTTCAGGTTATAGGTACAACTGTGGAAGTAATGGATCAGACATTATTGTGATTATTTTGTAATTTTTACCATATAACTATCTGATGGCTCAACCAAAAGGAAGTCTGTAGGACCATACTATTTTTTTCCACAATACCCCCAAGATTGAATTTCATTGCTTTTAATTATTGAATTGAGGTAGTAAGGTACCCCATAGTACCCCATAAGGTAGTAAGTACCCCATAGCTTTAATTTGTATCTCTGATTATTAGCATTTTTTCAAGTGATTAACTTGAAAAGTTTTTTTTCCAAGTGATTATTATTTCTCCTTTTGAAAATTCTGTTTACATCCTTTGACCATTTATATTTTGTAGACTAAGAATGTACCACTGACTGTTCAGCACTTCCTTCTATATTTTAAATATCAAAAGGTTTGTCTCATCAGGCTATATAATTGACTATGTAGAGTGTGGGTTTAAATCCTTTTCTGACTAGATTATCAACAAATGTTCTGATCTTGGCTACATTTGTTTTATTTGTACAAAAACTTTTTAATTTAATGTAATCAAAATTATCCATTTTAACCATATGCTGCTTTCTATCTATTGTTTATTCATAAATTGTTCACCTATTCATAAGTCTGCTTTCTTGTAATCTCTCTTTATATCTAGATCATATATCGGTTTTGTAGTAAATGGTGTAAGATATTGATGTAGGCCCAATTTCTTCCAGACTACTTTCTACTTTCCCAACTTTTATCAAATAATGAATTCTTATCCCCAAAATTTTAGTCTTTACACCTGTCAAACACGAGGTTACTATAATCATTTGCTGCTGTAATTTATGTCTACTATGTTCCACTGATCTACCTTTCTGTTTCTTAGCCAGAACTAGTTTTGATAATTACTACCTTATAATGTAGTATGAGATGTGATTTTGCTAAACCTCCTTTATGTTTTTTCATTACTTCCTTTGATATTCTTGACCTTTTGTTTTTCTTTTTCTTTTCTTTTCTCTTTTTTTTCCCTTTTTGACGAGGCAGTGGGGGGGGGGGTAAGTGACTTGCCCAGGGTCACACAGCTAGTAAGGGTCATGTGTTTGACTTTGAACACACGTCCTCTTGACTCCAAGGCCGGGTCTACCCACTGCGCCACCTAGCTGCCCTGACCTTTTGTTTTTCATTTTTTTTTTTTAACTCAGTAAAATAATTTTGGGGGAAATTTTAAGAAGTTGTTTTTAACCGAACAGGGGATAGAGGCAATTTCAAAAGATAAAATGGTTAACTTTGATTGTATGAAACAGAAAAGCTTCTACACAAAATCATTGTACCTATGATATGCAGGAGATGTATAAACTGTACACACACACACTTCCCCCAGTGATTAAAGGACATGAACTAACAGTTCTCAAAATAATTGCAGATTGTTAACAATCACATGAAAAGGTGTTCCAAATCACTAAAAATAAGCGAAGGGCAAATCAAAACCCTTTTCTCTTCACATTGGCAAAGATGACAAAAGATGAGAATAGTGAAAGTTAGAGGTGTTGTGGAAAGATAGGCTCACTACTGCATTGTTGATGGAGCTGTGAATCAGTACATAGAACTGTTTTGGAAAATAGTTTGGTAAAGTTTGTGTCAATATAATGGATTACTGCTGTAAGAAATGATGAATGTGATTGATTAATTCAGAGAAGCATGGAAAGATCAACATGAACTGAAGCTGGGTGAAGTAAGCAGACCCAAGAAAACAATACCAGAATGATACTAAAACAATGTACTGCAATTGCTACAGCAATGTAAATTAAAAGAACAGCTACAAAAATAAATCAAAAGTGAATGTTGAAAAATTATAAAGAACAAACATAACTTGAAAGACAGATGGGATACCTCCACCTAGCCCCTTTGGGGACAAGAGAAGTCCACAATTGTACATTGAACATACTTTCAGACTTTTTCAATGTACTGATCACTTTTTTTTTTAAGGCAGTTGGAGTTAAGTGACTTGCCCAGGGTCACACAGCTAGTAAGTGTCAGGTGTTTGGTCTGAGGCCAGATTTGAACTCAGGTCCTCCTGACTTCAGGCCCTTTTCGCTGTGCCACCTCGTAGCCCCTATACTGATCACTTATGCTAATTTTTACCTTCTTTTTGTCTTTAAAAATACTATTTGTTATATGAGATGGCTCTCCTGGAAGAGAAGGGAGCAGATAAGATACTGGGGGAAATGATGGAGATGTAAAATAAGATGTCAAAAAATTTTAAAAATAATCTAACTTATATAGTGTTTTAAGATTTTCAAAGTGCTTTACATTTATTATCTCACTTGGATTAATTTGAAGAGTATTTTTTTTTTTTTACTCTATTAATCTGACCCATCCATGAAATCTCTCCCAATTATTTAGGTCCTCTTTTATTTTGATCATTGTAATTTTTTATTTGTCTGTTAAATAAATCCTTTGTATTCTTAGGTAAACTAATTCTCAGATATTTCAATTTCTGATAAAATGTTGTTTGTTTTTTATTGTGTTTTCCTTGATCTTTAAATAAAAATACTATTGTGGGTTACTCTGTGTGCTGCAATTATGTTGAATTCATTGTGTCCATTAATTATTTGGTTGAGGCAGTCAGATTTCCTAAATTTATTTTTATCTTCAAGTAGTATTTTCTAATGTTTTGATTTCTTCTGTTCTTTTGTTGATCTCCGCAATATATTTTCCTTATCCTATTGTAATTACTAGAATTTCCAGGATGATGTAAAATAAAAAGCAGAGAGAGTAAGCATCTTTAGTTTGTGCTTATTTTTATTTGGAATGCTTTTAATGTTTTTACATTCCTTTTATGTTGGCTGTTGGCATAATAAAGTAGAAAATTTTAATTGCACAGAGAAAAATCTCTGTACTTACTTTCTTTTCCCTTTTTGCATTTTTATTATTGGTGGATGGATTTGGTCCTTAGCAACATCTTTTTCTGCATCTATTAAAGAGTGGCAAGGTTAATAGAGCTAGCCTTAGATTTAAAATGACTTAGATTCAAATCTTGCCCTCTGCCACATTGGCTTTGTGATCCTTGAAAAATTTTATTTTTTAATTGTTTAGCCAACTCCTTAAGATTGTATTTTGCGTGATTCTGTTTACTGATGAAATTATAGTCCGGATAGAAAAAAAAAATGAAATGTTGCCAGTTTTTCTCATGTTAAAACCACCCTTGAATGCCTGGCATAAACCATAATGGGTCATGATAATTAACTTTGTGTGTTGGCTATATTCTATTGGTTAATTTTTTGTTTAGTAGTTTTGCATCTGTATTAATCTGACCCATCCATGAGCATTGAATGTACCTCCAGTCATTTAGGGAAATTAGTCTATAATTCTCTTTTTTATAGGTTTCTTGGCTAAAAATTTAACAGCCTATTTGCCTCATAGAAGTAATAGGGTAATGGTATTTTTTTTATATGTGTTACATTTCCAAAGATAATGATCACAGGTTATTTCATTTCTAATACATCCAACTGACTACTCTTTTCTTTTCTTTTCCAGACAAAGACAAGGTTTATTAGAACATCCTCCATATTGGCTAGACTCTTAAGGAATCTGAGCATTAGTGAATGTTGGCTAGAGTATAAGAATCTGAGCATTTGGCTAGATTTAAAGAATCTGAGCACCTTAATGAAGGCCAGATGGACCTTTATATACAGAAAGACTGTAAGAGGGAATCAGGAGTAGCCAAGTAGTCTGGGGTGACTGGAATGCCAGAGACCTGGACCACACCCTGGCCAAGGGAGAATTGACCCTAGAGAGGATTAAGAGTGGAAAGTGGCCTGGAGCTATCTGGATGTAATAGATAATGTAGGGCTAGGTTAGGTTAAGGGTAATGGAGATTGGGTTTCAGCTATAATGAAAGGCCAGTTGATAAGATTATAGCCTCAGGCGAACACTAGAGATTTGGCCCTGTGAGAAAGTCCGGAGTTTTTCCTTTTTTGGGATCCAGATCCCAAAGTCCAGGGTTTTTCCCATCTGGGGTCCAGATCCCAACTCCATCATTCCCCCCTCAAACAAATGGGACTCAAATTCTTTTGGTGTAAGGGGCGATGGTCTTGGCTTCTGAAACTGCTTCCTGCTGGCAAGGGGCATAGAGCTATCCCTACCTCAAGGGGGTCCCAAAGAGGAGGTTGACTGGAACCCAGCACAGGCTGGATCCAGCCAATGATGGGAGAACATTGGCTAGTACCCACTCTTTGCTACCAACTGTAGGTGAATGGCCTGTAGTTTGGAAGATACAAATCTGATAGAAAACATTGCAGGGCCCCAAAATAGGGAGAAATAAAAGTGTTAAGAGCCCCATTAAAATCATTTACATTTGACCTGCAGGATTATCTGATCTCATTACTTTTTTTAAAAGTTTAAAAGCAACACTTTTGCTGGTAGAAGTTTTCCATCCCTGGGTTCAATAGTTACACAAATGAATTTGCCAAGACACTGACTTTTGCTTCAATTATCACTGAAATTCTCTTTCCCCAAACCAAACTGAAGACGTTTCTGATTTAATTTCGGTTTGGGGATATTGAATGACTACACATTCAGGTCAAAACAGCTAGATCTTACACACTTGCATTGATCTTTTACTGACCACTTTTCTCTGATTATGTAAATTTGCTATAAAACGAGAAAGCAAGGACAAGATTTAGGGCCCAAATATGACAGGATAAAATATCCTTAGCTCTGTTTGGATTCAGATAATTCACAGTTTTCCAACCATGCAGTATCAGATCCACCTTATAGCCAGACTCAGGAATAGCCAGGTGGGAAGCATTCCTTTTCAAAGGAACATAATGGGGAAACTGAGTCAGGAGTATCCCATCTTAGACTGAGACTAAAATTGTCCTCTCAGCTTTTCCAGATGCTGACTTCCCATCAGTATCACATTCTCTTTGAGTAGCTTGTGGCATTTTTCTCAATGGTGGATTATTGACTATTGATTACAGATGCATTATGATCCATCGGACAACTCAAAATAAAATCATTTGCGGTCCCATGAGCTTTTACCCCAAACAGCAAGTTTCATTAGTCACAGCTTAGGAAAAACTTTAACAGGATTTACATCTCTTTTAAATTTGTCCTGGTGTAAAAAGCCAATCTTTATATACTTGTAAATTCTCAGCAAGCCATAACCCAAGCAAGCTTTTTGGCAAATTTACACATCAAAACAATAACCAACAATAGCCAAATTGTTTTAGCAGTAACCAAATTATGAATCGTTGCTTGACATAACTGATACAAAAAGTTTACCAATTTGAAACTTGAAACAAACTCATTACCAATCAGGTGACTTCAGTTTTGTTAAATGCATTTCCAAATTACTTTACACGGAGAATGGGCATCTCATCATTAACATGTTAAAACTACAACTTTCTTTTTATTTATTTATTTTTTAATTTTTAGGCAATTGGGGTTAAGTGACTTGCCCAGGCTCACATAACTAGTAAGTGTCAAGTGTTTGGTCTGAGACTGGATTGGAACTCAGGTCCTCCTGACTTCAGGACTGATGCTCTATCCACTGCACCATCTAAATGCCCAAAACTACAACTTTAAAAGAGAAACTTACCCAAGTTCGGAGGCTGGCTAGCCTCTTTACCTTGACCTATCTCCCTTTCCTCTCTCCCTGTGGCTACTGGGGGTTGGGGGGGGGGTAAGCAGGATGTGCTAAACTTGGGTAATGCTTCCAGGCAAAGATTGCCCTAGGGCCCATGGCCATTGCCAGTGGGGTCCAGCCTGTAGCTGCTGCCCCTCCCCACTGCTTCCTTTCGCAAGGTGGTGGAGGGAGAATTTGAAGGTGGGGGGGAATGGTAAACCTCTCTTCTCCTGTGAGAGGGTTTAACAAAGAAACCTTCTTGACTGGAAGAGAGTGGGAGAAGGGAGTGACTGGAGTCATAAGGAGATGTTTCAAAACTCCTTAATGATCAATCACAAAGCCTCCAGAATCTGTTAAGTTGTTTTTAGCTGTTCTAACTTTTCCCTGTAGCCTCCATGAAGGAGGAATCAGGGTGTAGATGGAAGGAAATAAGTAAGCCTCAGGAACCAAAAAGCCCCTGCAGATTTCCCAGTTCCTTAATGCTGAAGGAATTGACAGAATTGGGCATTCTGCATAGGGCATCAGTTCTTGTCCTCTGTGCTGTGGAAGGTGTATCCAGGTCCATGGCCCTGAACTGAACCAGTGGACCAAGAGCCTGAGAGCATCAGGCCCGGTGTGAGACTTGACCAAGTCACATAAGTAGTAAATTGCCCAAATTTGGGCCTATTTTCTTTTCTTTTCTTTTCTTTTCTTTTGATTTAACAATAATCACTTCCATAGGCTTTTGAGTTTTAAATTTTTCTCTCCCTCCCTCCCAAGATGGCTCACAATCTGATACAGGCTATACATATGCATTCCTATTAAACATTTTCACATTAGTGAGGGTATAAGGAAGAATTGGAACCAATAGGAGGAACCATCAGAAAGAGGAAACAAAACAAGAAAAAAAAAATAGCCAATAGTATGCTTTGATCCACATTCAAACTTCATAGTTCTTTCTTTGGATGTGGATAGCGTTTTCCATCATGAGACCTTTGGAAATGTCTTAGATCCTTGCATTGCTGAGAAGGGCTAAGTCTCATCAACGTTAGTCATTGCACAATGTGGCTGTTACTGTGTATAATGTTCTCCTGGTTCTGTTCACTTCATTCAGCGGATTTGGATCTATTTTCTCTGACTGTAAGACCAGCATGCTTTCTTCTTTACCACACTGCCTCCCCCTTTATATTACTTCTTAAGGAGAGAAGAGGAGGTAGAGAAGTATTTGGCATTACATTTGGACAGAGGGTATTCAGAAATGGTTATTATTTATATTTAATTTTAATGTTTTTAAAGAATTGTGTTTTCTTGAAGAAAAAAAATAGTTTATGTAAAGCATTTCCTTTTCCATGATTCCAGCTAAATGAGGCATTACTGTATTTTCCTAAAAATATGGATAAGTAACATTACATAGTTCTATTTTGTGTTTGACTGGCCATATAACAGTGATGTTTATATTGAAATTTGTATACTGAATGGTACAGCCAGGAAAAGAACTATGGGCCCAGCTCATTCCTGTGTTTCTAGGCTTTGTTAATAGGACTGTGACATCAGAGGCAGATCAGCCACTCGTCCTTTTCTTTGTTGATGTTCCACAACTGCCTTATTGTTGATTAAATGATTGTGACTTCAGAAATAAACTCAGAGAATTCCTTTGTTTTCTGTTCCTTTTTTACTCTTAGGACTGCCCTGTATAACAGGTAATGCTCATGACTACTTGTTAACCTGAACTTTGGATGCCCTCCAGGACACTTGCCCAGATGTTTTAATCTTCAGAAAATTAATTTTGTGTCTTAATTTGTAATAGCCAAGTTATTTTTAAAAATAGAATGAATATATACTTTACATTGATATTTTGAATGATCTGTGTATTTTTCTTTAATTTTTTTCTTCACCCTTCTCTTAATGCATTACATTCCTATCTTCTTACCCTGTAGGACCTTTCTTCATGTTTTATCATCCATCCTTCATAATAGTGTATTTGTTATTGAGGGGTCTCACCTTTTATCTTGAGTTAACCAGTATACCCTAAACACATACATTGTCAGTCTCTTGTCTCATTCTTGCTTAAATGATGGGCCTTTCACTCTCTTTTTATGTTCTCTGAGAATAAAGCTGTTACATTTTTCATTAGTGTAAGAAATTATTAAGTGAGAGAAAAATCATTTATTTGTTCAGGCAGTCCTCAGAACTAGTGATGATAAATATTAAATTTAAACATTTAACAAAAAGTAGATTATATATCATGAACATGGAGTTTCATGCTGTCATCATGTATTTCTTATTCTTCCTAGGGTATTCATATATTGTTGACAATGTAGAGAGCCCAGCATCATCATGAACTTCTGCCTGAAGTTCATCTTTCCTCAAAAAAAAAGTGAGATTATTAGTTTGCTTAAAAATAAAGATTCTTTTTTTCATCCTCTCTCTCCCTTGGATTAGAATGATCTCCACATTGGTATTTCCAGAATTTTAATGAATAGGCAGAAAATTTGGAGATAAAATTAGATTTCCCTGAAAGGAAACTGTTCCAAAATTGTTTGACAGTATTTTAAAAGGTATTCATTTTCAGTTGCTTTATTTCAGTAAATAAAGGTTTATTTAAATTGAGCTAAATTACTATGCTTTAAAGACTACTAGTTTGATGGTAACCTAACATCTTCACACTAAAGTTAAAAATCTCTCTTGACCACTAAAAGAAACTACATATATATTATATATAAACACATATATTTAATTTTCTAATGACATAGTAGAGGGGAAAAGGAGATATTTATACCAGCAGTTATCATGCCTTTGGATTGTTATATAAAGTCTCTGTATAACTTAACAGAATTTTCTCCTTTAAAAAAAATCAGGTTTCTTTAGAAGTAAATATGGAATAGATCTAATATATCATATGATTGGGTTGAATTTTGTACTCTTTTTGCAATAGAAATAATTTAAAGATATCTTTTGCTGCAGCAAGTACTCAAGTAAATAATTGGTGTCCTCTTCCTAATTTGCTAGAAGAGGTACAAGGGTGAGTACACAAGAGATAACTAGATCATTATTAGAGTCATCATCAGCAGGCATTTATTGTTACTAGGTGCTGTGCTGAATGCTGGGGTTACAAAGAAAGAAAACAAAATAACCAATACATCATGGGTCCTGCTCTCAAGAAGTTCACATTCTAATAGGGACTGTGATATGTAAACAACTATGTACATATAAGATATATCCTATGTAAATCTTAAGAGGAAAGTGAGGGATGAGGGGAGGAAAATGATGACCAGGAAAGGCCTTTGTAATAAGTAGGCGAGATCTGAGTTGCCTCTTAAAGTAAGCCAAGGACTGTCTGACCTCAAGACTGTCAGACTGATGGTACTCAGTACTACAAATTCCTTTCCAACTGAAGCATTGGATTTAGAATGATGGATTTAGAGTTGAAAAAGATTTTAGAGATCATCCAGGTCTTCATTTTACAAATGGAAGGATTGGGCCCCAAAGAGGTTTAAGTAAGTTCCCTCTGGTCATAAAGCAGATTAATAGTTGAGCTGGGACAGGAACTAAGATCTCCTCGATCACTTTCTTCTCTACCCCAGTGTAGTAGTATTTTAATCGTACCTTGCTACTTGAGTGTAATTTGAAAAAAAATCCTCCCATGCTAATGAAGGAGGTAATGGTAATAATAATAAGAGGTACCCATTTATATAGCACTTATTTGTGCAAATTGATTTGCTATTATTAACCCCATTGTTACAGGTGAGGAAATTGAGGCGGAGAGGTTAGGTGACTTGCCATGGGTTCTGTAGCCAGTAAATGGCTAAAGCTGAATTTGAACAGAGGTCCTCCTGACTTCTGGCCCAAAAGAACTATTCACTGCTACTACGCCTAATTGTCTCTAGTGACTAGAGTGATGTTAAAAAAAAAAAAAAAGATTGATATCATATCTGTATTGGCTGAGATAATTTAAGCACAAGCCTGCCAGCAGGCATTTCTATTCCAGAGAGTCTTCTGAATAGGGTTTTTGATAATTTCTGAATTGCGTTCTTTAGAAATACACTGTAGTTGTTGACCTAATTAAAAGTAGTTCTCCTTATAATATGTGTACCATTCAAGCTATGTTGTTTTGTTTTGCAGAATATCTGATAGTATCATTTGACGTTTACTTATGTATGTATTGCAGACACATTCACAAAGTATAGTATAGGCTAAAAAAATTCAATGATTTTAAGATTTGGAATGGGGAGGAGAGAACTGTTCTTACTTTACTAGTGACTTTATAGGATTGCTTAGTAGGTTCTCTTTAATTTGTCATCACATTTCTAAAGGTATTATCAACTTGTGTATCAAGTTAATCCTTTCATATGAAGTTACTTTCCTGAGTAAGCTATTTTATACTCAGTCTCCTGAATTCTTGATTTAGGATTAAACAAAACAAAACACCTATCATTCACAGGAACTTCACAGATCAATAATTTCTATCCTTGGTTTTGACATTCCATTTTAAGTTAAAATAAGGGGCAACACAATTTTTAAATATCTCATAGACATTAATTTTAATAAAATAGAAGTGTAGTGATGTGATAAATGGGAAGAGCATTAGTGTAGTGGAAAAGATGACTTGGTGTCAGGAGACAAGGGTTTGAATCTCCATTCTTAAACTAGATTAATAACTGTGATGTTTAATCTCTTTAAACCGCTGTTTACTTCCATATAAAATAAAGATAACAGTACTTATGTACCTACCTTATTTGGGTTATTATGAGGAAAATGCTGTAACAGTAAACCCTAACTATAGAAATACGCAGTTGTGGTCATTATTAAGTGGGCCAGGACATCTCAGGAGCTTCAGAGAAAGATTAAATTATGTTTACCATGTAGTATAGGCACATGCTAAAAATCTCTCTAAAATGTATTTATACGTATTACATTTGATGAACCTCTTCTTTTATGTTAGGTCTACAAAGAGGTCATAGGATCATAGATCTCGACCTAGAGGGACCTTAGATACGTAGTTTAGCCTTTTCATTTTCAAGTGATTTGTTCAAGTTTGTATAGACAGTTAAATGGTAGTCAAAATTCACACTCATATCCTTTGCCTCCAAGTTGAGCACTCTTTTCAGTTAGCATGTGATTCTTACATTCAGAGAGTTTTGATCTTCTCAAGGAACGGGACATAAATTTAAAGAATTAAATAACTTGATGTATTCCTCCCCTCCCATACGGGGTAGTATAGATAGTTCCACTTGAGCATAGTACAGGTAGTAAGTAAATGGAATAGCAATTCACAGATGCTGACATCGTCCTCATCACTAATTAGAAAAATTCATTCACATGTATGTACTACATCATTGGAAAAAGTGAGATTGCCTTGAAGGAGTAGCATGGCCCATTCAAGAAGAGGAGGAGCGCATTTTAGTCAGGAGAAATAGTATGAGTAAAGAAGCAGGCATAAGTTTGCATATTTTGTTTCGGGAAAAGTAAGTTAGTTTTCTGAATTAATGATTTATATAGTAAGAGATTATTGGAGAGGTAGGTTGAAACCCTATGCAGGAACCGTATTCAGTAAATAAGCACCTATTCTGTAAGGTATTGTGCTGGGTTGAGAAGACAGGCCTTGAATACATGGCCAGTGATGATAGGATCATGGATTTTCAACTGGAAAGGATGTCAGAGAAAACTAGTACAAATTTCCCATTTTATAGATGGGAAAACTGAGATCAGGAGATTAAATGACTTTGTCCAGAGTCACAGGGGAAGCAAACAAGTAGTAGTAACCAGTGATCTCTTAATGGCCCAATTTAATTTTTTCAATCTTCATCCTTGACCTCTCTGTGGCCTTTGATACAATTATCACCCTCTTCTCTAGATTCTAGTGACATTGCTCTCTCTTAGTTCTACCTGTCTTACTGCTACCTCAGTCTCCTATTCTGTATCATGCTTACTAACCTTAGCTGTCCCTCAAGAATCTGTCTTGGGCCTTCTTCTTTTTTTCCTCTATATCCCTTGGTAATATCATCTGCTCACATGGATTTAGTTATCATCTCTGAAGATGATTCTCAAGTCTCATGACTCAGATTTTTCCAGCTCTAACCTTTCTCCCTGCCTATTGGACGTCTTGAACTGGATGTCTGATAGATACCTGAAACTCAACATGTCTAAAACTGAACTCACTCCCAAGACCTTCCTTATTATGGTTGAGGGTGCCACCATCTTCTCAGTTACCCATGTGTTATCATGTGTTACTCCTTGTTCTCTTCCTCTTCAACTCCCCCCATATTCAGTCCATTGCCAAGGTCTGTGGAGTTTACCTTTGCCCCCTTTCTAATATGTTCCCTTCTCTCCTGACCCTGCTGCTATCTTTTTACACCCTTTTGCAATAACTTTCTGGTAGATTTCCCTGCCCCAAGTCTCTCCACATTCCCATTCATGCTTCACTCACTGGCCAGAGTGACTTCCCTAAAGCATGCATCAGACTGTGTCATCTCTCCTGCCTAACACTTCCACCCTCCACCTGAATCAACTTCAGTAAGGCTTCGTTATCATTGGAATCAAATGCAAAGTTTTCTGTTTACCGTTTAAAACTTTTCATAACTGGACCCTTCTTATACTTCCCAGCTTCACTTGCCCACTTGCTCTTTTTTGAACAGGGTGCTCCATCTCTAGTCTCTGCCTTTGCATTGGCTGTCTCCTACATCTGGAATGCTATCTCTCCTCATTTCCAGTTCTGTTTTTTTCCTGACTTTCTTAAAATCTTAGTTCAAATCACATTATTTGCAAGAGACTTTTCCTGTTCTATGTTTCTCTGTGAGATTATCTTCTACCTACTCTGTCTGTATGTTCCTAGTTTTTTCCCATGTTATCTTAATTAGAATGTAAGCTCTTGGAGGGCAACGACTGTTAATGCCTTTCTTTGTGTCCTCCAGCATTTCACACAGTGCCTGGCACACAGTAAGCATTTAATACATGCTTATTCATTGACTGGTTGATTTCCCCAAATTTTCAGTTTGTTGTCACTGTTGCAACACAGTAGATGGATGGGACCAGGGGTTACAGCCAGAAAGTGGGGAAAGAGGCAGTGTTTGAAGGGAAAAACATTGCCCGTTTACCTTGAGTTGGTTGTGAGAAAAGTAAACTCAAGACCAGTGATTACGAACTCAGTAATATAAGCCTTCTTGGTTGGGGGAGTGTCCTGGAGTTACTTTATTACATCACAATTAAAATAGAAAAAAATTTTCAACAGTAAAACCGTTTTGAAGATAATTGAATCTTTCATGATTGTGAAGTCACTTTAGACTCTTTCAGGGCTCCTGGATCATTATGAAAATGATGATTGGTCATTGGAATGATCAGACTTAATTCTTTCAAAGTTATTTTTGATTGTAATGTTATAATTTTTCATTATAATGTTAATTGCATAAATTGTGGTTTTGTTCACTTTTGTCAGTATCAATTCATGCAAGTCTTCCCAGGTTTCTCTGAAACTAATTTCATCAATTCTTATGTGCTAGTATTCTATTACATTCATATGCCCTAACTTGTTTAGCCATTCCCCTAGTTGATGGGCACCCCTTTGTTTTCAGTTCTTTTCCATTAAAAAAAGAGCTGCTATAAGTATTTTTGTAGGTAGGACTCCTTTTTCATGTCTTTGTGGTACAGGCCTAGTAGGTGTTGCTGGATCAGAGGGTATGCAAAGGGGCATGATTCTAAATTGCTTTCTAGAATAACTGTACCAACTCGTGGATTTACCAACTGTCTGTTAATGTGCTACCTACTCTCGTTCTACAGATGACAAAACCCAGTTTAAGTGACTTCCCCAAGATCAGTTAGGTAATGATTGACAGAACGGAGGTTCTGTGACTCTCAATCCAGTTCTCTTTCCATTATACCATCTTGCCTTATATTTCCATCACAAAGCCTTCTCTTATTACCCTAACTATAAAAGATATTTTCTGTCCCTGTATGTGCTATATAGCTCAGCATATTGCCTTGTAGAGAGTCAAGGAATAATTTTTTGAATGGATGAGCATCCTTCACAATTTTAGGAAAATGTGCTGTATTTTTATGAAGTAACATTTTTTTAGATTTCTAATTTTTCATCATCAAAAGACAGTTTGCTCATTTAAGACCAATTTATGATTTTCTTTGAGTTCCTTAATATTTTAAATGTAATTCCAACTGTGCCAATCAACATATATTCTCTGAGTTTATCTACTATGTGCCTGACACAGGTGTAGGATGCTAAGTAGAAGTAAGAGAGGCTAGATGATAATATTTATAAAATATTCTAATTTTGCAAGGTGATTTGCATCTAGTATTCCATTCAAGCCCCACAACTACCCTGTATGGGAAGTTTACAGATGGTCTCATTCAAATTTAACAGGTGAGGAACCCAAGGTTCTATCTACTATGTATGTATGTATCTACTATGAAAGTATGTATGACCTCTGTCTCCAAGGAACTTACACTCTAATCGAGTCAAAAAAAGAACACATAAAATAAAACAAGCTGCACTTCATGCAAATCCTGACAGTTATCACATGCTGTATGATAATTATCACATACTTTGTGTGTCAGCTAGAATTTAAGCTATGTGAGGGCTGAAACAATATTTTTTTTTTTATCCCTCATTGTACCTAATAATGTCTTGTACTCAGTGGTTACTTTGTAAAGATCTCTTATTGACTGACAGCACCTAGGACATAAATGCTTAAGTTCCTTGTTGATAAAACTAACTGAATGTTGCAGTACAGATAGTAACTGTATAAGGATGGAATGTTGGTTAACTTCGGACTCTTATTATAATGTTGTATCATAATTTTTGAGCAAGGAAGTTATGAGGCTCTGCAAGACATTCTAAGGAAGGATGAAGTAAGTAAAGAGTATGAAAATTAGCAAAACATGCATAGAAACAAATCTGTCAGTATATGCAATGTTCCATACTTACTGACTTCTACTTTTATCTGTTTTTTTTTTTAACCTGAGTGCAGTGAGGTTTTTTGTTTGTTTTAATTTAAAAATTTTTTTTTTCTACTTTCATCTTATTGGATTTACCTTGTTTCATTCAGGCAGCATCTTTTTAGAATTATGATTATATCAATTTTTGTTTTAGCAGTTTTGACCCTCATCAAACATTTGCTAAGTATACCATATGCACCTTCATCCAAAGGGAAAATGTACATTTTAGCTATATAAGTGAATTTCACTAGTGAGAAAATGCTAATGAGTATGTCCTTTTGATAACATATAATGAACAAGCTCTCAGAAGAGCTATTCAGAACCTGCTATCCAGGCTGTATTCTTCACTGTGGTAAAGTCTAGTAAAATGACAATTCATATATTATTCTTAACAGAATTTGGCTTTAATGAACAACATGAGTAAGTAACCTTGCTTTTCTGGGCATCCGTTTCCTTTTCTGTAAAATGAAGAAGCTGGATTATATAAGCTATTTAGCTCTAAATCCTATAATTCCATCTTCTAGCTGAGACAGGAATTTATTTACCCTTGAAATCGTCACTTGTGTGCCCTCACCCCCCTTTTAGGTAAGCACACGCTACATGGAAGCATGCCCCCCACCCCATTTAAAACCATTTGGCTATTATAAAGTACCCCAATGCTACAGCTGGATCCCATTTGATCCATTCTTAGAAGAGAAATAAATAGGAAAGCAGTTTTCCTGACTCATGTACTCATGTTACATGTATTTATCTTCCATATCTGGATAGCTACTGCAAATATGGACAAGGGGAAAGGACAGATTTTCCTTAGTGTTTGTGTGGGACTCCTGACCCATATCTGTAACCAGCCAAGATATATGTGGCTAGGTTTTCTCAAGGGAATTTAACCTCTTACTGGAGAGTGAGATAAATTCTTTACCTACTGACTTCTGGAACCTGTTCTGTCAAATAATTTTGTTGCATTTTGAGGATCTTGACAATGAAACTTCACATAACCAGTTACTTTAATAAATGTGGCTGTAGCACCATCATATTTTCTGATTAAACCTAGGAATAACAAATATGATGTTTTAAGAAGCTTTACCTTTTACTAGTATGCATGATAAGTTGAAGGGGAAAGACTGAAATCAAGAAAGCTTTCTGAGAGGTAAGTGCAGATGTGCGGTATAAAAGACGTAGGTCGGGGTAGTTACAATAGGAATGGAAGAAAATCAAAGACAAAGAAAAAAAGTCAATAGGAATTTTTTGCTGATTGAATATGAAGATTTAAGGAGTGAGAAAAATCAGGCCTTACCAGTAGAAAGATTGCTGGGTTTGGATTCAGAGGACAGGACCTAGGTTTGAATTGCAGCTTTAATCCTATGTGACCTCAGCCCTGAGCTCAGTTCTTTATATGTAAAATGAGGGAGTTCGATAAAACGGCCTGCAGTCTAAGGTCTTCCCAATTCTAAATCTATGATTCCATGGTCCTGTGATTACTTAATTTACTTTATTAGGTGACTGGTAGAATAGTTACGCTGTTAACTAACCATTGGGTTCCTGGTGAAGGGGGGCATCAGGTTGGAGAGTTTTTAAGAGAGTGATAATATTAAATGCAAAGATGCTGAGGACTGATTAAAGATTTTTGATCATTAGTGATGTTAGAGAGCTATTTCAATACAGTGATGAAAGCCAAAGCCAAACTACAGGAACTAGATACAGAGGAGTTCTCTCAGATAAGTTTAACATTGAAAAGAAAGAGAAATACAGAGCAGTAGGCAGACATGGCAACAGGGTGCAATAAGGTGGTTCCTTTTGTTCTCTCAGAATAGGGAAGCCCTGGGCATGTTTGCAGATAAAAAGGGGAAAGCCAGTGGAGTTAAGAGAAAATTAACAACCATTTGTTAAGGGTTCTAAAAATTGGGGGTCCAAAGACAAAAATGAAAGCCCCTGCTCTTAATGAGCTTCCATTTGGGGAGGAGGCAAGAACATGTATACATACTAGAAATA
Organism: Vombatus ursinus; assembly: GCF_900497805.2. Classification (NCBI taxonomy): domain Eukaryota; kingdom Metazoa; phylum Chordata; class Mammalia; order Diprotodontia; family Vombatidae; genus Vombatus; species Vombatus ursinus. Next base: position 1,757,567 of record NW_020945237.1, on the reverse strand, counting down.
AAATATGGAGTAAATACAAGGTAATTTGGGGGTGGGGAAGGAACTAGCACCTGGGGGACATGAGCAGGTCCCATGTAGGAGGTAGCATTGGAACTCAGCTTTGCTGAAAGCTAGAGGAGGAGGAGGTGAGCAGGGAATGGTATTCCAGGCAGAGACAACCTGTACAAATGAAAGGAGGTGACAGGTGGAATATGTTGAGTGAGGGAAAGACTAGTTTGGACAGAAAGGATAAGGGGATCAAGGGCCTCCTAAGAAACAGGAAGGCTTGGCAGAGAGGATATTACAGTAAATTTGGAGTCAGGGTGTGAATTATGTTGACTAAGAACATACAGATTGACTTGGACTTTAGAGAGGGCACTTTCATCTGAGACTAGAAAACATTAGATGATGGGTATGGAGACAGTATGATTAGGAAAACAAGATTATAGAATGGGGAAAGTGCTAGACCAGGGAGTTAGAAGACTTAGGTTAGAATCCCAAATCTGGCACTGCTTATTAGCATGTCCCCTAACCTCCTTCTGGAGGAAGAAGCATTCATTTTATAAATACGTATTAAGTGCCTGCCATATGTGCCACCCACTGTTCTAGGTTCAAGGGAAAATAGATAAACAAGTTCTGTGCCCTTGAGAAGCTCACAATCTAGTGAGGTTCTAGAACCAAGACAAGAGTAGTCGGAGAGAAATCTATTAGTAGTAGGAGAGAAATCTATCTCGTGAGAGAGAATAAGGAATTAGGAGATCTAGGGTTTAAAGAGAAAAGGAGGGTTGAGAGTAATGGGGGGAAATAGGTTGGAAGTACCTAAGTGACCTAAGGATTACTAGGGTAGCATCAAAGAACAAATTTGAATTTTTAATAGCATGAATTTTGTAAGCTAAATCTGCCTTATTTTGTATTTCTCTTTAAGCCATGTTAGGCAGCATTCAAGTAAATTATTATAATTTGTGGAAAGTCCAGTGAAGTCAAGAGTGGGTGAAGTGAAAAGAACTGAGTTGAGTGGGAATATGAGTTAAGAATGGAAGGGCAAGTTCAGTGTGTGGGAATGAGTGAGAGGGGATAGACTTATGAATGGTGGTTAGACAAAGGAAGCATTAGATTAGAGAGCATATCATGTATTTTATGATAATGAATTCAGGGTGTAGTTTTCTTTAGGCTTGACTGATTTGGGGTGGAGTGGCAATAAATTGAGTCAGGGAACACAGTTCCCTGAGCATTTGAGGTATCAGAAGAGTTTGCTGTTGAGATAATAAAAAATGGTTAAAATGCATGATTTGTGCCAAGATGAGATGGAAGATCCTATAATGCCTCTGTGACTGAGAAAGTTCCTCGTGAAATCTCTTCTGCAGTTCAGATTATGCATACTGAAGGTGATTTCTTTTGCAGTTGTAAGGTAAACTGTTTTCTAAAATATATCTTCATTTAAGATATAAAAAGAATTATCAAACTAGTGCTTCAAATTCTTTATCCATAAATTTTGCTTTTTTAAGCAGCAGGAAAACATTTAAAAATCTTTTAAACGTTTTTATTTTCCAGTCATCACAGACTTTGTTGTATCACATGAGCTTTATAGCCTATGTTGCATATGCAATCTTTAAGATTCCTAGAATTCAGTGGATTTTAATTTGGCAAGCATTGCCAAAATAGACCTAGTACTAACTTTAGAATTCCTAAATGGTTGAGGATTTAGATTGTGTTTAATATTACATATTAAAAATTTAGAATTTTTTTCGTAGCTTCATGGCTATATGATTGATTTTTCACTGAATACATTGTGCTTTTTTTTTTCCCATGGCAAACTGTAAAACTAAATTCATTATTTAAATATAGATGCCTTGGTCATTCATTGTGCTTAAGAGTATTTCATTTTTATCTTTTCAGTAAGCCAAAGCTAGGTCCTCAGGATTTAGTTAGATAAAAACATTGTCTAACTGCTCCATTTTCAATATTCACTGAATATGACCTAGTTTAGAAGTAGAATTTGATTTTGTTGTTGGTGTTGTTTTTCTAGTATTGCAATTTTTTTTTCTAGTATACAGAATCAGAACCAGTAAAAATATTTTAGCAACTTTTCTCTCCAAGTCTTTATCTTGAGAAGGAAAAGCCAACTTGTTTTCATCAGCTGAAACTATCCAATTTTCACCTTTTTCAAAATGTATTAAATATATCTTTTTTTCTCTTTTAGCATTAGCATAACACCCTTACATGTTTTTGCTTAATTTTGTAGCTCTTGTGAAAAAATAGATGCTAGAATGGTTTACAGTAATATAGCTAAGATGATGATGCACCTGTGTCTCATCTGTTGCTAAAATGCTCCAGAATGTTTTGACTTTTCTCAATTTCTGTTTCATTTGTCTCTACTTCCTTGTTTTCTTCCTCAGTTTCCCCTCTCCTTTACTTCCTCCCTTCTCTCAGTGCTTTTTTTTTTTTTCATTGTGTGTTTCTTTTTTCTCAGTTTGACTTCAAGCTGTTCTTTATCTATCTTCTCTAAAAACGTTCTGAACCTGCTCAAACCTCAGGTCATTTTTGTCCTTTCTCTGGAGATTGCTATCTCTGAATAGAGCCTAAAAATAGATTCTAGTAACTTGATCTTTCTGATTGTTTCTCTTACAGGTGAAGTAAAGTTTGTTATCTAAATTTCTCAAAGTGTGTTCTGGGGACAATTTCAGGAGGTCTGTGAAGTCAAAACCATTTTCACATAACATTTGGATAGTTTTAGTTTAATTTTGAATATGGCAAATATTTACTTACTTAATTTCTTTATTTTTAGTTTTCAACATTCATTTCCACCAGATTTTGAGTTCCAAATTTTCTTCCCATCTCGCCCCTCCCCCCACCCCAAGATGGCATGCATTCTGAATACCCTTTCTCCTAATCTGCCCTCCCTTCTCTTATCCCCTTTTCCTTCTATTTTCCTGTAGGGCAGGATAGATTTCTGTACCCCGATGCCTGTATATCTTATTTCCCAGTTGCATGTAAAAACAATTTTTAACATGTTTGGGTTCCAAATTCTCTCCCTCCCCACCCCCCCTCATTGAGTAGGCAAGCAACTCTATATAGGTTATACATGTGTAGTCATGCAAAACACTTCCATACTAGTCATGTTGTGAAAAACTATTTCCCTTCATCCTATCCCACCCCCCTGATTATTCTATTCTCTCTTTTGACCCTGTCCCTCCTCTGAAGTGTTTGCTTCTGATTACCCCTCCCCCAATCTGACCTCCCTTCTATCATTTCCCCCCCCCCATCTCCTTGCCCCCTATTTTCCTCTGTAGGGCAAGATAGATTTTTATGGTAAATATTTGCATAAGCCACATAAACGAAAGCTCTTTTGTGGGATCCTCAGTGGTTTGTGTTTTTTTGCAAGTCAAGAAATAATCTCTATTTTTTTTTTCCAGAATGTGCTCCAATAGATGCTGAGATGTGATTTCAGTTTTTTTCAAAAGCAAACAGAATTTCATATGTAGAGAGGGTAGTGAAATTTGTTATTTGGGCTGTTTACCCTTGAAGATGGAAAAAAAAAGCAATGTTTACCTAAATTTAACTGAAAGCCAATGGTTAAGGGACAGTGAAAGGTAATAGTCAATAAGGGAAGACATAGACAAACAAATGCAAATTAAGTTCGCAGAGGTACCAGTGACTAGAATGGGACCTTTTTTTTTTTTTTTTTTTTTTTTGGTGAAGCTAATATGATCTGGCGTCATTTGATACAAATCTATTTTTAAACCACACAAATAATTACAAAGACATACATGTTCAGATGTTGCGTGGAAGTATATGAAGTGCTAATGCAAAGATATATTGTTCATTCTTAAGAACTTTCAGAGAACAATCCCTTAATTTGAGCGTTAGCTACAGATGTATTTTTGGCCTTTTGTCAGTCAATAAACATTAAGTCACTACTGTGTGCCAGGCACTATGTTAGGTGTGATCCTCAGTGATTTTTAAGAGTATAAAGGAGTCCATAGATCAAAAAGTTTTAGAACCACTGATCTCAGTGATTTATGGATTCATGGTTCTTCTGATAGTTCTTCTATCATACTTTTAAATGTTGATTGTAATTGCAAAAAAAATTAAGTGACAACAGAAATATATGAACAGCACTATAATTTTCTACAAATAAAATGAAGAAAAGAAGATTTGTCTTGACTTGATGCAAAATTATTTCCCTCCCCTACAACATATAATTTGTATGGCTTATAAGTTCCTGTTGGAAGCAGCACAGTTTGAGGACGATGAGTCTCAAGGTATTAGAAGGATGAACAATAACCACTGTCCCATATTCCTAATTTCCCACCTCCATGATGTTTTTAAGAATAATATACATAGTGGCAGCTGGATGGCACAATGGATGAAACACTGGCCCTGGAATCAAGGGCACCTGAATTCAAATCCCAGCCTCAGATACTTGCTAGTAGTGTTACCCTGGGCACATCACTTAACCCCAGTTTCTTCCATAATAATAACAAAAACAGCAAACACATGCAATGAGGGCATCCTTGATGAATGAGGTCATTAGAAGGCAACCAGCAAGTGACCACTGAAGGATGGAAAATAATTTAAGTTCCTGTTATACTTATCGTTTGTCAATTATTAAAATACATTTGATTTACTAAAGCAAAATATTTCTTTAAAGACTGTTTGAGTAAGCTGCCACCCATGTGCATATCAGTTACACACAATTTCTTGCAAGCGACAGTTTCTCTATAAATCAGGGGTTCTTAATACTTACAAGGTCTATGTATAGATTTCAGGAGTCTGTAAACTTGTATGGGGAACCAAAACATATATTTCCCCCCACTAATCTCTAGCTGAAATGTAACGGTTGTTTCAATTATTTAAGAACATGATTCTGAGAAGGGGCACAAATGCTTTACCAGACTGCTAAAGGTTTCCATGACACAATAAAAGTCAGCAATAACCCCTAGCTATAAAGAGTGAGAGGTCCTCCAGTTGTTTTTGTTTGAAGATAGCATTGTATTGATTGTATGGAACATTGTAGAGTCTCCTCAGTGTGCTCCGTAACTACTCAAAAGAATTTGGTCATAAAGGAGAATGGCATACATAAATTTACCTTAGTATACATATAGCATATATAAATACACCATATGATATGTAGTGGGGTGTGTGGTGTTCCAGGCAGACTAGCACCTGTGGTGTGAGGGCTTGCTGAGCCCTTTACAGGGCTTCTCATCCACCTTTGGTGTCCACCTGATTCACCCAACTCTTACCTGTGGTTCCAAGAAGCTGGAGCTTGAGCAGCAGCCACACCTCAATAAACTATCTTGGCAGATGGGTCAAACCAGGTTGAGGATAACCAATGGGCCTCAAACCCTTCAGTGAGTTAGGGGGATGTTTACCCCAAGCATTTGAAGACTTCCACTGGTGGGATGGGCGGATGTGAACAGTTTGTTCCAGTGGCCACAAAGGCCCCTGAAGCAGGTGTTGCGGAGCTCTTAGAGAGCTTGGTCAGACATCAAAGACCCCAAGGTCATCCGTTGCATCCCATACCATCACGATCTATTTTCTTGCCACTGGACTCCTATGACTCTGGAAGAGAGAGTGAGGCAGACAACTTTGTGCAACTCTGCCTCACTTAAATCTAATTCATGCACAAGTCAAAACATCACCCCATAATGTCATTGATTCTCTTTGAAAACAAAGAATAGTAAAAACAGTATAATGTTACTGTTCAGATTGATATATAGTTCAGTGGACAACTGATAGTGTGGAGCTCATCCATTAGTATGTATATATCTTGGACAGATGGTCAGATGGACAATGATTGAGGATTGAGCTTTAAAATTAGAGAACAGAATGGATTTCTTTTCAGAAATTACAGAGTTCTTTTAATGACCCCAAATACCTGCTTGAAACAAATGCCCCTCTTTTTAATGCCAGTGTCCTTTTGCTGTGTATATTTGAATCATGGAACACCATCGTTTCTAAAGAATTGAAGTTGAGTATCACCCAAAGGGCGATGGATAAGTGCTTGGCGGGTGTGAGCAAGCAAGCTAAAGCATATAACAAACATCTGATTATAAAAGAGAATCAGTTGAAGATCTATCATCAAAGAAATGTATGAGTGAAAAAGGATAGGCAACTGATCATATTGTAATGAGAGCTAGCCCATTTCTGTAGCCTATTAAGGTTTGCAAATGTTTTACATGTTATCCCATTTGATCTCAAGAGTAATTCATAACCAAAAGATAGTCCACATGCACCATTGATATTCTGCCAGTATTGTAGTCAATTGAGGAAGGTCTCCAGGGTGTTAGGTTGATTCCATGTGGTGAACTTATAGAAAGACTTGAACAAGTAGAACCAGGATGGGCAAGCTTGGGTGAGTGACTCTCTGTGTCCTTGGAAGGAGTATTCACATCAATGAAATCACAGATCTATTTGAATATTTTAAGAAAAGATAAATTAGAGATTTGTAGCTTTCAAAAGAAACCTTACCTTTGAAAGGAAAAAAGTGGGGCAGCTAGGTGGCGCAGTGGATAGAGCACTGGCCCTGGAGTCAGGAGGACCTGAGTTCAACCCATTGCCTAGCAAAAAAACAAAAAGGTAAGAAACTGACATTGGAAGTGCTGGACGTAGGTTCAGATATTCTTCTTGTTATCTCTTGGGGCCTTAGTTTACTCATCTGTAATTGAAAAAGTCAAATTAGGTGAATCTCTGAGATACCTTCCTTCCCCCCCCCCCCCCCCCCCCGCTTTAACTTTATGTGATTATGGGATTCTGATTAACTTGTTCCTGCTCTGTAGTAGTAAGGCAATGAAGTATGTTTAGGGACCACTAACTAACTGTTAAGAGAACTGAAAATAGGAAACTTGAAGTTGAAACTAGAGAGTTCACTTCCAAAGAGGTAATAATTAGAGATAAAATAATCATTTCCAGAGTTTTTTGGGGATACTGCTTTCTTGCCTGGCTATTCCTGCTTAGTTTACCTTGAGCATAGAGGAATTACATGCACTGCTTATCTCTAGATAGCAAACTTTTTCACTCACCTTAGTGAACACTTTAGTGCTCAGAACTTTATGATTCAAAGAGGCATCATTATTTCAGTAAATCACAGTTGCAACTGTAAAGAATGGGAGAATATACCTGGCAAGTTTAGAAAAAAGTATTTGGGTTCCATGAGCAATAGAAAGGTGATTGTGAAATCAGGACTGCATTTGCTAGTATGCTTTGTAGGATAAATAATCTCAGTTTTCTAAAGTGAAACAGATGAGAAAATATTTGCTCTACTCTTTTTCATGCAAGGCCTCATGCCTATGTAAAGCAAGATTAAAATGTTGCCAATGTTTTCTTAAGATTCTAAAGATTATCTAAGAGGGCAGCTAGGTGGTGCAGTAGATAGAGTACCGGCCCTGGATTCAGGAGGACCTGAGTTCAAATCCGACCTCAGACACATAACACTTACTAGCCATGTGACCCTGGGCAAGTCACCATTGCCCTATCAAAAAAAAAAAAAAAAAAAAACAAAAAACCCCTAAAGATTATCTAACCCTAATTATACCCCCAAAACTTAACACTGCATTCTTAAATAGGATCTCATGTGGGCTTTTTTTCCTTAAATTATGTTTGGGTAACTTTTTTCTTATGAGGTATATAATTTCAGAGATAATCTATGTGAATTAAAAAAAGTGATCTGCAAACACAAGGCTACATCTCTTCCTTGAAAATGAGATTAAATTATATATTCTATGTAATTCATTATACACAAAATATTAGTGATGTTTACTGTAGAAAAAGGAAGACAGGTACAAAAACTTAATGTTTTCAAATGTTTAAAAGCGATCTTTAAAGTGACTACTGACTGGCTTTCTAGTGAAAAATAATATAATTATTATAACTATTATATGATATGTATAATATATATTATAATATCATTCCTCAGTTTAGAAGAGTTCAGAGGCTCCCCATTAACTCCATGATAAAATACAAAATCCCACTTCAAACCTTTCCCAGTCTGGCTCCAGCCTCCCATTCTCAGTTTATGACCTATTACTCTCCTCACGTGCTCGAGCCAAACCGACCTTTTGACTGATTGACCCAACATCGCCTGCCTCTTCCCTTTGCACAAACTCCTCATGCCTGGGGAGAGATCCCAGAGCATTGGAGACAGCAGCCAGGAGAGCTCTGTACCCACCAATTAAAGTTAATATATGGTTGTTAAGAAGAGTGACAGTAGTGGAGAAGTGATCAGCAAAGGTGTTGTGTAGAAGATGACACTTGCACTATGTCTTTAAGGGGATTGGAGATTCTATAAAGTGGAAGTGAAGCAAGGGAGTACATTACAGGCATGGAGGATGTACAGTGAAACGGCCCAGACATACAAGATGGAGAGTTGTCATGAGGAATAGAGAGAAGTCCAGTTAGGTTATATTTTAAGAGTGTGGGAAGGGGAACAACAGAATGAGGCAAATCACTTTAATTTCCCCGGCACACAGTTTACGAGATCCATCACTATGGTCTCTCCCACCTCTTGTACTATAATGCTCTATACTGTAGCTCTCAAGAGAATGTTAGCTTCTTGAGGGGATGGATTGTCTTGGTGATGCCTGTCTCACTTTTGCATTTATGTCCCCAGTGTGTACTCTGTCTGGTACATATTAAGTACCTAAATGCTTCTTAACTGATTGAAAACTAATACTCAGTCAACTAATATTTATTAAGTGCTGCCAAGGTGCTAGGCACTATCTAAGCACTGAACGTACAAAGAAGGGTGAAAAAACAGCCCCTGCTCTCGACGAGCTCACAGTCAGATGGGGAAGAGAGGATGCAAATGACAGTGTGGAAATTATATTTGTATACACGTGTATGCACAGATCCAACAAATTGGGGGTCAGTTCACTAAGATTAAGGAAAACTGGGAAAGGCTTCTTGCAGAAGTTTAGATTTAACTGAGGCCTGGGGGACAGCCAGTGAAATGCTCATTTTGGGGAGGATGAGTGTCATGTTGAGGGAAACAAGGAGACCAGTTATAGCATCACAGAGTACGTGGGAGGAGGGAGTAAGGTGTGAGGAGACTGCAAAGGTAGAAATGGGGCAGGTTATGGTGGGAGTTAGAAGCCAAACAGATTTTATATTTGATCCTGGAGATAATAGGGAGGCTCTGAAGTTTACTAAGAGCATGATAAGATCAAACCTGTGCCTAAAATTCTCAAGACAGATGACTTACCTTACCCTCAGGCAATTTAATTTCCCTTTTGTTTCTATTGTCCCCTGTTCCCAGATCATTTGTAGAAAACTGACAGGAGAGCTCTGTAGCCACCAAGAGTTTCTTCTTAGGGCCAGAAACTTGAGAAGTGGGTCATGTATTTGGGATACTGAAATGTTAAATATTCCACAGATACTCAGCAACACCCCCTTTTAACAGTTTCCATTGAGAAGTTTATGGTCAGCTTTGAAAATAAAATTGCTTTCAGGTAACTTTGGAACTCATACGAGCTCTGTTGACCAGACTAATCGAGGGTCTAGAAATTATTGTGTTGTTATTTAATAATACCTTGGTGTGTACGTGAATCTTTTTAAGGTTTACAAACTACTTACCTGACAATAACCAAATGAGGTAGGAATGCAGGCATTATTTTTCTCATTTTATAGATGAAGAAATAGATTTTAGTAACTTGCTTTGTCTAACAGCTAGCTAGTAAGTGTGTAAATATATGGAAAAAAATTTTAATCCGGGCCTTCTGATTCAAAGTTCATCATTACGACACTATGGTCTCATGTGAAAAATGCCTAGAAGAACTAAGTTAATTTAGTCTGGGACATGATAACCATCTTCATGTACAGTTTCAGGCAACAGAACGAAGACCAGTGGGTGAAAATTTCAGAGATTGCAGCTGAGTTTTCTAACTTTTCAAAAAATGAAAGGGGCTGCCTTTGTAAGTAGTGAGTGCCCCCTCCCTTGAAGTATACAAGCAGAGGGAAAATGAATCTTGTCCAAGATGGTTTAGAGGAGATTTCTAGAGTGTATAGTAGATCTCCCTTGACAACAATACAATATGTTTGCTTTGGCTTAAAGATAGCCACTTCCCTGGAGAATAATACAGGTGGTGGTATAGGGAGCTATCTAGCTTCTGAATATTGAGGACTTGGATGAACTCACACAGGCTAGGCAGAAAAACTGCAGCAAATTGAGAGAACTAGTTTCTGAACTGAGACCCTCATCATTTTAGAATCAAGTGCTGATACCATAGCCACTTCTTTTTATTTGGCCTTCAGATTCCATACATTCTCATGCTGATCTTGTTTCCTATCTAGTTATCCCTTCCTAAGTTTAACTTCGGCCTTATCCTTTATTCTAGAATGTTACTCATTCTGGCTCATCTAGCTTTTCCCCAATTCCCCAACCCTTTGTCTCATTAGTTTTTGATATGAAGCACACTGTTTGTCATAACCGGTGGTTCAGCTGTAAAATTCAATTATTTTAATTCAATGATTTTGCCCATTTTACTCATTACAGTTTACTGTTGGTCACTTTTTGTATTTTACCTTTACCCTGTTGTTCATCAGTGTTAAGCCTACTCTTATGTTTAGTAATTAAAGAAATTTGATTTGACTTCTAGTTTTCTATTATTTATTCAGGGTAGTAAGAAGTGGTCTTTAGTAGAGAGCTTCCTATTGTTATATCATTTAGTTGTGTCTGACTCTTCATTTCATTTTTATGGGGTTTTCTTGGCAAAGAATTGAAGGGGTTTGCCATTTCCTTCTCTAGGTTCCCCATTTTTACAGTTGGGAAAACTGAGGCAAATAGGTTAAGTGATTTGCCCAGGGTCATGCAGCTGCTAAGTGGCTGAGCCTGGGTATGAACTCAGGTTCTCCTGACTCTCCAGGTTCAGCACTTTATCTGCTGTGCCACTTAGCTGCCCTAGCTTCCTGACACAGTACTAAAATAAAGATTTCCTAAATTGTTCTATTCATCCTTTCAAGTATCTCATTTCCCCATTGTATTGAGTGGTATCGCATGTATTTGAATACCTCTTCTCCTTTTTTGGTTTCTTTTTAAGATTGAGCATTTTTGCTTTTCCTTTACTCAAGGGCTTAGGTTCAATTCTATAATAACGTATATAAGGAAAATTTCCAGTGATTTCAGCTGTATCAAATTGTCCATTTTGCAGCATGAGTTGTCCATGTGACGTTGGTGGATGAATTACAGGGGTGTTCAACCAGATTTTCCTTGACTCAACAAAGAGACAAATTGGAAAACTTCTATTTTAAAGTTCATTTTATAGGACAAAGTACAATGTCTGTGCATAGTTTTTAAATAGTGTGGGCATGGAGTGATGTTACAGTTTAACAGAAAGTTAATTTGTGCACCATTAAAATATTTTAGTGAATTTTCTATTTAAATACAATTTTTTTTTAACAACTTAGTTTTCTTCCTCTTGTATTTTTTTAAGCTAAAGTTAAGTTCCTAAGTGTGATGTTTTCTTAAGGAAAGCCTCTTCATGAATATGATTTTACAACCTAATTTGAAATCCTTTTCTTCTCTTCTTCTTCAGAATGTGAAGCATGTTGCACAAGCGCCCAAGAAGTGGCTGAAGGGGAAAGGGAAGAGGTTCCAGTAGCTCCCCGGGTAACACCATGGGAAATACAACCACCAAATTCCGCAAAGCGCTTATCAATGGAGATGAGAACTTGGCCTACCAGATTTATGAGAGCAACCCTCAGCTGAAAGAATCCCTAGATCCAAATACGTCTTATGGGGAGCCGTACCAGCACAATACTCCATTACACTATGCTGCTAGACATGGAATGAACCGAATATTAGGGTGAGTGTTACTGCAGATTTACTTGGCTATAGACATACAGACATGTTTTGATACTGTATTTGAGACTTCTTCTGAGAAGTCATATACATCGCATCAACTGATAATGTTTTTTCCTTAGCATATTTAAATTATCACGTAGAGATATTATGGTATACTGAAGAGGTTATTGGACTTGGAATCAGGAAGGTATGGGTTCAAATCCTTCCACTGATAATTACTATCTGTGAGACTTTGAGCAAGTTGTTGCACTTTGTGAGCCTCTGGAAAATTCCCAGATTTACTTAATAACTTTTAGATAGTTGTAATTTACAGTACGAATGGAAGAAGGAGTGAGTTTCTACCCCCAGCATTTCTACCAAAACATTTATATATTAGGGAATCAAGTTAGTATATATTTTCATTTAGTAGTGTCTTTAAATGATGTCCAGTATTTTTGTGAAGAGTCTTTGGGGAGGGGAGGAAGAGGTTACAAATTCTTGTTAGATATTTAGTAAGAATTTCATTTCCCATAATACATACCTTTGAAATTCATAATGTTTTAATTCTACAAAAGCAAGAGACTGAGACTTAACTATTGGAAAGGAACTGAAAAATAAAAATATTTTTTTACATCAGCTTTACTATGATACTTTGAAAGATCCATTATCTAATCACTGTTGATACTCAGTTCACCAATTTTATTATTACCCTTCTGTGCCTTCTTTTTTATTTATTTATTATTTTATTATTTTCTAATTATCTGGGGTATGGATTTTTAACCTGGGGTCCATGAACTTTTTAAAAATTTTTTTATAATAATATCAAATTGACTTCCTTTGCAATCTTATATGTTTTCTTTTATGCATTTAAAACATTCTGAGATGGGTCTCTTGGCTTTATCACTCTTATAGAAGGGGCCATGACATCAAAAAGATCAAGAGTCTTTGATCTGCATTGTTGAATCACTCAGATGGTTCGTTTATTGTCTCTCCTACTTGCTGCATGACCCACCCATTGTGTGCAACAGGTTATGCCTGTGCCTGGTGACCACTGTGACCACTGTGACCACTTCCCCTCTGCTGTGGAGCTTTCCATTACTTGTTACTTGTGAGTTACTTGTGAGGTACTCAAAGCAACTGAAGAAGAACTTACGTTCTTCCGAGTTCTTCTGGTGCTCCATTATAATAGCATTATTCTCCTGGTGATGTTATGTTACTGTTCAAGAGTTTGGGATCATCTAAAGTGTATTTGAGATTTTCCAAATTGCAACCTAACCTCTGCTTATTTCTGGGCCCATCTGTAGCATGTGTCCAATTTATTAATTTATTGATAGACTAATCTAATGGGGTATTCATTCGTCTTCATGTCATGGTAAAACTTGAAATCTTTGTTTTTCTTCTCTAGAATGTAAAGTATGTTGTACAAGCATTCAAAATCAGTAACTACATTAGGATCTTTTACTCCATAAATTAGTTGTGTGACCATAACTTTAGAAAATCAACTGTGAAATCCTGTGCCTTCTATCATGCTTTCAGTGTTCCTGATTCACATGTAAAACATTTTTGTAAATGTATTTTTGAGATGAGAAAGCAAGCTTGAGTTCATAATTGTGGACCTCTTGAGTTACCCCTCCTCTAATATAATGCTCGATGGGTTATCTTTTCCATCCTTTTGTTATTTTCTCTTCTTTGGAATGGTAGAACAGTAGGCCCTTATGGGCAGGACCCATTTCATTTTTCTTTGTACCCAGTACCTAGTATGGTACCTAGCACAGAGTAGGTGTTTAATAAATGTTTGGTGAATTGAATGACCTTGAAAATTGATGTCTGTGTTTTAAATGCCATATTACATCCGTTGTGAATTTCTTTTCTGCATAGACCTGGCCACTCTTTTGGACTACCACTTTTTGACACAGTTTATCTGGTATGTAAGTGGTAAATTACAAATGTTGTATTATTGCTAATGAGAGTAGATCACTATTTAAAAAACACAACAATGCCTTAATGCAAGGCAAAGTGATTTAAATGTCCATTGACTGATATTTCTTGTTACAATGTGTCGGAACCTCCATTCTCTTGGTAACCCAATCCAGAAAATTTTGTAATCTCTTCTATGGTAATTCTCTTTTACTCTTTATATTCAAGCTGTTGCTGAGTCCATTCAATTCCATTTTAAATTTTTTTCTTAGATACATCTTGTCCTCTCTCTTCCCATTACTACCAGTATAGTTCTATTCTTATCCAAGACTGGATTCCTTTAGCAGCTTCCTAAATCGCTGCTCAATTTTCACTGTCTTCTTTCTATACATAATATATGCCAGACTTACCTAACTTTTATTCAGTCACCTTCATGATGAAGTACTTATTGCCTGTAACACTAAGTCTCCTCCTGGTCTGGCCCAATTTATTCTTTCAAGCTTTATGGGTTTTCCCTCATCAACTCTCCATTCCAAGCAGGCATCTTCTCGCTATCTTCCACCAAAGCACAGTAATGTCAGCCTCTCTTCCTTTGCTTATGTTAACACTACATTCTGAAATGTTTTCTCTCCTCTTTGGCTGCTTATCTTGTAAGACCCAGCTTAATTTCACCTTTTCAATGATACCTTCTGTAGCCACTGTCCCTCTCAGTCACTTCCTTTCATCTTCTGTTGTACTTACTGCACTTATGGCACTTCATTATATTTTGGTTTTCATCTTTCACTGATTCTTGCATGAAAATTCTATCTTTAACCTTAACCAGATTATAAATTCTTATCATTCAAGAATAGTGTCTTCTGTTCCACTTGTAACTCTCCTAACTCTCAGCATAGATCAGATAAAAGCTTATTACGTTATTAGTGATTACTATTATTTACCTTAAAAATAAAACTTTGATACATTGCTTTTTGAAGATAGGGACTGTTTCTTTTTGTTTTTTTGTCTCCAGCACCTAGTAGTCAATAATAATTCATTAAGTTTACTGTATTCCAAACACTAAGCTAAGCACTGGGGATACAAAGAAAGCTAAAAAAGAGTCCCTGCCCTTGAGAAGCTCACAGTCTAAAAGAGAGGAAAACGTGGGGAATTAGCTTGGTACACTGAAGACATCCACTGAGTAAGGTAAAGGTAGTCTGTACAGAGAGAAATGCATTAATTAGCAGCAGATTTGGGGTAGGAGGATCAAGTACTGTAAAGAGAACTGAAAGACAGGGAGGAGTCAGGTTATAAAAAAATTTCAAAGGCCAAACAGGACTTTACATTTGATCCTGGGGAATGATGACAAGCCATAGGAGCAGTTGTTGTCAGATTTGCACTTGAGAAAAATCTTCTATGGCAACTTAGTGGAAAGTGGATTGGAATGGGAGAGACCTGAGGTGGGGAGGCTAGTAAGAAGGCTGTAATAATTAGAATTTGCATAATGCTTTCATTTTTGCAGAGCGCCTTACTGCATATGTTATCTCATTAATGTTTATGTGATTTGATACTAGGATGGCGGTTTTGTGAGTGGAGAAGAAGGGACAAATTTAAGAATTTGAAGTTAGAAGATTTGTTACCTGGTTGGATAACGTAGGGTAATATATGGGTTTCAAGCCTATGTGTTAGGTTGCTTGGGTGGGAGGATGGTAGTGCCCTTGGCAGTAATGGAAAGCTTGGGAGAAGGGAAGATTTGAGAGGAAAAACAAAGAGTTTGTTTTATACCTATTGGATTTGAGATGCCCAGGACATATCCAGTTTGAGCTGACAGACAGCTGATGATGGAGGCCTGGAATTCAGGAGAGTTTTATGGCTCAAGATTGAGATCTGAGAAGCATCTGTGTAGAGGTGACAGTTGAGGCAAGGAGAGTTGATTGAGATCCCTAAGTGACATAACCTAGAGGGAAAAGAGAAGGAAGCCTAGGACAGTGTTAGAGAGAAGTCTGTTAAGGAAGGCATGAGATCAGACTGTTGTAGGTCCTCCCTTAAGCCTGTCTTCAAGGTCGGCTAGGGATTTTATGTCCCGTTAGATCCTAGGAAGCCCATCTCACAGCAGGCAGAAGAATAGGAAACCAGTTAAGAGGTAAGGAATGACTGTGGGGCCCAAGATGGAAGAAGTCTTATGCCCAGCAGGTAGCTTGGTGCTGGCAATGGTCCTTGGACTCCAGGGGAAGCTAATAGACAACTTAGTTGAGCCCACCCTGGCACATAGAAAGTAGGTGCTTAATAAATGTTTATTAATTTATTTTTTCTTAAGTTTCACTTTTCATTGTTAAGCATATTTGTCTACATGATGAAACTATAGATACAACTGCCCTCTCCCCCCCCCCAAAGTCCAGATTTTGCAAATAATGATAATAAACTGGGCTTTGAATGATGGCTAATTTATGGATTCTCTCTTACCTATAATTGATTGCTAGAATTCTAGGGTTAGAAGACTTGAGCACATTACTTCGATTATAACCAGCTACATGGTAAAGTGTGTGGTTTTAGCTGAATACTATATAGGAACATATACATTTGTTTGTTCCTCATTAAAATGAATAGTTCAATCAAAAAGCATTTTGGAGGGGGCTTGAAAGCAGGCATTTATTGGTTATTAATATTGGTTTAAAATCCCGTTTCTTTTATTTTTTTTCATTAATTTATGTAAGTCTTTCCAGGTTTTTCTGAAGTCTGCCTGCTCATCATTTCTTTTTTTTTTTTCCCCTAGGTAATTAATCATTTTATTAATAATGTTGGAATTTTATTTTTTTATTTTTCATTAATTTATTTTGCTTTATCAACAATCACTTCTATAAACTTTTGAGTTTTAAATTTTTTAAATTTAAATTTAAATTTTCCTCCCCACCTCCCTGCCCAAGATGGCATGCAATCTGTTAAAGGCTATACATATACATTCCTATTAAACATGTTTTCACATTAGTCGTGTGGTAAGGAAGAATTAGAACCAATAGGAGGAACTACCAGAAAGAGGAAACAAAACACAACAGAAGAAAAAAAATAGCCAATAGTATGCTTCGATCTGCATTCCAACTCCGTAGTTCTTTCTTTGGATGTAGATAGCATTTTTCATCATGAGACCTTTGGAGATATCTAAGATCCTTGTATTGCTGAAAAGGGTTAAGTCTATCAATATTAGTCATTGCACAACATGGCTATTACTATGTACAACATTCTTCTGGTTCTGCTCACTTCACTCAGCATCAGACCATACAAGTCTTTCCATGTTTTTTTGAAGTCTGCCAGCTCATCGTTTCTTATAGTACAATAGTATTCCATTACATTCATATACCACAACTTGTTCAGCCATTCCCCAATTGATGGGCATCCCCTCAATTTCCAGTTCTTGGCCACCACAAAAAGAGCTGCTATAAATATTTTTGTACATGTAGGTCCTTTTCCCATTTTTATGATCTCTTTGGGATACAGCCCTAGAAGTGCTGTTATTGCTGGATCAAAGTGTATGCATAATTTTGGTATTTAATTGAGGATTTTTAATTTGTTCTTCTAGTTTTTTTAGTTGCACATCCAATTCGTTGATCTCCTCTTTATCTATTTTCTTCATGTAAGCATTTAGAGATATAAAACTTCCCCTAAGAACTGCTTTCACTGTATCCCATAAGTTTTGGTGTGTTGTCTCATTGTCATTCTCTTGAATGAAGTTATTGACTGTTTCTATGATTTGTTGTTTGACCCATTCATTCTTTAGGATTAGATTATTTAGTTTCCAATTATTTTTTTAATCTATCTTTCCATGGTCCTTTATTACATGTAATTTTTATTGCATCATGATCTGAAAAGGATGCATTTAATATTTCTGCCTTTCTGCATTGGATTGTGAGGTTTTTATGCCCTAGATTGTGTGTATGTACCATGTACCAGCGAGAAAAATGTATATTCCTTTCTCTCCCCATTCAGTTTTCTTCAGAGGTCTACCATATCTAACTTTTCTAAAATTCTATTCACTTCCTTAACTTTCTTGTTTATTTTGTAGTTAAATTTATCTAGTTTAGAGAGGGGGAGGTTGAGATCACCCACTAATATAGTTTTGTTCTCTTTTTCTTCCTGTAACTCTCTGAACTTCATATATATTTAGTTACGATAGTACTTTATTGTCTATGGTGCCTTTTAGCACGATGTAGTTTCCTTCCTTATCTCTTTTGATAGGATCTTTTTTGCTTTTGCTTTGTCTGAGATCAGGATTGCTATTCCTGCTTTTTTTTACTTCAGCTGAAGCATAATATATTCTACTCTAGTCTTTTACCTTTACCTTGTGTGTGTAACTTTAATTTACCCTTTCTGCCTCCTTCTTTCCTTTTCTCCCAGTATAATCCCTTAGTTAGATCAGATTAATCCACTTACTTATATCCATTTAACCCACTTAATTATATTTTTTTTTATCATTACATCAAAGTCAACTTATACCCACCCCCTCTGTGTATACCCCTTTAAAATGGTGTAATAACAATACTGTTCTCAGGAGTTACAAGTGTCATTTTCCCTTGTAGGGATGTAAACAGTTTGCCCTCATTAATGATATGTTGATTTTTTTCTGTCCTGTTTACCTTTTTATATCTCTTTTGAGTCTTGTATTTGAAGATCAAATTCTCTGTTGAGCTCTGGTCTTTGATTTGGAAGTCCCCTACTTCATTGAATTAGCATCTCCTCCCCTGAAAGATTATGCTCATTTTCATTGGGTAGTTGATCCTTGATTGTAATCCAAGCTCCTTTGCCTTAAGGAATATCATGTTCCATGCCCTACTGTCTTTTAATGTAGAAGCTGCAAGGTCCTGTGTAATCCTGACTGTGGTTCCATGATATTTAAATTGTTTTTTTCTGCCTGCTTGCAGTATTTCTCTTCTACCTGATGATTTTGGAATTTGGCTACTACATTCCTGGGTGGTTTCAGTTTGGGATTTTTTTCAGGAGATGATCGGTGGATTCTTTCTATGGATATTTTACCCTCTGGTTCTAGGACCCCAGGGCAGTTTTCCTTGATGATTTCCTGAAAGATGCTGTCCAGGCTCTTTTTTTCATCGTGGTTTTCAGGTAGACCAATAATTTTTAAATTGTGTCTCCTGGATCTATTTTCTTTTTTTTTTTTTTTTGGTGAGGCAATTGGGGTTAAGTGACTTGCCTAGGGTCACACAGCTAGTGAGTATTATGTGTCTGAGGCCGGATTTGAACTCAGGTCCTCCTGACTCCTGGGCGGGTGCTGTATCCATTGCGCCACCTAGCTGCCCCCCCCATTTTATTTTTTAAGGAGTTCTCCTCAGTGAGTTTTTGTGTCTCCTTTTCCATTTGGCCAATTCTGCCTCTTTTTTTTTCTTTTTTTCTTTTTCTTTTCTTTCTTTCTATCTTTTTTTTTTTTTTTTTTGCTAATTTTGCTTTTTAAGGAGTTTTCTTCAGTGTACTTTTTTTCCAATTGTCAGTTTGTATTTTTTAGGGACTTGATTTCTACAGTTAATTTTTGTTCTTACTTTTCCAAGCTATTGAGTCTCTCTTGCATACCTCTCATTTCTTTTCCCGATTTTTCTTCTACCTCTCTTACTTGACCTTTAAAATCCTTCTTGAGCTCTTCCAAGAAAGGTTTTTGGGCTTCAGACCAGTTCATATTCCCTTTTGAGGTTTCAGATGTGGGTTTGTCGACAGTGTTGTCCTCTCCAGAATTTCTGCTTTGATCTTCACTGTCCCCATAATAAGAATCTGTTTTACATCTCTTTTTGTTCATGGTGTTTGCTTATTTCCTGGCCTTTAAAAAAATTGAGCACTCTTGCTGGGGAGCAGGGAGCACTGACCACTGACAAGCTTCTCGTACTGGGAACCTGGGGCCTGGTCACTGGCTTTGTGTGCTGGGGTCTCAAATGCTAGCAGCTGGAAGCTGTAGAGTTCTGGCAGCTTACCTGGTTTTAGGCTGGAATCAGCAACACTGGAGCTGTAGGGGTAGGGGTAGGGGTGAGTAGTCTGGCCCCTGGAGGTTGCCTGCCCACCTGGGCCTTTCACTTTCTTTGGCTTCTTGCAGGTGGATGTTTTGCTGCTGCAGGATGTTTCTTTGCCTGGGGCTTTTCCTCTTTGAGTTGTGCTTCCCAGAGTTTTGCTGAGGCACTTGGGAGACTTGGCTGCCAGAGAACGCCATGGCTTGTGGTGGTTTTCTGAGCTGGTTTCCACTGGCTCCCCTGCCCTTACTGAGACACTCGGGGGTCCTGGTGTTGGTGCTTGCCTGTTCCACCACCTGAGGTTCAGGATCTACCCCTGCTATGCTGAGGTGGGGTTTTCCGCTAGCTTGCTGGGACATCTCCTGTTCTGTACTGTTCCCCCTCCTTCAGGGCAAGAGGGGCCTTTCCTGTTGATTCCTCAAGCTTCCTAGGGTACAGGACTGCTGCACCCCATCTTTCTGCTGGTTCAGCTGTTCAGGGTTTTTCCTGGGGCGATATTTTCTGGGCTCTCAGAGGTTAATAGGGAACGGTGAGAGCAACTTACTTCTTATTCTGCCATCTTGGCTCCTGGAAGCAGAACTCCAAAAGGCATTTCTTAAACACCTACTTTGTGCCAGGCATTGGGGGTATGGAGGCAAAAATGAAACAATTCTTGTTCTCTTACAGCTTACCTTGTGTAACACCATCCCTCCTCTTTACATCTGACTATACCTTCACCTATACCTCATGACTCACTGATCCTAAAGAGGGAGTCATCATACTCCTCGCCCTGTTTCCATCCTTCCTTGCCAATTTCACATTCTTCCTTTACTACCCTCATTCAACAACCCGTTTCAATTTTCATCCCGTATCAAAATGTTCCTTGGGAATCTAGGAATTCTTGTTGGGGCAGGTAGGTGGCACAGTAGATAGAGCACCAGACCTGGAATAGTTCGAATCTAGTCTCAGACATTTGCTTAGTTGTCTGACCCTGGGCAAGTCACTTAACCCTATTGGCCTCAATTTTCCTCATTTGTCAAATGAGTTGGAGAAGGAGATGGAAACCACTCCATTATCTTTGCCAAGAAAACCCCAAATTGGGTCATGAAGAGTCAGATGTAACTTAAAAACAAAATAAAACTGAACTGAGGGATTCTGTAGTGAAAGTGAGAAGGGAGTGCATTGCAGACATTGGTGGTGGGGGTAAGAAGGGGGTAGTCACAGGTATTTAGTGCCTACTATAGGCTAGCCACTGTGCTAAGTGTACTACAGATGAAAAAGCATGGAAAGCGTAGATGAAATATTGTGTGTTATTATGAGATGGGTGAATATGTATATGGGAATAAAATGTAATAAATTTGGAAGAGTAGGTTGGAGCCCATATGTGAAGTATTTTACATGGTAAAGAAGATCTTATTTGTTCTCAAGAGTTAATAAATCACTAAATAAAATAACCCATAAATTCACATTTTTTAGCATTTAAAAATATCACATGAGATTTTATTATTGAGAGTGTTATCCAGTGCATACCTTTTCCTTCTTGAAGAATGCATCATTCTTTCCCTGATGTATTGTTATTTTCTAACTGAGTTTTTGACAGTTTCTAGAGACAGGATGTTGTTCAACCTCCTACAGTTACCAGTTCCATCTATCCACGTTGTTAGGAAATATCCCCTTATAATTAATCTAAACCTTAACTTGATACAGTCTAGGGGCAGGGGAAACATTGCTGAATTTAGAGTTTGAAAACCTGGATTTGAATCCCTGTCTCTTACCACCTGAGTTTCTTTGGGCAAGATACTTGATCTTGCCATCACCTATAAGCATTCCATCTCCATGTTCCTGAACCTGAAAAATTCTTATTTGATCTTATTTGATCCTAACCCTCTCTGGACCTTACCTTCCTCTAAAATAAGCATGCACAACAAAAGGCCCACCAAAAGATTTGGGGCGAAAAATGTAGAGGATGTAGAAGAAAGTAAAGATGTAACCAGTGCTATGTCCATACCTAGCTTAACCTGCCTTCCACTAGTCACTATTGTGCCCTTCTTGTAACCTGGTTGGGTTGTCACTCCCTATTCTCTCCTGTTTGTGTCTGTGGCCCAAAGAAGTTAAGCCCATTTTAATTTTATTTTCATTTAATTTTAATTTCATTTAGAGATGAAAATCTTTAAAATTTTGTTTTGAAAAAATCCTTTTCATGGCATTTGAAGCCTGTTTATTTTTCTTTGCTCAGTGATGCTTACCATTTCCGTATTCAAACCCTTAATAATCTGGACTTGAAGACAGCTCATTTGCATCGTAATTGCCTCTTCTTCAGACTAAACAACTCTTATTTCCCTTATTCTAGTGTTATTTACCCCCTTAGCATTTCTTATTGTTACTTTATATGGATTTAGACTTAGTACATAATGAATTATAAACCCCATCATTTTAAATTAATAGTTGCTGTTGAAACAAATAATCTCGGTTACTAACTTTAGGATGTTCTGTTTAGTGCTGCATAAAATATAGATATGTGTCTTTGACATTAAATATATAATTGCCTAAAGTCTTAATTAAGATTTATGTTGATGACTGAAGGTTTTTTAACATATATACCAACATGGTTAGATTGAGTACAACTTGGAAACTTCTCCAGAATTTTATTCCGTGCTTTATTTTCTTCCTTTCCCACATGAGAATTTTAACAGCTACTTTTTCCTTAATCATACATTCACGTACTTTATAGTATTTAACCTGGCCTGATTTCTGAACCGGCTGGTAGTCATGCTGATTTTACCATTCTGTTGCATGTGACTCGTTGCCCCAAAGCTTCTCAGGTCTGTGTATGATATCAGTATGAATTGACTGACTCTGTTTAATATAAATTTGATTACTGACATCTGAGTAGTGTGGAGGATAAGACTAGACTTGACCCTTCGTGATTTGTCATCTGCTAAAGTAGACACATAAAGCCGTTAGACCCCTTATTTTTCTCTTAACTGGTAGTGGGGCAACAGCAACAATGGTTCCATCTCTTCAGACATAGTAGACAGTCCGCAGTTGTTTCTGCTAGAAGGTGAATCCCCCTGCAACCGTATTGATTAGTAGGATTAAATACTAACCATCACCCCCGTACACACAATATTTTATGAGTATTTTCTTTCAGTGAAGGTGGAGTTGACATTAAAGTAATTAGTCCATCTGATAGTTTATTGGCTTATAAATTTATAACTGGAAAGGGCCTTAAAAATTACCTGGCTCCAACTTTTTCATTTTACAGATGAGGAAATTTAGCAAGCTAAAACAAGTAGAAAAAAACTGTAAAATCATTCTCATTGAGGAATGGTAGATGGCCATCAGAAACTAAGTCATTGTTTGGAAACTGTTGTTTCTTAATTGTGTTTTATGGCAAAAGTTCTTCAGATAATTGAATCATAGATTTAGAGACGAATGAATACTCAGAAGTAGTCTAGTCCATTTCCTATTTTACAGATCCTTCTTGTATTTGACAACTTTCTGAATTATTGGAAAATCCTGTCTATTTTGAAATAGTACATTTGTTGTTTTGTTGATTGTCTTAGACTTAAGTAAGCGAAAGAGAAAATGTTAATAATACAGATTGAACTTAAAGGTGTTCTATTTATGGTTTTCCCTGCCTCCTCTTCTCCAATCTTGGTTCCTTGTTAAATATTTACCATCATACCTTTGACCTCAACCCAGTCCTCATGTCTCACAAATTTCCACTGTGCCTGCTGGAATGCTGTTCCGTTAACAAGCTTTCTTTCCCACTGCTTCCTTCTTCTGTCACTGTCTGAAATCAGGCCCTCTCCTGATGTCCCTGCTTTTATTGCTAGCCTTTTTAGTAGAGGCTGCATTTTTTTTTTTTTAACAGGCTGCATTTTCACAACTCTTTTTCCCACCCCTCACACCCTCCATTCATTGGTCATGGTGGGACAGTTGGAATATTCCTTGCTCCTTATTGCCAGTTCCAGGCTTTCCTTCTATCACCATCACTCACTATCTTGAGGTTCATAATAGGCAAATTTGTCACCTCCAGAACCTGGTGTGTATTATCTATCAGCTTCCCAGGATAATCTCCTTTCGTTAATTAGTTCAGTGCCTGGTTTACATTTTTTTTTAATAGTTCTTTTCTTGATCCCAACTTTTGCATTCATTATCAAGGGAATCCAATATACGTATTGAAAATCTCTCAAATACCCTAACTTTTCGTTTCTCAGTCTGTTCAGTTTCCATGACCCACTTCTCCAGCTTACCTCAGTTATACACAGATATTTGTGTCTTGATCTTGCCATCACCTATAAGCATTCCATCTCCATGTTCCTGAACCTGAAAAATTCTTTTTGATCATAATCTTTCATTATTACATTTTGCCCTATCACTCTTTTCTTCATACTCACCATGACCTCTATTCTTAACATGCCTTCTTAGTTCTTTCCTAAGTTATTACTCCTATATTGTCTATTCTCTCCTTTTTTGTGCCCTTTCCCTACCCCTTGGTGAACCAGTTCAACCCTATACCTTAATAATGCAAATCAGCATTTAATGACTTAATGACTTAAAATCCTGAAGAGTTATCTAAGGCATTGGTGTTTTCAGTGCCTCACACTGAGTAACACCCAGTAGGTGTCAGATATTGGCAATGAATCCAAGTTTGCCATTGCGCTTCTTTCCTTTTTATCACACAGTTTCTATTCAATTTCACAATTTACTAACTATTCTTCAGTTTCTTTTTTTTTTTAAAGGTAATTGGGATTAAGTGACTTGCCCAGGGTCACACAGCTAGTAAGTGTCAAGTGTTTGGTTTCAGGTCGGATTTGAACTCAGGTCCTCCTGACTTCAGGGCCGGTGCTCTACCCACTGTGCCACCTAGCTGCCCCTATTCTTCACTTTATATTCATGAATTTCTTCAAGCTAGAAGCATTGTTCAGATATAAATAGGACTATGCTTTTTTTTCATAGTCTAATCACAAGTTTAAACTTAACTTTGTCATGCCAGTGCAAGGTCAGCTGAGCTTCTGACAAGACCTAAAGCTTCCAGGATTGCCCTAGTTGCTAGCATTTCTTATTTTAAGTAGATACTTAGAAAATCTATTGTCTATTACTGGTATTAGAAAATAACATCAAAAGTTTAGCTTCCTGAGCTAAATAAACTTTTCCTGATTATTAAGAAGTACCTATGGTATAGTGTCTCCTTCAGTTAGGCAGCTAGTTGGCATAATGGGCAAGAGCTGGACCTGGAGTCAGGAAGACCCAAGTTCAAATTCTGTCTCAGATACTTACTAGCTGTGTGACATGGCACAAGTCATTTAACATCTGTTGCCTGTTTCTTCATCTGTAAAGTGAAGATAATAATAGTCCTCAGACTTGCTTAGAGGATTACATGAGATGAAAATTGCAAAGCACTTAGTACAGTGCCTGGCACATGTAAGTGGTGCATAAATGTTAGCTGTGATGATGATGATGACAAGTTATCCTCCTTCAGTCAATCCAAGGGTTTTGGTGTTCAACTATTTATTTGTGCTAAGTATCACTGAGTTGATCTTTAGACACATGGGGCCTGATAACCTGTAATTTCTCTAATACTCTATTGATGAGTCTTGATGTAGGGATAGTAATTAGCTTTAAATTCACCTTTATTTACAAAATCTGCCATCCTTTGATTTCTCTTATAGAAGAATATTTTTATATTTTTCTGTCTCACTTTAGATGACAAAGTTCACTTCAATGTGTGATCTTTCGGGGTAATGTTTGGACTGAAAGGATGATAAAATATTTTGCAGAAAGCTATTTTATTGACTGTTGAAGGGTTTTTTTTTTAAATTGTAGAAGAATTATCTTAGAGGTATAAATATTATATAGAGATCTGCAGAAGAGAAAATGGGCCTATCTTTCAGTTGCCAAATAATGCCTGAAATACTTTGTCCAAATCTGGTGAATCATTTAGATACATTTGCTCCAATGAGCAACAAATTCCCAAATAGGAACACACTTTTTCTTTTAGAAGTTATCGGAGTCCATGTTTCATTAATAACTTCTACTGGACTCATTGTTTGGTTTATTTTGTTTGCCTTGCTAATAGCTCACTTTTCCAAATATATTGACTTTAAATGGCTCTCTTATAAGTTATTCTCTGGGGCATTAATGATCACGTTTCAAGAAACAGTATTAGCTACAAGTTCAGATAATCACATGCAGTATAAATGTCTACCGTGTTGTGCCAAAGCCTGTCTAATGACCCTAACTTACAAAGTATTTTCAAAGGTAAGAATACAGTCTCAGCTTCATGTAGTAGTGTCTTTCCTCAGCCTAACAACATTTTCATCACTCCTTTGGCAAATGTTTATCAAAGAGAAACACAACTGACGCCAAAAAAGGAAAAAAAAAAGGAAAGAAAATACTGCCAGCCAAATCTGTTAATATGTTTCGAGATCTTTATGTGATTGAAATTTTAATCAGAAAAATGCCTATGATGTTTTTCATCATTCTTTATTGTCTCAGTAATTATTGAACTGTTATATGTAGTAAAACTTTGTTATTGCATGAATTTTTGTAATATTTTCCATGCTAAATAGTTTGTCTACTAACCAGTAATCAATCATATGCTTTGAAATGGATATCTGATTTGAGGCCTGAGAACATTATCCCTTTGAATATAATATGTATATTACACAAGAAGAAAACAATAACAGGCTAAATGCTTACTTGCTCTTGTGCTTTTCCCCCTTTGTCATTGTAGGACCTTTCTTTTTGTTAGAGATGGTAATCCAAATAAGCGGAATGTGCACAATGAAACATCTATGCACCTGTTGTGTATGGGGCCTCAGATTATGATCTCGGAGGGAGCCCTTCATCCTCGCTTGGCACGTCCCTCTGAAGATGATTTCAGAAGAGCAGATTGTCTTCGGATGATCTTAAAATGGAAAGGAGCAAAGCTTGACCAAGGCGAATATGAAAGAGCAGCCATTGATGCTGTTGATAACAAAAAAAACACACCTTTGCACTATGCTGCTGCCTCAGGGATGAAAACCTGTGTAGAGGTAAAACTTTAGATGCTTGTGCGTCGGTTCTCTGTGGCCAGATGTGTGGCAAGTTCATGTCCATCAATTGCCAGCATGTTAAAGAGTTTTACTTGTCCTGAGATTAATGGAAAGAACTTTGATTTTGGAATCAGAAGACCTCAATCCTGCCTCTGATACTTACTAGCTTGCTCATTTCTTTAGGAAAATGACTTTCTCCCCACCCCCAGGGCATAGTACCAGATACAGCCACAGTGTACAGGACTTGGAGAGGGAAGGAATTGGAAACAAAACATACTGTCACGTCATCTTTCTTCCTGTGTATTAACATACTGGGAGAAAAAGACATGCTTATATTAGGCAAACTTCCCTGGAAACCTTAACAGCGAAGCCATATTTTTGTCAAACTCTGGAGACTTATCTGGGTATAAATCTTTCTGTATAAACAACTAAAACCAGAAAAGGATAATATAGTTGTGGCTTAAGTATGCACTGGCAGAAGTCACTGCTTTATTGTAAATTCAGCATTCCACACCTACCCGGATAACAGTAGTATCATAGAGGTCCTTTCCCAGGTATGATTCTGATAGAATTTGGCTGCTACTAGTTCCTCTGCCTTCTCCAGCCATAGTGTGGACACATATTTGCTATGGGCAAAAATCTCTTTGTAAATCTTAAAATATTAGAGTGCTGGGGTGACAAAGAGGAAATGAAAAACACCTGACCCAAGGAGCTTGCCTTCTGCTGCAGAATACAACATTTATGAAGATTAATAAATGCAAGGTAATTTGAAGAGGGAGAGAGCACTCACCAGGAGATTAAACAACATCATCAAGCTTTTATTAAGCACTCACTCTGTGCCAGGCATGGTGGTAAGTGCTGAGGATACAAAGAAAGCAAAAATTGTCCCTTCCTCCGGTAGGGCGCATTCTATCAGGAGACAATGTGCACAAAATTGTGTACATGCAAGATATTTTCAGGGTAAATTGGAGGTAAGATTAGTAAAGGCTTCCCCTGAATAAGGCACCTGAGTTGTGCCTTAAAGGAAGTGTAGGAATTGAAGAGGGGCTAAATGACCATGGAGTGCATTTCAGCAACTCCGAAGTGTTCAAGAATAATCTTGCAAGAAGGTCTCATCTTGTTTGGTGGGTAGGAGATAAAACCTAGGCAAAAGGATTTATAGGAAAAGTGACAAAAGGAAAAAAAATGTTTGCAAAAGTAACGTTCTGGAAGCAAGAGATGGAGTGCTCAGTTCTGAGAACAATAAGTTGTCCGGTTTAGATGGATTCAAAAAAGGGGAGAGTAACACAGACTGTATAGAGAATCAAAGAGCTTAAGTGCCAAGCTTAGAAGGTTTTGTCTTCTATGTGAGAGATGGTGCTTGAGCAGGGAGTGGTATAGTCTGGTCTGTAATTGAGGACAAGTAACACTGAGTTAAAAGGTGGATCAGTTAGGCTTGCACAGACTAGAAGTGTGATAAGACCCTCAACAAAGGTCGTAACCTTATGGGCTGTAGGCCATAGGGGTAGTGGAGGTAGGACAAACAAAACCTGACAGCTGATTAGATGTAGGGGATAGGGCAAGTGGAGAGTGGAGAGCGACTCTTAAGGTTTTGGCTTTGGGTGATGAAGAATGATGAGATTATAACCAACATAAGTTCTCCTAACTTCTGGCACAATCCAGAGAGAATAGGGGAAAATGCGGAAGTTTGTGGCAGAGATGCAGCTTTAATTGAACTTAAAACACAGTGATATCTCTACCTGAGTCTTTTAGAAAATGCTCTTCCTTCAGCCATCCTAGAGATTGTCACATAGCCAAGTGTTTAAGTAAGATTCTTCCCCAGGGACATAAACACATACTTAGAGCTACCCAGGTAATCAGATTCCCTAAAGTTACCCTGCTCTGCCACAAAACATCTCACCTGGGTCTCTGGTTCTCTCTCTTTGTAACACAGTCAGTTCTGCAGAATTAAGGACCAGTTTAGTAAACACTGGTCCAGAAGCCTGGGCCTAGCTCTGTTTTCATATTTTAATTGTTTTAAAAAGACTCTGAACTTAATAAACAATAAATAAAACATGTGCTCTCTTTTTATAAGCTTATTTTTTATAAGCAACCAACAGGAGAGAAAAACTGGTATCCTTACCAATTATGTTGGCAATAAGTATTACCTTTCTATACCACATATCAATTTCTATGTCTTCCTGTTTTGGTGACCAATGGTATTGGTTTATAGAATTCATTCAAATATGCTGGCTTCACATAAAGTGTGCTTCAGTTTTTGTCTGAGTTTTCCATTCTTGCAGCTTCTTGGCTTCCTTCATAATCTGTCTTGAGTACAGTCACATCCATGCCAGATAACTATAAAATTGGAGCAGCATTCTTTTCAAAAAGATTTCTGGCTTTTTCTTTGCAAGCTTCAGAATTGAGAAAGACAATTGCCTTCTTTTTTTGTGCATTGGAAGAAATGAGTTGATTTTGCAATACCTGAGCTTCTTGACATACCACTCTCCTCAGTGTTTTCTATTTTGTTGCTATGGTTTTATTATTTGTTTTAAAATGTGCTGTTTTTAAGTAGATTTTAATATCTTTTGCTTTTACGTGGTCTAGATTTACCTCTGTATGCCTACAACTACCTCTTCCCAAAGGGACCATGTCATGTAACAAATACTTGTAAAAGATTTATTCTTAAGGGCATTAATAATTTCCTATGAATTGTTTTTAATTTCATCTTATGTGATATGTAACAGCAAAGACCCAGGCCCAGTCAACATGATCTACAAATGCTTCAGTGGATGAATGAAAAGGCATTTTTAAGTGCTTACTTTGTACCCAGGCACTGTGCTACATACTGATAGTACAAATACAAAAAGGAAAAGTCTCTACCCTTAAGGCACTTATATCTTAATTAGGTAAAAACAGTGAATACAGGGTAGTGATAGCTAGAACAGATGTTTTAGTCTTGAAAGTCACAGGGATGATGAGTGGAATCGTAGGGAAATTGAGATGCCCTTTCCAGAAATGGTTGTATTGAATTGATGATTGTTCCCAGAGCAGGAGAAGGAAAGCCGGGTAAATGATAACTAATAGATAACTAGAGAAGATGAATTCAAATCATACCCATTTAAACAAACTATTCTCTAATAAAAATTACATATAACCAAGGTAAAGACAATGACTTTGGCTAGCATCATATTTTATGATAGTTTAACTAATAACATGATTCGCCATAATAAGATAGTTGAAAAAGCCTAGAAAACATCTCATCCACCAAAAACTTGATCCCTGCAAGGAACAGAATCACCACCAAGGACAGCTCTTCTTTAGCAGATAAGCTTATTTGCAAAACATTATGGAAGAGGATAATGGAAAATTAAAAACAGTTTTGCTTCATAAGAGAAAAATAAGCAGTTGAAGAGAAAATTGGCTTGAAGAGATTCTGGCATAATACTAAATACTAAACCAAAATCATCCCGAAAAGCTGTATTAGTGCAAAGAGGACAATTTGTGAACTGAAACACAAATTGATTTCTTTTCATTGGTGATGATAGTGACATTATTATAGCTATGTTACAAAGTGATAAAGATATTAATGTATTTAAGAAGGTGAAGTTGACCATATAGACAGAAGAAATCTGTGTTACACATGCTCCAGGATCAGTTTTCAACTTATCTGAAAGAGCAGAAGATTTCAAATAACCAAGAGTTCACAGATGTGCATAGTGATGTATTCTTTTTCTAATTATTTTTTTTAGTGATGTGTTTTTAAGATAATCTAAAACAGAAGATTCCAAAAGAATAAAAAAGATCACAATTCTTTTATATATGACTATGAAGAACATAGCAGTTACCATTGTGTATGCCTGCTTTTTGTTTCTGTAACATTTTATGAGAATAATATACTTAGAAGCCAACGTATTGATTTAGTTTGCTTTGTTATGTTTATTTGGCATAAAGAGAATTTCTATTTTGGGTAGAGTGGAGAAAGCAGGTTTATTTAGTGAACAGCAAAGTTAATAGTCTTTAAGTTATTTCACAACTCTTTTCTTGCCTATATAAAAAAGTTCAGTAGTTTTTCCCCCCTTTTGTAACATTTCCAGCAAATCCTTCTGCGTAGACTTTGTTCCTCACTCACCAAACCTAGATAATGGGAGCTTCTTCCAAAATCATTCTTAGATAATTGAGACTTCCCCAAAAGGCTAATCAAGAGTTCAAAAAGACTCCCTATGAACTCAGCCACCAGATCCCTGACTAAGTCAGCATTTCCTAGACCTTTCAGATAGATCAAAAAGTGAGATTTTGTTGATAAGCTACTTTAGAAGACAACCTCAAGTGCAGTCCAGCTTCAAATCACACCTATGGCTGAAGAGCCACTGCCATGTGCCTTTTGCAAACTTAGGAATCTCACCTTCAATCTATTTTCATAAGTAAGTTAGATGTTGAACTCTGCTTCCACTTCTTAGTTTTGTGGTAGCACCACTTAACCATATAACGAGCTGTTTTTAGAACATTGCAGGTAATGTTGGCAAATGAGCAAAGAGACTGATCACCTCTGTAGCCTCTGACATAACAGAAAGGATTCAACCTTTAGAAAGGGGTTGGATTAAATGACCTCTATAATTTCTTCCATCTCTAAGATTCTTGAATTAGAAAAAAAAATAAATTTAAGATCACTTATTCCCCTCCTCCACTAATATACACCAAATAACCCAGAGGGCAACATTGTGTTTAAATATAGTGCAGCATATTATCATCAATGACTTATGCCTAAGAGTTAGCATTAAAAACAACATAGAAGACATATATGACAGGAAAAGTAGGTAGGCTGGACCTCTAGCAATGATAGAAGACTGATTAACAAACTAATAGTCCTAACTATCTCTACTTATTAAGTATTTCTCTGGGAGAAAAACATACAAAAAAATGCCCAGAATGAAACAGCAATGGAGGGTTGTAGTCTGTACTGTGATAGGAACAGCCACATGGAATGAGATCATAGATCATGAAAGGACTCGTGCTAGATAAGACTGTATTTTTTTTTTTTATATTTTCAGTATGCCTTGTAAGTGAGTAATGAAACTTTCCTCGATGAAACTCAATGTGGTGTGTAGTGGGTCCATTCTAAAATAATTAGTCTTACATGATGATATACCCTATCGACTAGGCACAAAAGCACTTAGTACCTCTCTTTCCCCACTCCCTCTTGTATGGTTTTCTGCTTTGTCTGCAGGTATATCATGTCACAAGAGGAAGTTACATGAGAAGCAGATTTAAGAGACTGCTTTTCAGTGCTATTATCTTCAAAAAACGTCTTTGGCTATATGTAAATTGCTTTTGGTAGGGCCTTATAAATTAATTACCTTAGCTAGCTTTAAACTAATTGTTGATCACAGAGATCATTTCAGCCTACCTTATGAACAAATTGGCCTTATGTAGCACTTCATAAATTATAGTATGTACTTTTCCTCAGAATTCTTGAAATTTTCTGCGCTTAGCAGTAAATATAATATGATGTTACAGCTTGTTAAACTAAGTGTTTGCAAAGAAAGCATGTGTGTTCATACATATGTGTGTGTGTTTGTGTGTATGCAAACATTGGTTTTCAAATTCCTTGTGACCACCTAAAGCATGATTGAATAAAATGAATAGAATGAAATATAACCTGTTATATAACATTCACAGAATCTTTGGGATGGAAGAAATCATGAGATATTTCACACATATTCAGGCAGTGCCAAAGTCTTTTACTGAAAAAAAGATGGGTAAGGCTCAGGACCTGTCAGATCTGTCATGACTGGTCATATCGTTTGTTGGCTTTCATTTAGTCAACTTTCCTCGTTGTTGCTCCGTTTTGTTGGTCTTTCGCTATGGAAATGTTTAGTCACTGAATGTGAATGTGAAGGTTTGAAGCTTCAGTGAAGATTTTCTCATTAAAATAAAATGCCTTTTAGAAATATCAACATTTTATTTATTTTGATTTAAAAGGAAAGCAGGAGATACTAAAACTGGGTACCAGTCCTTGCTCTATCACTGTCTCTTTTAACGTTAGTCGAGTAGTTGAATATCCCTAAATCTCAGTTTCCTCATCTTCAAAATGAGCATGTTGAATTAAGTACTCTACAGATCTGTCTTCCAGTGCCAAAACTGTATGATCTTATGATGTCTTAATGGTATCATATAATAAAATACTTCACACTTTAAGCACTTTGATTTGAACACAATCCTTTTTGTTGATTAAAGACAGAAAAGAACTTCTGTCCCAGCATGACATTCAGTGCTTGGAAAAGATTTTTTAACCTGTGCATATGTATATATAGTTAGTGAATCTTAAAGGATGATCTTGATTGACTCAGGAATGATCTGAGGGGTTCAAATGTTTAATTTTCAAAATGTTATGTAATTTTTATTGATAACTTTCTGCTTTTTATATTATATTCACTTCAAAGTATCTCCCTTTCTTAGCAAGCTATCCTTTGTAACAAAGATATTTTTTAAATAGAAAATAAAGTAATTTAGCAAAACTAACCAGTGCATCAGCCATAGTTGACAATTTTATGCTATGATTATTGATAATATAAATGGGAATTTTACAGAGATTTTGAACAGTTGATAGACTGCTGAATTTAGAGTTAGAAATGCCTGGATTTTAATCTTGCTTCTCATAGTCCATAGCCAGATGAAAGATGTTCGTGGGTAAACCATTTAGGCTCTCTCAGCCTATTTTCTTACAGGTAAAACAGAGCTAATGATGCTCATCCTTTCTCACAGGGATGTTGTAAGGCTGAAATGAGATAACAGAGGTAAAACACTTTGTAAACCTTAAAGTTCTATCCAGATCTCCATTCCTTGTAATTCTAATTTATTTTGGACCATGCAGATTAAATCCTTAGATATCTTCTTCCAGTGCATGAGTTCTAGGTATATATGTTATATGTAATTATTTTAGAATGTACCTACCATGCATCACACTGAGTTTCTTGGAAAGTTTCATTAGAATTAAAGTGTCAATCAAGTTGGACATTAAACGTCTGTGGACCAAAGGAGGAAGGTCTGAGCAGTTTGTACAGTGGTCTCTTCATTTGTCCATTGTTTTTTTTTTTTTTGCCAGATTGAGGTCAAGTTAGGAACTCAGACAAGGAGCTGGCCAGGCTGGGGACAGGGGGATGAATTGTGATGTAAGAGATAGACTAGTCAGTATTGACTATGTTGTCATCCCCACATAATCTAAAATCCCCCTTTTCCTAGGTGGTGACTTCAAACTTGTTTCTGCTTTTTGCTCTGCTTATTTAATTTCACCTAACATAGCAAGCACTAAAGAGTCTCTCTCTCTCTCTCTAACACACACACACATTCTCTCTCTCTCTCTCTCACACACGCACACACTCTCACACACACTCACACAAACACACACTCTCTCTCACACACACACACACTCACACACAAGAAATTAAATTGACTCCATCTTAGTGAGGAAGTAACTGATGTAGGAATCACTTGAAGATCAGATCATCATCATGTAAGGCAGTGGTCATAATCAGTACTGAGGAGGAAGGAGCAAGATGTGATGAACTTACTACAGATAACCTCACCGACTCTCACCGTACCTAATCAGACTGGCTATTTACTGATGATGAAAAATGGAAACTAGATCAGGAAGTAGACATGGACTCTGATAAATCACTGCCTAGTGTTGTAACCTCAGCAGAGGGTTTAGAAAGCTCTTTAGCCTGCAAATACCTGATCCTCTTTTTCAAGCAGAAAAAGCAGCCAATGTTAACAAAGGTTTAGAATACAATTTTCAAGGTGTTACAGAGGACAGTGGTGGACAGAGGAGCTTTAACTCAATTACCTCACAAAACAGTGAAAAATGTCCAAACAAGTCCAAAGGAAGCTTATGAAATCCAACCATGTATTTTAAGAATCTTTTGGGGTAAAACTGGCAGGCAGGCAATAAATTGACCAAAAAAAATGTAACATTTGCCAGCACTTCTATAACATTCTGTTTTCACAATTGATTACAAAACCATAATGTTTGTGCTTTATAACACCTTAGTACCCGTGTGCTCTAAGGGAATGAAAATTGGATTAAAGAAGACACAGCCAGGGAAAGCAGTTGAACCAGAATCAAATATGTAGCTGGAAAACCATGCCAAAGGCAGCATAATTTGGAAAGCAAGAGAGGAATTGATTGTTCAAGATATCTGAATTAAAGAAATGATACTGACAGATCTCTGGCAACAAACAATACTAAAAAAGCATGATTAAGTTTGTAACTACAACCCACAGGTCTCTTCTATCATCCCTGTAAAATTCTTGATGAGAATGATATACACATCCAGACCACTTGGTTACAGTCTTCTACTTGCCTGAAAGACAGACAGAGAAAATCCAATATCCTAATGTTTCTGTTGTTTATTTTTTAAAAATTTTGACTTACCAAATCAAAGAGAGCCTTAAAAGCTGTCCTCTAGCAAGTTGTTTCAAATGTGTTTAAGGAAAACAGGGATGAATATGTCAGACCATGGGTGTTTACCACTGTCATAAATAATGTCATTCAAACACTTGTAGAAGATGAGGTCTTCTAGATGCTCACATTTGCCAATAGCATCATACTGATTCCAGCAAGCCCCAGCATACTACAGACCTCCTTAATGAAATTTCTGACTGACTCAACAGTTTACATTGCAAAAATCAGTTGGATGAAAAGTTTCTATTGTCTAGGCTATTATTTGCAATTGAATAGGAAGCCCGTAAGTACATGTGTCCTGCTTATGAATAGTGAGCTGAACCTTGAATAAAATACCAAAAAAAAAGTAGATTTCATATGGGAAGTTACAAATTACCTTCAAGGATCCCAAGCACATCCCTGTCAGTAAATCCTAACTTTTTAACACCTGTATTCTTTTGCAAATTATGCAATGCCAGAATATCTGAAGAATTAAAATTGTAGGTGACCAGAGATCATTGGAAAGATGATAGTTGTGGTAAGGTTTTAGCATATTACTAATGATAACTTGGGGAAGATTGGGGGGGCGGTGCCAGGGAGGGGGTTGCCGGGTATGGTGTAATTTTAAAAGGTTTACACCCAAAAAATATGTAGTCATTAAAGGACTTGGGTCAGTTATATAATGAAAACAAAGGATTGCACACAGATAACTTGAATGCTTCCTTGGTATTCACAGAATATTAAAATACTTAAAGAAAAACTAATCATGCAGCATGTAGATTTTCTGTGGAGGTTGTAGAAAAGAATTATATTTGTTCAGAAGGTATAGTTGTGTTGTGGTTTGTACTGTTTGAAGGAGTGCCTACATTGTTGCTGTAATTATCTGTTGAAATACAAGGTGTCTCAAAAGTCTTAGTGCAGTTTTAAGCTAGTAAAGCTTTATATTGGGGAATGTCTAAGCTTTGGTACATGAATAACTATATTACTGTTGTGTAACAAACTGAAGAATTCAGTAGCATGGGAAGGCGTGAAGTGATGCAGCATGAAGTAATCAGACTCAGGAAAACTATACTTGACTGCAACAATATAAATGGAATGGATAAATTAAAAACTGAAACTAGGTAGTCATAATGATGACATTTGCTTTAGGAAGTTGTTAAAATTGGATCTTCCCTCTTTGCAGAGATAGAAAGCTATGGATATGGAATGATCCATTTACTCTACAATACTATGAATGTATTGGTTGGTTTTGTATAGTTACTTTTTTCCTTTTAATTTGTTATTACAAAAGGTGGTTCGTGTGCAGATGACATAAGAACAACGAACATTAATAAAAGTAAGATAAAAAGGAAAAAGAAAATGGATTAATAAAAAGTGTGGTGAAATTGCTCAGTACATGAAGGACCACATTTCACCTTTTTTTAAAATTTGTCTTTTTGTATTTTTAAAGCCTGGGTCTCCGTGTCTCTCCCAGGCTGGCAGTGCAGGGGATGTTTCTAGCCCTGGTGTCACTCAGAGCAGCGCCAGAAACTTTGACCTGCTTTCTTTTCAGCCTGAATCAGTTCATCCCTTCTTAGGCAACCTGGCTGCCCATGTTCCCTGGAGCTTTCCATTTATATTAATGCTGCACTTAGTATGGATAGCCAATTAGCTTAGCCCAGTATAGCTCAGAGCACCCCTGAGCGTGAGATCCACTAGCCTCAACCTTCTCAATAACTTCTTAATGGAGTTAGAGTCATAAGCCACCACAGCCAGCAAGAAAAAAATTTTATCTTTTTTTTTTTCTTAAATGTACTCAGTTTGAGAAAGAGGTAAGATAGGAAGGAGAAAAATACTGGAGTAAATATATTGTTTTTATTCCATTCTCTTTCCTTCCTTTTGACAGCATGTGATACTCATTTTCTTCTCTAAAACCAGATGCTTATTACTTTTTCATTTTGTTCTTTAAGCTTCAAAATCTCCAATTTAATAAAATTTATCCAGTATTATTGATGAAATAAAAGTAAAGCAGACATAGGGCTGTGGGCTATAAATTTGTTCTCAACTTGTGATCTAATTTTATTGGGAATTTAAGACAAACATTTCTGTTAAGCACCTACTATGTATAAATTACTGTGTTCAGTGATATGGCGTATACAAATATTAATGTTACATGTATCCCTAGGATGGTATCCTAGGATCCCAAGTAACTGTAATAGGAAGTAATAATGTAAACCTTTATAATCTAAAATATTAAATTTTGTGTCCTAAATCCTGTAAAGTGGACAGCCATGTACTACTCTGAACCTGTTGTACACATTGATCAGATAATTATCTGCCATATGCCAGGCACTGTTAGAGTCTATGCACAGGGGGCAAGAGGAGATAATCCCTGCGGTGCCTGTGTGACAGCAGGGCTTGTAAACCAAGACCCAACTGATACAAAAGGGACTGGGCCTCCAGGAAGGCCAATTGAGAGCTTTCTGTGAGAGTAACTTGATATGACATTTCAAACTCTTAATAAATGCTTTCAACATTCAAGACGTAGTCTCCTCATTACTTTTAATATCAATACTATAATGAGTTACCAAAATAACACCAGCCCTGCCAAGGAGTCTCCCTCAAACAGGTCCCTGCTATAGGTATTAAGAGTACTGAGAAGAGAAACCTAGGAATTTTCTGCTGATCATTCTGTAAAGAAGCAGTAAACAAGTTGATCAAAACAAATTTCCAAATACTTAAGGAAAAAATCCAGTGAGTACTGTAGCTTTACTGGACTGGTATGCAGCTGAATTCTTACAGTCTTCTGGAAGCTGTTGTTAACATTTGACAGATCTCTTCAAACATTGTGCTTTACCCATTTGTTAGTGCAGTGAATGCTATGCTTGTAGAAGATCCTTATTAGAGCATCTCTAAATAGTCCGCTCAGGGAAATTTAGGCCTCTCCAGTTCCCACTCCTTCCCCATACCTTGGCCAGATTGAGGATTTTAATGTTAACTGGCATCTGCAGATCATATGTGATGGATCGCAAACAAGTTTATCTACCCAGTGTACTTGTGGAGTACGAGAAGTGATTAACCCTTAAGGAGAGGAGGCCAGTTGCTAGGGCCGGATTTCATGGGTTGGGGGAAGGATTGCAGTAGCTAAAGGATATGAGAGGAAGGCCTCTGTACCGCTAAACTAGGCTAGACTGGGGTGGAAGCTCATTTTCCTCCCTCCCAAAAGCTGTTGTTAAGTCGTTTCAGTCGTGTCCCACTCTTCATGGCCCCATTTAGTATTTTCTTGGCAAAGATACTGAAGTAGTTTTGCCATTTCCTTCTCCAGCTCATTTTACAGATGAGGAAACTGAGGCAAACAAGGTTAAATGGCTTGCCCAGGATCACATAGCTACTAAGTGTCTGAGGTTGGATTTGAACTTAGGTCTTCCTGATTCCAGGCCCAGCACTCAACCCACTGCACCACCCAGTTGCCCCCAGAAGCTGTTCTTACCTAACACATTGAATAAGAAGAGTTATGGTATATGCAGGAGGCTTCCTAGCTCCTAGGATCATTCATATTTGCCCTTCCTTCTGAGCCAAACTTAAGCTTATGAGGGACCAGTGCTTCTTAACTTCATTGCTTCTCAGTGCTTAATATATGATGTCTTGCACATACTAGATGTCCAGGAAATATTTATTGAATGACTGGATAGTTTTGCTAAATGATGTGCCCTTCTTATGGGTAAACAAGAGGTATAATGGTAGTGGCTTCCACGTTTTTTTTTTTTTTTCATTTCTTATAGAGAGCTCTGAATGATGAATTTCTCTCTATTTATGGAGACCAGTTCTCTACAATTTGTAATCTCAGAGTTGCCTGTGACACACATAAGTTGTGTGATTGGCCCAGAGTCACATAGTTAGTGTGTCAGAGGTGGGACTTGAACTCCAGGTCTTTCTTTCTTCTTCTTCTTCTTCCTTCTTCCTTTTTTTTTGTTTTTGGTGAAGCAGTTGGGGTTAAGTGACTTGCCCAGAGTCACGTAGCTAAATGAGATGTTATGTGTCTGAGGGTGGATTTGAACTCAGGCTCTCCCTACTCCAGGGCCGATGCTCTATCTGCTCTGCCACCTAGCTGCCCCTGAACCCTAGGTCTTTCTGACTCTGATCACAGCTATGCTGTTACCTCTCATATCTTACACATAGTAGGTTCTTAATAAATGTTTTTAAATTAAAAATTAGGATCCTTTCTTGATAGTGTTAATTGCCTCGATGTGTGTGTGTGTTGGTGTGTTGGTGTGTATACACATACATACAGATATATAATAAACACAGAGGTGGCTTTATTAGACTTTTTTAAAGGGCTACTTGAATATCATGTATATTGTTTTTACTTTCATTTAAAAATCTATAATTAATTGGTCTTAATATTTCTTTTAAGCTTTTAGTAAAACATGGTGGAGACTTGTTCGCTGAGAATGAAAATAAAGATACTCCTTGTGATTGTGCTGAAAAGCAACACCACAAAGACCTGGCCCTCAATCTTGAATCTCAAATGGTTTTCTCAAGGGACCCAGAAGCTGAAGACATAGAAGCTGAATATGCTGCTTTGGACAAAAGAGAGGTAATCTCTAAATAAACCATCATGCAAAGAGTGATCATTTGTTTCCTTTTTATCAAGATGTTTATTCTCATCTTATTGCTATAGCTAGCATTTCTAGAACTGTAACAGATAATGATCATGTCATTGGACATTCTTCTTCATCTTGCTTTTTAAACATTTAAAAAATTTTTTTTGTTACATTTTAAGTTTCAAACTGTCTCCTCCCCTTTCTCCCCATTGCATACTACAAAGGCCACCGTTTGACACAGGTGTGTGTGTGTGTGTGTGTGTGTGTGTGTGTGTGTGTGTGTGTGTG